>NC_137818.1:57087733-57268778 GCF_963921795.1 Nannobrachium achirus
GAGTCAGGACACAGTTGGAAGTGCAGACAGTTGTGGGTCACCACTTCAATTAACAGGTGGAAATTTTGGAATGCACTCATATTAGCAAAGAACCAAGCCGAGGATTATAGGCTGGGGTCAATTGTATTGTCAGGACCTCAGGTTCAAGCTTGATTTTCATTTGATTTAAATATCAGAAAAGAGACATTAAGCAATAGCTATACATTAACTTTGTTTAATTTTATTATTTTGTGTTTTCCTCCCCCAATTTAGTTGTTGTCAATAGAATCAATGCATAACTGTAGTCCCGGGTTTCATAATAACCTGGGACTAACAGAACATAACCTACCCATTTCCTGTTTGGGTTCATTTTCTCATAGCTTTGTTTGATTGCCTTGGCAGCAATCAATCAAAGGAGCGAGTCAAATCAGCCAAATCGTCTCAAAAGCTTTGGGAAAATGAACAGGAAAGGGATATGACACCTTGTGGAAACCATGTGAATACAGTATTGCAACGAGCGTAGATAGATAATTCAGTCGCCGGTGGCGGTGCAGCAGTTACAGTACAGATACAGCAGGGTAAGAGAAATACCGTAAGTACCGTACAAGGGTAGCAACACAAAAGACAACCTCATGCCTACCCTGATACACATGGTCATGGAGTTGCCAGGCACTTATTGTTACCTTAGCAAGGAGTTTCACCAGGAGACAAAACGCAAGTTGAGTTTTAGGCATCTTACAGTAAGTAACCTACTAGTACCTACTGTAGGTGTTGCTAGTGCTGAGACATGATGGAGGCCTTGTCGGCTTCCCACTCGGCTAAGCCGGAAGCTTTAGTGTTCACTAGGATGGATGGTTGGTGGAGAGGAGCACTTGGTTTTGTTACCTCAGCAAGGTAGCCGCCAGGCGAGCAAGTGGACGCAGTGCCAGAGTACTGTAGCCAGAATGCTGTGTTGCTTGTATACAGTGTATGTGATGTGTGAGGACACATTTCACACTCACCTGTAAACCTTTAAAAAACTAAAAACAAACAAACTGGTGGAACACTGTGGTGTCGCGTGAAGTGACCACTACACCCTGCTGCTGTCCCAGCCAATCACAAGTCTAGTCCTCACCAACCATCACAGGCAGTGGGCTGGGAGTGTTTTAACTTTTGTTAGTTTTTGTTTTGTCCTTAACTTTGTTACGTACGTTGTGATATGCATGTGACAGACATGCATGCTGCATAGCAGTACGTAACGACTGTCCTAGCAGCACGTGAGAAGAGGCGCTGGGTTATCTTGTGTTGGCCTGGTGGAACAGCCAGTGCGTCACCCTCCTACAAGGCCAGCTGATAAATGTGTTTATCAGTACAATGCAGCTGTCCTGACGCTCAGGCCACAGACACTATACCACCACACCATACACCAGAAAACCTCCATGCACGTCTTCAGACCTGCAACTAGAAGCCACTTCAGACAAATAAAAGCCAAATCACGGTCACTGAACAACCACGTGGGCCCTTATATAATCAGTTGGCCGGGGGTTCCCCAGGGTTCTATACTTGGTCTACAAGCGTCTTTCCTTTCTAAAATTGCAGATCTAAAAGTTCTACATAATCGTTTCTATGTTGAAAATGTTCATACATTTTCAATGCAGAAATAGCAGATCTACAAGTGCATGCTTTTATTACAAAGCCTGAAGGGCAAACAGATTCACATGTCTTTCAATGGCAAAAACACAATTATATCGTTAATCGCAATTATTTGTAAGGCAATTACACTTTGTCAACTTAAATTTGTAATTGTGGCAGTCATAGCCACTTTGTAATTTTTGCTTTTGAACACTATAGACCAGTAGTATTTGTACTTTGAATCAAGTACTGGGGTTGAGCAATCTCTCGAGACAAGAGTCAATGATGGCTGGGACAAGTGGGCGGTCCCTTTTTGTGACGATGGCTAGCCAGACTGGGGCATGAGTACTTTGTCCTAGCCTGGCATGGGTGGCCAGACGGGCTATTTCTTTTTAGCTGTGGCAGATATGTCTGGTTTGGTTTCAAGGCTAATTTTGTCCACCGTTGCTGATCGTCCGTCTACATGAGACGTCCGTCCTCTCACCCATGTCTCTGTCCCTCCTCCTCCTCGTCCTCCTGGGTGGTCCTAGATGTTCCGTCCCCAGGCTGAAGCGCACCGTGCTGGGCTGCGTGCCCGTCCTCTCCTGGCTGCCCCACTACCGCATCAGAGAGAACGGCGTGGGGGACCTCATCTCTGGCATCAGCGTGGGCATCATGCATCTGCCTCAGGGTACGTATACTGTACACACCAACATCTCTTCAACATAATACAAGAGTTCCCAACTTACAGGCCCTGACCCCCTCAAAATAATCATATAAAGCTGCATGGGGACCGACCGAGTTTTACTCCTCGGAAATATTGTGAAATTAACCGAACGATGTTGCACATTAAAGGGATAGTTCACCCCCAAGATGTCCATTTTTCTATCGATTACTCACCCCATGGTGACTTGAATTCATGGATATTCTTTTGTTTTTGTCACATTCCTAAGCCAATAATTTGAGGAGACTCTTTGTGTCTCCATAGGGAACAAAGCAGACTCTTTGTGTCTCCATAGGGAACAAAGCAGGCTCTTTTTGTCTCCATAGGAAACCACTGCTGGTCATCAAATTATTGGCTTAGGAATGTGACAAAAACATATCCATGAATTCAAGTCTCCATGGATTGAGTAATCGATAGGAAGAAAAGGAAACCTTTTTGGGTGGTGAGATTTTTTTTTTATCCCTTTAAGCTAATCATCTGGGGACCACCTTGGGGGTCCTCGAGTCCTGACTCCCAGTTTGATAACCACTAGTTTTACAAAACACAGGATAAGATGTTAATTTCCTTTGTGCAGGCACATGCGTGTGAGAGTGTGTGTGTGTGTGTGTGTGTGTTTTAATCTAGGACGCATCATCAGTAGTGTTCCTCCAGGTCTTAGGGTGTTTCGGCCATTATACACTATACACCCTCTCCGGAGGCGGCCAGCTCAGGTTGATCAGTCCCCGAACATGCGTCATTTCCAATTAGTCATGAGAGAATCGTTCATCTTATGGATGGCAGACTTCTCCTCATGGGACTGTGCAAGGCAGGGGCGTCCTTTTCCCTGAGTCAAGCCTATAGGCTGACCGCATACCTCCTGGCTCCAGTTTAAGCATTTAGCAGAAGCTCGATGCCCAAACTGGAAGCTCCCAATCCAAAGTGACCCACAACAAGCAATATACAATAGGCAGTACAACAAGCAATACAATAAGCAATAAGCAATACAACAATCAAAGTGATTAAGCATGCATGAGAATCGCGTTATGCCAGCTCCTCATGAGACTTAATCAACATCAATACATCAACTGCATAGAGATATCAATCCAGAACAAGCAACAAGCAATACAATAAGCAATACAACAATCAAAGTGATTAAGCATGCATGAGAATCGCGTTATGCCAGCTCCTCATGAGACTTAATCAACATCAATACATCAACTGCATAGAGATATCAATCCAGAACAAAGAACAAACCATATATACCTATACGAACGCTATCTAGCTTGGTTACTTTGGGGCCCAGCAGGGGTCCTTCCTCCTCATAAAAAGCCACTGGCTGCTTCTTTCGGCTGCCTCCGATGCAGCTTTGATGGCTGACCGCTGGCTTTGGCCTCTAATTCCCAGGTCTGCAAAGAGCCTGGTTGTAGATCTTGCCACAAACCCTCTGCATCCCACCTCCACTGGGCGGACTTCAGCGTTCCAGCCGCGCTGTTGTGCTTCAGCAGCGAGTTCTGCATAGCGTAGGTGTTTCCGCTCGTAAGCCTCATCCACTGAGTCCTCCCAGGGTACTGTGAGCTCGATGATGTACACCTTTTTTAGAGAAGGGGACCAGAGCACCAAGTCAGGTCTCAGGGTGGTTGTAGCGATCTCTGGAGGAAACACAAGTTGTCGGCCAATATCAGCCAGTATCTTCCAGTCGCGAGCCAGACGTAGTTGGCCTCGCTCCGATGGTGTCAAGCCGCTCCTGGTTACCTTTGCCCCCTCGCGGACAAAGGTGGTTGCCTGTTGGTGGTTGGATGCTGGTGGCGGTAGGGAGTTGGTGGCAGCTCGTTTGTCCTCCAGGGTGGAGGCAAGGATCTTTAGGACTTGGTTGTGACGCCATGTGTAACGTCCCTGGGCGAGACTGGTTTTGCACCCTGATAGAATGTGCCTTAGGGTGGCTGGCGTTGAACAAAGGGCACACCCCGGGTCTTCACCATACCACTGGTGAAGGTTGACTGGTGTTGGAAGAACGTCATATGTAGCTCTCATGAGAAAGCTCAAGTGCCTCGCTTCCATGGCCCACATATCCTTCCAGCTGATCTTCCTCCTCTCCACACTGTCCCATCGTGTCCACTGGCCCTGTTTAGCAAGAGAGACTGCCTTGGCCCATCTTCCAGCCTCCTCCTGGTGGCGTACTTCCTCCACCACCATCTTTCTCCGTTCTGGTGCTGCTGCCTTACTCCAAGCAGGGCGAGTAGCTGTTAACCCAAAACCTCCTCGTCCCTGCTGAACATAGCCCACAATGTCAGCATGTTTGAGGGCTGCTGTTGCTTCCTCCACTGCTTTGGCTGGTGTCCATTTGCGCCCGGTTGCCAAGGTTGGTGCGTTGTTGCTCACTACTAAATCTCTGGATTCATTCAGTGTCATCTGGAGTCTTGTTTTTGCACACTTGAACTCCTCTGTGAGACTGGTGAGGGGGAGCTTGAGGATGCCATCTCCATAGAGGGCTATGGTGGTAAGGCATCGTGGAACTCCGAGCCATTTCTTGATGTAGCATGTGACTCCTCTTTCCAACTTCTCCACCGTTGAGATTGGGACCTCATAAACTGCAAGGGACATCCGGGGTAGGAGACCAAACTGAAGGCACCAGGCTTTTAACTTTCCAGGTAGTTGTGTGTTGTCGATGGACTGCAGGCCACTGCTGATGTCTTTGCGCAGTTGTTGCACCTGGTCTTTGTCCTTCAGGCTTGAATCATACCACCTGCCAAGGCTTTTTACAGGCTGCTCAGACACTGTTGGGATTGGGTCATCGCCGATGAAGAATTTCAGGTCGGAGAGCACTCCCTTCACAATTGAGATGCTTCGTGACTTGGATGGTTTGATCTTCATGCGGGCCCAACTGATGTTCTCTTCCAGTTTTCCGAGCAGCCTCCTGGTGCATGGGACGGTGGTGGTCAACGTTGTAATGTCGTCCATGTAAGCTCTGAGCGGAGGGAGGCGCTGACCAGAGTCAACCCGCTGTCCGCCTACAACCCATTTTGAGGCTCGGATGATGATCTCCATTGCCATTGTGAATGCCAGAGGTGAGATAGTGCATCCCGCCATGATGCCTACTTCCAGGCACTGCCAAGAGGTGGTAAAGTCAGAGGTGGTAAAGCAGAACTGCATGTCTTGGAAGTAGGATTTAACCAGGGCTGTGATGGTGTCCGGTATGTGGAAGAACTCAAAGGCAGACCACAGGAGTTCATGGGGCACCGAGCCAAAGGCATTGGCAAGGTCCAGAAAGACTACATGGAGGTCCCTTCTCTCCACCTTTGCCGTTTGGATCTGGTGCCAGATCATGCTGGAATGTTCTGAGCACCCTGAGAATCCTGATATTCCTGCCTTCTGTACAGATGTGTCAATGTACTCGTTTCTTCGCAGATACTCGGACATCCTCCGAGCAATGACACTAAAGAAGATTTTGCCCTCAACGTTTAGTAGGGAGATTGGACGGAATTGGCTGATGTTCACTGCATCCTTCTCCTTTGGGATAAGGACTCCACCTGCCCTACGCCACACTTTAGGTATTATCCTCTTCTGCCATGCTGTTCTCATGAGCCTCCAGAGAAACCTCAGGACATCTGGTGCATACTTATACACCTTGTATGGGACTCCATTTGGCCCCGGGGATGATGCCGTTCTTGCCCGACGCACTGTGGTCTCCACCTCTTTCCATGTTGGAGGACTGCAAGACATGTGATGTTCAGGGGGGTCAATTGGTGGGATATCTGAAGGAATGGTCAGATGTTCATGCCGCTTTGGGTCAGAGTGTGTTGCTTTCAGATGATCTTCCAGGTCTATCTTTGTAGTTTTTAGAGCTCCACTTTTTTCCTTTGTGAAGATACTTTTAAGGAACTTGAAGGGATCTTTATAGAACCGTGTTCTTGTTTGTTCTTTCTTCCTTCTTCGTTTCCGGAGGTTCTCTGCTCTGCGGAGGGATGCCAGTCGTGTTTTAATGTCACCTTGAAGTGCATTTATGCCTTCCCTTTCCACTCCAGAGGCTTTTTTCCACCGTTTCCTAAGTTGTCTTCTTTCTAGGACGAGGCGCTTGATCTCCTGTTGCCTCCTGGAGATTGGTGCGGTTGGAACATCTTTCCTGCCTTTCCTTTCTTGCACTCCAAAGCGTTCTGCCCCATATTGGTAGATGATATCCCCCATTCTCTCCAGCTTCTTTTCCACTGTCCCTCGAAGTTGCTCGAGAGACAGGGTCAGATCAGTATTGATAGTTTCCCAGAGCTTCTTATCCACGGCACCAGGCCACTTCACATGCAATCTATGCCCTGCTAGTCTCCTTTCGACTGCAGGTCTAGGAGGTTGGGTCGGTTCTGCCTCTGTTGTTATCACCTCTGTGTTTGCTTCCTCCACGACAGTGGTATTGATGTACTGCAAGCTATGGTTTGCGTCCAGTTGCTGTACTTCATTCGACTGATTTGATTCCTTTCGCAGAAAGTAATCAACGCGAGGCCTCTGTCTCTCTTCTGTCAAACACTTCATCTTTCCCTGGTGAATTCTCAACCCCCGATAGGATGTAACCTTCCTCCAACCACAGGGACATATTTGCTGCTTGTGGCCCGTTGACGTGGCTGTAGCTGGGGCAACTGCTGTGGCACTCTCTTGCGCTGTGCTCTCGTTACTCGTCGTCGTTTCCGTTCCAGGGTCTGTTACCATGATGTCAGCCGATGAGTCATCTTCCGCCCCCGCTCTCGCAGACTCTAGGGGTGTTCTCTTTTGTCGTCTTTTCGTAGCTATAGCGGGTGATTCCAACATGCCAAAGACATGGGAAACTACAAACATGGGAAGCTAGCCCATGCCCGTCCCAGTGGGGTCTATTCCCTCCCGTCAGCTGTCTCTCCATGCCGCCACAAGGACTTTCCCCTGTCGTCAGCTGATCTTTCTCAGCAGTCACTGGACTCAGTGTCCAGATACTCAGTTTTACAAAACACAGGATAAGATGTTAATTTCCTTTGTGCAGGCACATGCGTGTGAGAGTGTGTGTGTGTGTGTGTGTGTTTTAATCTAGGACGCATCATCAGTAGTGTTCCTCCAGGTCTTAGGGTGTTTCGGCCATTATACACTATACACCCTCTCCGGAGGCGGCCAGCTCAGGTTGATCAGTCCCCGAACATGCGTCATTTCCAATTAGTCATGAGAGAATCGTTCATCTTATGGATGGCAGACTTCTCCTCATGGGACTGTGCAAGGCAGGGGCGTCCTTTTCCCTGAGTCAAGCCTATAGGCTGACCGCATACCTCCTGGCTCCAGTTTAAGCATTTAGCAGAAGCTCGATGCCCAAACTGGAAGCTCCCAATCCAAAGTGACCCACAACAAGCAATATACAATAGGCAGTACAACAAGCAATACAATAAGCAATAAGCAATACAACAATCAAAGTGATTAAGCATGCATGAGAATCGCGTTATGCCAGCTCCTCATGAGACTTAATCAACATCAATACATCAACTGCATAGAGATATCAATCCAGAACAAGCAACAAGCAATACAATAAGCAATACAACAATCAAAGTGATTAAGCATGCATGAGAATCGCGTTATGCCAGCTCCTCATGAGACTTAATCAACATCAATACATCAACTGCATAGAGATATCAATCCAGAACAAAGAACAAACCATATATACCTATACGAACGCTATCTAGCTTGGTTACTTTGGGGCCCAGCAGGGGTCCTTCCTCCTCATAAAAACATACTGCATGTACTGTACGAACACGGCGAAACACAAACCTCTTAACCACTTGAACCCCAGCATCCCTATTCAGGACTTTTGGCAAAAAAAAATATAATCTAAAAAGATCTACAAGCTCACAACCCTGATGAGTTGTTGTGAGCTTGTAGATCGGCTATTTTCAGCTAAGAGATTTTGTTTAGGGGGGCCTGAGAACAAACTAAGTATAGGGTTTAAGTGGTAAATTGGTATTTTGTTGTGTTTAAGAAGGGATGTCCGCTCACACTGTTATTAGAAGCTCCCAGGTTATACTTTATTCACTATGAGAACATTTTCAACCGTTGTCAAACATTGTCATTGTAATAGTTCGTCCTGGATAAAGTATAACCTGCAAGCTTCTAATAACAGTGTGCGGAGCACGTCCCTTTTTCTTCTCAGTTTTGTATATTTTTGTCCAGCACCTGTTAAACAGAATAGTGAAGTAAACCACAGCTCATCTGTTAACTAAAACCTTGAATCAGGTGCTGGAGCTAAATAAAAACAGTATGAAACTGAGTTTTAATGCAAGCTTCCGGTCGTGTCTGTGATCTCCTTCAGTCAAACAAGGACAAGTGAACGCAGCAGTACATAATAAGTGTTTGAGCAGCGTCATCACTTGATCCAACATTCCAGCGACTAGAATGGACGTCAATGGAATTGTAGTCCCAAATGTAGTGAACTACAGAGGCCATAGTCAACATCAAGGGAATGTAGTCTAGACCATCCTGGTCTCATTTATATTTCCATATCTTGGCACTATTTAGATGTTTTACTGACAGAGATGAATACAAATGTAAACCTGATTTATCAGCTGGTACCATACATGTCAATTCACCCTAAAATAGACAACTGCCATCTTCATTTTAAGGGGAACATGCCGAAAAGCACATGCACATTGACTCCCACATCAAAATCACCTTGTTTTTTGTTTCACAAATATCAAGTGGGTTTATATATTGTGTGTGCTATTCCCTATACCTGCTTGGGGTTAGTAACACGCTCATCAGGGCTTTCTCTATGATTAGAGATAATTTCACAGAACACGGTCCATTTCACTCTAACAACATCCCTGCTGTCGCTAAGTGTAGGTTATATAGATTGTACCGTTTAGATATGCCTGTATGGTCAGAGGAAACCTATATTCATTTGACCCATGGTGTAGTGTGCAGTGGGAGCACTACATTACAGAGCAATTAGAGTGACAATTCAAGGCCTGTTTACCTCACAGGGATTCTTTTGCTTTAAATACACATTTGGGTTACATCATATAAGGTTAAAATGATGGTGTTTAGGCATTAGAGGTCATGTTTACACTATGGTGTGGGGCTTTATAATTCACTGATTTTAGTTATGTTAAGGCATGGTAGTGCAAAGTGTGGAATCATGCTGTATGGTCAAAAAGCCACATGGTATGATAAAGCACACCATGTGGGTACTTTTGCCAGAGTACCCATCAAAGAATGTAACTATTCTGCTTTGATTAGTTATACTAACCATAGCGCAAACCATCGCATTGACGTCTGTTATTAATATTGGTATTACTATTATTATTATTACGTCTAGTCGGCGCCCTGGGCAACTCGGGAACAATGTAAACCCTAACCCTAACCCTTTAATGCAAACCCCATTATACCTGTTGTCATAGGATCTGTTTTGACCATCTGTTTGCGTGTGTCCATTTATGCCCATATATGGGGATATCTATCTGTCTACGTCCATTTTATGTCCATATATGGAGATCTCTGTAGGACCCGTTTTGACCATCTGTTTGCCTGTGTCCATTTATGCCCATACAGTATATGGAGTTATCTGTCTGCGTCCATTTTATGCCCATATGGAGATCTCTGTATCAGTCTGTGTCCCTTTTATGCCCATATACGGAGATATCTGTCTATATATGCCCATATAGGGAGATCTCTGTATCTGCCCATATGCCCATATATGGAGATCTCAGTCTGTGTCCCTTTTATGCCCATATATCTGTCTGTGTCCCTTTTATGCCCAGCGCTTGCGCCGATTTGTCCCTTTTATGCCCATATATCTGCCTGTGTCCCTTTTATGCCCATATATGGAGATATCTGTCGGGTCGAGGCAAGGCCCGGCACTGCAGTGATGTCACAATGAGTCAGCGCTTGCGCCGATTTACTGATGTCAGCAGCTAGATATCTCCATATGGAGTTACAGGTTGCCCATATACTTGCCCATATACTCTATCTGCGTCCATTTTATGCCCATATGCCCATATATGGAGATCTCTGTATCTGCCCATATGCCCATATATGGAGATCTCTGTATCAGTCTGTGTCCCTTTTATGCCCATATATGGAGATATCTGTCTATATATGCCCATATAGGGAGATCGCTGTATCTGCCCATATGCCCATATATGGAGATCTCAGTCTGTGTCCCTTTTATGCCCATATATCTGTCTGTGTCCCTTTTATGCCCAGCGCTTGCGCCGATTTGTCCCTTTTATGCCCATATATATGCCTGTGTCCCTTTTATGCCCATATACGGAGATATCTGTCGGGTCGAGGCAAGGCCCGGCACTGCAGTGATGTCACAATGAGTCAGCGCTTGCGCCGATTTCCTCCGGAACAGCCTGATGTCAACAATCAGCCCGCATAAGGAGATTCCGAACGTTTCGCGCCGGTTAGGGAAAACTGCGCGTCGGGTCGGGCCGAGGCCCGGCACTGCACTCTGTGCCGCGGCGGGGAACGCGCGTGCCGAATCTGAAGCCGGTGGGATGAACGGTTCTCGAGATACGCGGATTACAGACACGCAGACACGCACGCAGAGACTTCTCGCATTTATAGATAGATTATTATTATTATGATTACTATCCGTATTAACAATATTATTATTGATCTTATTACTGTTATTATCTTTGCCAGTGTTATTATTTCTCTAGTTTTGTTATGACTCTGTTATTACTTCAGTAATTATTATATAACAGTTTTGTTATTAATCCAGTTATTATTGTTATTATTTCTCTTATGTGATACTATCTTTTTGTTTTTAAAAATACTTTTTCTTACTTTTCAATAAGGGTAGGCATAATAAGCCCAGGCTTCAGCCTATTCCCTTTCGGTGCCACTGTTGTCAGTGGACTACATTGTAATAATGTATTTTAATTTTTTCCTTTAATGGACCGAAATAAAGATTACTACTACTACTACTACTACTACTACTACTACAAACCCATGAGCTTGGGCACTAAAATAAAATAATCAATCAATATAGTTTCATTGTGTTTGTTGTGAGTCTTATCAATTACTGTATGTGTTAATAATACATTTTTATAGTTTTATTGTGCTTTGCGTGTCTTATTAATCGCTGTGTGTCTATAAATAAAGTTGACGATTGATTGATTATGATGATTAAGGTTAATAATGGGCACAGTTAGTTTGCTCAACATCCTTTAGGGACATCGTTCCCATAACCAAGAGTGGACGCTTCATTGTTCATTGGCTATTTTAGGCCATAATAAATATTATTATCAGGCCATAAGTAATAATGGCATTAAATGCATGGATTGTGGGGTTACTGTGGGGCATCTGTGCCATTTTAGATTTGAACCACTTTAACCATATTATTTTATATTTTGGCTGTTCAAAAATAGATATACAAGCTCATAGTGCAGCATAAAGTGACACACCACGAGCTTTATAGATCTGCTATTTAAAATAATCTTGAAAATCTTTGAGATGGGGGTCCACGTCCTTGACATGAAAACTCTTGGACACTGCTGATTTTAGCAACATACATTTTTTTTCAGAAGTGTTAAGATTTAGAAGACATTTTTAGAATCGGGTCTTCAGGTCTTAATGGGGTTAAACATGCTGTTTCTTTCATGTTGTGTTCTTCCAGGTATGGCGTATGCCCTCCTGGCATCCTTGCCACCAGTGTTTGGCCTGTACACCTCCCTCTACCCCGTGCTGGTCTACTTCATCTTCGGAACCTCCAGACACATCTCTGTGGGTGAGAGAGTCTTTAGGTCTGATCCCACTTGACTTACTCAGTATTTGGCATGCTCAGGATTGGTCATGGTGGGAGCGTTAGGCGCTAATAATGGATGCATATTGGTATTGTCCTTTCCTGATGCTGCAATCCATACTATAATTTTAGAGAGAGGTCAGTCAGTGGTCAGTCAGTAGTACAGTCAGTCAGTCACAAAATGCATTTCCACCTTTATCTCTTCAGCAACTGATCCCAATTTTCACATGACAATGACATTGGCCATTAGCATTATACTGACGGTGACCGAGCCCGATTTCCATTTTTACCAAATTCAAGCTATTTAATAGCGTTTCTTCACCACTTCTGTACAGCACAGCCTGTTCAGCTCAGCCTGTTGTCAGGGTTACGGTCCGTTCCTCCAGGCCATGGGATCCCATAGCCCCACACACACCTCTCTCACAGTTAGGAATGTTGCAGTGAAGAGACTCTCTCTCTCTCTCTCTCTCTCTCTCTCTCTGCATGCATGGGTCATGCATGCACCGGGTCATCTTTCAACGGGTATGGAAAAACTATGTGGAGTAAGTGCATACATTCCCCATACCTCTATTCACCTAATTTTGCTGTTAAATTATTTGTATCCATCATAAATATACACTCCTCCATGGGCTGCTCCTTACATTATGATGCTCCCACATATTCTCACGCACGCACCAGTTACAGTAACTTTCCCCACAACCCACACATATTTTGGAGCACATATCTTTGAACGGGTAAGGTCTAGTGACATTAGACTAGTGGTTCTCAAACTATTTAATGTCATGGACTCGCCAAAACTGTGTACAAACGGAACCAAATTCCATTTGTACACACTCAGAGTTACATACTTGTAAGGGTCCATTTGGAACCCCCTCAAGGAACCCTGAGGGTCCCCCCTTGGACCCCATTTTGAGAACCAATGCATTCGGCCACTGATGCCTCGAGGCAGGCTGTCACGTTATCTTAGTTTGTACGAACTCCAGAGGTTCTCAACGTGTCATCTTCAATACAAGGTGTAGCCTTCTCCAACTCCCTCGCCCACGACTCTGGTCTCGCTCCGGGCAGCTGTCTTTCACTTCCATTATTTGACGAGGAGTATGTAATTTGACTAAGTAGTAATGGGGGTTGAGTACTTTGTCCACTACCTTTGCATCTGAGAGAGGGAATCTATTTTCAAAAGATTTTGATACAATTGAAAACCTGTAATGGGATATTTCTGCATAATGAGTATTTTTTACTTTTGGTCATTTGACTGATGCCAATACTTGACATGTACTTTACATTTTGGTAAGTATGTTTTGAATATCAAACTTTTACTTTTTGGTCTTTTTACATTGTGGTATTGATACTTTTACTCATGTACTTTCCTCACCACTGCATCCAGGTACATTTGCTGTGATCAGCATCATGATTGGCAGCGTGACAGAGAAGTTGGCCCCGGACAGTGCCTTTCCCAGCCTGAATGGAACCAGTGTTAACGGGACGGCGGATCTGGACATTGAGGCCAGAGACGCCCGCAGAGTACAGATAGCTGTGGCCATGACTGTACTGACAGGATTGTTTCAGGTTAGTTACTACTGACGAAGGCTGGATGGACCTAAACCCCCGACCCTAACCTTAACCCTCAGAGTACAGATACAGATGTACTCACAGGAATGTTTTCAGGTTAGTGTCTCCCATGTCCTTTGGATTCCATAGCCAGCATGTCATCTGGAAGCATGTTGAGCGGAGGAAATAGCCGATCTATAAGATAGGCTATTTTTGGTTATTATTTACTCTACCTGTGGGTCGGGCCCCTATGATTCTTATTTATTATTTGGGGGGTGACAAGTGACAATTTAAGGACTTTTAAGACTTTTAAGACTTTTTTAATACCTTGAGAATAAGAAAAAGAAATAGGAAATACCATTAGTGCATCAAAAGTAATCAAGAAACCTATAAAAACTGGTCAAACTTTTACCAAATTGTGAAATGAAATGAGAAAGAGGCAAACATTTTGAAAATAGCCGATCTGCAAGCTTTTATATTGGCTGTTTTCACAATATTTATCTGTTGAGCCGAGTCAAAATAAATATAATGCCTCAACTCCTACAAGTGAAGTCCAAGTGGTTGGGAGTTCCCCAGTTTTACCAAATTGTGAAATGAAATGAGAAAGAGGCAAACATTTTGAAAATAGCCGATCTGCAAGCTTTTATATTGGCTGTTTTCACAATATTTATCTGTTGAGCCGAGTCAAAATAAATATAATGCCTCAACTCCTACAAGTGAAGTCCAAGTGGTTGGGAGTTCCCCAGTTCAAATATGAGTATTTTGGGGGGTCACAGCCTGATCAATCTGCTGTAGTTGACTGTGTGTGTGTGTGTGTGTGTGTGTTGTGTGTGTGTGTGTGTGTGTGTGTGTGTGTGTGTGTGTGTGTGTGTGTGTGTGTGTCTGGACTAAAACTCCAAGGGAAACTTGCATGTCTCCCCTATGCTGACCACTCTGTCTCACACTCATTCCTAAAGAACACTGCACTCAATGAGGACATCATCACATTCACAGTTAAAGCCAGATTACAAGTCCTTCCCACCAGACTCAATCTTTCCATCTGGTTCCCCAGCACTCAGGTTCCTCATTGCTTGCATCACACCACAGAACAGATCACTGAAACACTGTCACACATCTTGAATGGCTGCTATGCATACAAAGGGATGTACATAGCACGCCATGATAGAATAGTGGAACTCATAGCAAAGGACATATCAAAATATCATGCACCCTCAGTGAGAATGTACAAACATTCCTGTGTCACTCCATCCATGTTTCATCTCTGTGATAACTCTGACATTTTTGCATCTTTGACAGCTAATACACCAGATGTTGTTGTGGTTGATGAAGAGTCCATGGAAGTGTCTGTATTAGAGATGGCCTGTACCTTTGACCCTAGCCTAGAGGAAGCTTTCATGACTAAGGTCATTAAATATCAACCTCTCCTACATACCATCTCAGAGCTGGGGTACAGGTGCAGACTATTTGTTTTTATATTTGGCAGCCTAGGACATACCCACAGGCTGGTTGTTAGAGGGTTTCAACAACTTGGAGTGCCTAAAAAAGAGGCAAAAAGGCTGGCAAAGTATTGTGCCGTCTCAGCTATAATTGGCAGCCGCCACATATGGCGGAGACGCTGTTACTTATACCCGTAGAGTACTGAGTGACCTGCTATTGTATCATGAAGGACATATGCCATGATGTTGTAAATGTAACTCTACTGCACCTATATTATTTGTGTCCTTGTATGCATTTCCTTTGTGTGGACATAAATAAATGGTTAAAATGTGTGTGTGTGTGTGTGTGTGTGTGTGTGTGCGTGCGTGCGTGCGTGCGTGCGTGCGTGCGTGTGTGTGTCATCCCCAGATCCTGTTGGGTCTGGTGCGGTTCGGCTTCGTGGTCACCTACCTGTCAGAGCCCCTGATCCGAGGCTACACTACGGGAGCTGCGTGCCACGTGACCATCTCCCAAGTCAAGTATCTGTTTGGAATCAAGCCCGATCGCTTCTCCGGACCTCTCTCTCAAGTTTATGTGAGTGCATATTAACCCATTTAGGTTAATGCGACGACATGGGACATGGGAATGCGACGACTATTAACATGGGACACAATGCTGTGTCCCATGTTAATAGAACGATGAACATACCTGTATCAAAGTGCTTATTTATTGACAGGTGGATGTGAGCATGAAGTAATTTCTTGTCAGTGCACTGTTCAGTAGTGCTCATTCAAAATAGAAGAATCACCAGCACTCACAAAATGTACTTTAGGGATACCTTCCTTTTATTAACACTAGCACAATCTGGCTAGCCATCATCAAAGAAAAGGGAAAAACAGCGCCCTCTCTGTATTGTTCAGAGAATCTGTTCTTGAGAGATTAAAGGAATAGTTCACCCCTCAAATGATAGATGATCCTATCGATTACTCACCCCATTGGGACTTGAGTTCAATAATATTTTTATCGCATTCCTAAGACAATACTTTGATTATAATGAATTTAGCCCCATTCATTCCGGATGGAGACACAAATGCATGTGTGTTTCTGCCATGTGCAACTTCAAAGCCTATACAAGCCAAAGAGAAATTAAATTGTTAATGACAAAAACACAATTAAATCGCTAATCGCAATTATTTGAGTGACAATTAATCGTCATGTAAAATCATGTCATAACACTCCTGTTTTGAATGATTCTTTTTATTTTAATGTTAAAGAGGCGGTGCCATAGTTTTGTACTTTTTCTGGTTTTCATGTGTCTAGGAGGTTGACAGTATTTCATTAGACCCTCTGGTGTGGTTGTTATGAGCAATTATGTATTGCCTTTCCATTTGGGTTTTAGCTGTAGGCTGCCACCTTGTGGGGTCAAACGTGCCGGTCCAAAAACACAGATACTTATTACATCACAGAATCAACCCCTCCCCTAATTACCATTCACCCAACATACATGGGTGTGGCTAACTTCAGCTGGGTCACCACCCACCATGACAACCACGCGTACCAATGAACTGGTGGGTGTGGCCACATAAAAACATAATTTTAACTCTTTCTGTACACTTTTTTGGAAAAAATCTTCCTCCTAGTATAATCATAATACCTGATAATCATGTTTTAGAGGGGGGAAAAATCATGGCACTGCATCTTTAAATCTATCTCTGTAACTCCACTCCTCACCATCACAGACGCTGGTGGAGATCTTCTCTCTGCTCGGGGAGACTAAAGTGGGAGAACTGGCGGTCAGCCTGGTGTCTCTGGCCGTTCTCATCATTGTCAAAGAGCTCAACGCCCGCTACAGCAAGAAGCTGCCTCTCCCCATCCCTATAGAACTCATAGTTGTAAGTCCTTGGTTCCAATATTATTTCACTCGTTCCACAAGCTCAAAGTGTTTTGTTCTCGTAGATCTGCTACTTTAACACATGTTTTAATGAATCCTGAAAAGTATCAGTTTTGGACATACTATATGCGGTTTCCCACCCAACTGACCAAGATGATATATGCATTCACTTAATTTACCAGCAGAGGGCACTTGATCACTACACTTGAAAAGGACTCAATTGTTGATGAATGATTCTCAATATTGTCAAAGTGAAAGTGACAGTCACAATGCTTTTTCTTTATTCCAGTTTGGGAGTTCCCAACAATGGGATCTTATTATGCTCAGTGTAACACTATATTATCCCAAACCACACAATTCAAAGGCTTGAGAAAACATACGTTTACATTGCCAAAGCAAGTGTCAAAATATAATATAAACTGTTGAAAATGGGGAACATAATATAGTTGGAGGGGGTACAGCTGAGCATTGAGTAAACAGCTATTTCGATGTTACTGTATATACTGTACATGTTATATTAAAGAGTATAAAACATTTTGAAACAAATAGCAGCAATCTGTTGTAGTCGCTTTGGATTTTTTTTCCTCTCGAAACGATTTAAAGAGGATACAAAAAAAAACGATTTAAAATGTGTTTAAAGCAGCACTGTTTAGTAGGTTTAGATGTCACTCAATGGTTAGCAGTCCTTAGGGTGGTTGTGTTCCATTCTCTAGTCTTTTATCACAACAGTTCACAAATCTTGCTGCTGTGTTCGCACATTGTTGTATTTCTCCCAGTAGGTATGGGAGTTTTTTTTGTCATGTTTTCAAACTCACTTTGGGTGGTGTAAGGTGTTCACACTCCAACCTTCCTTGTATCTTTCTGACAGATCATAGCAGCAACAATCATCTCCTACTTTGCTCACCTTCCTGGCAATTATCAGATCGATGTGGTTGGAAAGATCCCCAGCGGGTATGTTTTCACACACACACACACACACACACACGCACGCACACGCGCACGCATGCACACGCACGCGCACACCCATACACACAGGTCCAATGAATCCCCTGTTCTGACAAAATGGTTTATTGTCTCCACCAGCCGAAGGCAGGGGGAGAGTATGTTTTCGCCCCTGTCCGTGCGTCCGTCCGTCCGTCCGTGCGTGCGTGCGTCCGTCCTCCAAGTTTGTTAGCTAATCTCCGGCACCGTTGGCCCGGTCGCTGCCAAAATGAGCACACACACTCCCTGGATGCCAATTCAGAACCTCTGCCCCACATTTTTCAAATGGCCCTGTTCTAGCGCCACCATGAGGCCGATGTTTGCAAAACACATTTCTGTACACTACTCCTACAGATTTTGTCCAAAAATCGTAGACAGTATCTCTACAGTCATGTGATCGACACGGATCTGTCTGATTGTCCATATTCCATCCTGATTGGCTGATATTGGCTTTCAAAGTTTGTAAGATTGGTCCATTTTGGACAAAATGCCTCAAATCACAAACGCAGAGTGCAATTATCACGAAATCGCGCACACACGTTCCCACTAGGACGAGGAAGAAAAGCCACATCAAATTTCGGAAATCAGCCTCATGGTGGCGCTATAACAGGCCGATTCGTGGTTTTACCTATAACTCCACCGATCAGTTTCAAACTTTGTAAGCGCACCGCACTCCCTATAGGCCAAGGAAAAAACATTTCCTTGCATTTTTCACATCAGCCTTTTATAGCGCCACCAGGAGGCCGACTTATGACACATTTTGGGATATTACTCCTTCAGATTTTACCCACAATTAACACAAATCTATCTCTACAGTCATATGATCAAGACGGATCTGTCCCATATGAAATATTTCATCCTGATTGGCTAAGATTGGCCTCCAAACTTTGCAGGATTGATCCGTTTCGAACAAAATGCCTCAAATCAAACACAGCGTGCAATTGTAATGAAATTGTGCACGCACATTTGCAAAAGGCCAATGAAGAAATTACACTACAAAATGTTCAAATCAGCCTCATGGTGGTGCCATGAAAGGTCTAAGATTGGTGAAGAACACATGCCACCCTTTTTACATTTGCCTATTATAGCACCACCAGGACGCGTGGCCTGGTGGAGACATGTGCTCGGAAGAGCAGTTGCAGTTGGGATCATCTGTTGATTTAAACTGCAATAGATTTTTATATATTAATATATTTCTATATTTCATACATTTATTAGGTCCTTTATTGAGTTCCCATTACTATTATTAGGCCATAAAACCGGTCAACACAGCAAATGTTCTCATAGAGCTTTATGAATCATATCTAGTTATTTTATTATAGACAATAAATATCTACATAGTAAAGAAATCGTTAGAGTTGATTTATATCCATTTGTAACTCTGAGAGTAATAATAGCTCACATTTAGGAATGTATCATACAGCAGTTCTCAACCTTTTCAGGCCGCAACCCCCAAAATAATAATATTTTAACTAGGGACCCCCCACTCCACCAGCACTAAAAGTTGAGGCATTACATTTTGTATACTTTAACGCAGTTCTATTGTGAAAATAGCAGATCTACATGCCCACAACGCCTCGCATTGTGAGGCGTTGTGAGCATGTAGATCTGCTATTTTCACAATTTCTGCCTCTAATATTTGACAATTTGGCCAATGTTTAATTAGTCAGTTCAGAGGTATTAAAAGTTCCTTAAATTGTCATAGAAATGTGCAGATATCCTCTATACACTTAAACGTTATGCTGGTTTGTTTACTGTTGAGTGAGAAAACATTGTTGCATATTAATGATCTGGGGACCCCCACAAAATCATTTGTAGACCCCCTTGGGGGTCCCGACACACAGGTTGAGAACCACAGTCATACAGTACCACTTACCATAGCACTTGCCTACCCTCAATGACCATGTCATTTAGATAGCATTTTTATACAGATCGATGTCAGGCCAGTTTCGACTTGGCACCCTATCGTACATCGAAGCTATAGTGTGTATAGATTCAATGTACAGATTATTGATGTTTTGGTTGTTTTGATTATTTTTTTTAATTGATTTTACTGAAGAGGTTATTGGTCTATCGACGCTTTTTTACATTACTATTTCTATGCATTTGATGTATTAATGTTGAAAAAAAACAAAAAGTTAAAATATGGAGATAAGAGGTTTCTGCCCGACAGCGATGATAATCATATTCAACTGAACACTGTGTGCATCCAGTTCACTCTATCTGGTCTGCAGTGGTGGAAAAAGTACTCAAAAGTTTTACTTAAGTATCAATACTGCAATGTAGAAATACTCTGTTAGGGTGCCCTCCCACCAAAATACCTATGTGAGTGGAATCCACGTTCCGCCAATGCATTTCAATGAGAGTGAAGCGGTTTCATGCCAGCAGAGGATTTCTGCAAAAAACGTTCCCTTCTCATTGAAATGCATTGGCGGAACGCGGATTCCACTCTCATAGGTATTGGTGTGAGGGCACCCTACCTTGAGTGGAATCCGCCAATGTATTTCAATGAGAATGGAGCGTTTTTTGCCAGTAGAGGATTTCTGCAAAAAAACGCTCCATTCTCATTGAAATGCATTGGCGGATCCACTCTAGGTATTTTGGTGTGAGGGCACCCTTAGGGTATGGTCACACCAAACTACCTATGAGAGTGGATTCCCGATTCCGACAATGTATTTCAATGGAAATGGAGCAGTTTCCTGCCAGTAGAGGATTTCTGCTAAAAAACGCTCCATTCTCATTGAATTGCATTGGCGCAATCGGGAATCCACTCTCATAGGTAGTTTGGTGTGACCGTAGCCTTACAAGTAAAAGTCCGGAATTAAAAATTGACGTGAGGAAAACTACAAATGTTTTGGTATCAAAACATCCTTTAAGTACCAAAAGTATAAAGTACTCATTATGCAGAAAGCAGAATGTCCCATTTCACCCATTTTCAAATGTATAAAATGTATACAAATACAAAAGTGGTTATTGTATGTTTTGTAATAAGAATCAAAATCTACAAAGCAACTACTGTATTGTAAAGTTTTCAAATAATTGCAGTCGATTAAAAGTACAATATTTGCCTCTGAGATGCAGCGGAGTAGAAGTAAAAGTACAGATATTAATCACAGTACTTGAGTAAATGTAAAAGCTACTCAGCACCACTGCTGGTCTTGTCTGTACCAACCCTCCTCAGGCTGGTGGCCCCGCGCATCCCAGATGTGTCGTTGTTCTCGCAGGTGATCGGCGACGCGTTTGCCGTCTCCATCGTAGCCTACGCCATCAGCATCTCTCTGGGCAAGACCTTTGCCCTCAAGCACGGCTACAAGGTGGACAGCAACCAGGTGAGACCGGGTCACAAACACATGCGTAAATAATAGCACCTGCAATGTTGTTTTTGACAGCAAAGTTTGATTTAGTTTTAGTCATGATTTAGTCAACTGAAAAGTTTTAGTTTTAGTCTGATTTTAGTCAACTAAATATCATACGATTTTAGGCGACTAAATCTACAGTTGATCAACTAAAATGGATTTTGGCAGGCCTTGATGGCATCGTAATGACTGATTTTACACTTTATTGTGTGCTGAAAATAGCTGATCAACAAGCTCACAACGCGAGCTTGTAGATCTGCTATTTTCAGCATGCAACACCTGAGAGCAACCAAACATAATATGACTCTTCTCCACTAGTCCCTCCCTAACGTTTTCGTCTAGTTTTTATTTTGTTGACGAAATTGTCAATATATTTAGTCTTAGTTTTAGTCATCACAGCTTAGTTTTTATTTCGTTTTTATTTAGTTTTCGTCAGTGAAAAAAAACGCAATCGACAAACATTTTTTGTCATAGATTTAGTCGACGAAATCAACACTGAGCACCTGACACAAACTCTAGCGCTGGCACATGCGGAGAATGTTAGAGAGGCAGGGGCTGAAACTTCTAAGGGCCTTTTGGTGAAAATATCGAAAATAGACGACCTCCAAGCTCACAACGCAGCTCACAACGCGTCGTGCTACGCCGCGTTGTGAGCTTGGAGGTCGGCTATTTTCGGTGCTCGATACCACACCTAGGCATAACCAAACCTAGGCATAAGCAAGTCAGTACTGGAGACATGGCGTACGGCATGGATTTCTACACAGAGAGGGCAATTCTTTCAACATTCAAGTTCAGGAGAGTTTGGACAAGGCAATTCTCTTGCTGCCTTCAGATATGGCATGGAAAGAGGGCATTTGCATTTCTTTAACCATAGTAAAAACTGCATTCATGGTCTGTAGATGGCACTTTTTACAGGCGGATAAAAGGGAAGGGGCTCAAGCCCCCTTTGATGTCTATGTGCTCTAGCGCACATGGCATGCACCTGTACCTGTATACAGTGCACCATGTACCTGTATACGCGCATGCATGCACATTAAACATATTTAACATTGCTTACTCCACCCAATGATGGCTAGAACCAGCTAGGTCTTGCCTGTCAATTTCTTGTATCAAAGGTGGGAGTATTTGTTACTTTAGTTTTAATTGTATCTATTTTATTCTCTATCTCTTTTTAAACTGTTGCACTGTTGTTTTTATTCTGTAAAGCACTTTTTTGGCGTATGAAAGCTGCCATATAAATAAAGTTGCCTTGGCTTGTGTCTGCGTGCACACACAGCCATTAGCAGACACACTGCACAAAGCTGCAGTTTATTCATAAACGGCCGTGAGAAATGGCATGGGCCTTCACTGTGATCCAAGGCAAACAGTCTAACAAGCCAAGGCCTTGACCAAATATGAAAGCGTGTAATCTTCTCTGTGCACATTAGGGCTTGTCATGCTGTCACCTTGGTGGAGAAAATATTCTTCTATTCCAGGAAATAGACACACACACACAACAGCCAGAAATAGATTCACAGGCCTACATTCACTGACTCTCTAAATAGCCCAAAGGCCTATTCACTGACTGTCTGCTGTATTTGTTCCCTTGGCTTTACCATCTTATATTAGAATCGGCTAATGAGAGGGCCGGCAGGCAGGCCTGCCACAGCCACGTCACTCTGACGCAGACACAACCATAAACAAACCCCATACGCCCATATATAGACATGTCACTATGACCCAAACATAACCACCCAAACCCCATATAGGCATTACTACAGCAACGTCACTCTGACTCAGACATAACCTTAAACAAACCCCATACGCCCATATATAGGCATGTTACTATGACTCAGACTTAACCATAAACAAGCCTGATATATGCCCATATTAGGCATCAGTATGTGGAGATCCGGCTGTCTTGAGTCATAGATCCGACCGGCCCATACATGGTCACTTGCATACCGTATATGGGTCTGACAGACTTCAAACTCGCCGTGCATCGTCAAGGACTCGAGGTAGTGCGGTGCCGGCTGCAGAGTCGTTGGGATATGCGGTTGTCCAGAACTTCTGATCTGACCGATATGTCCATATATAGGCATATAATATATGCATATCCAGTTGTACAGGCCTAACTCCAACTCCAAACGCAACCCCTAAACCTATATGTATCCTCTGAATGCCTAAACCTAAGCCTAACCCCAGCCTTGTATCTCTCAAGGTTTTGAGCGTACAGCAACTATTTATTGTGTGTGAGGAGGACATTGTCATCACTAGGAGAGGCATGTGACTGTGCTGGATGTGCTCTGAGTGCAGGAACATCCAGAGCGGTTAAGAGCTGACCTGCTGAATGTTTAATGTCCAACACGCTTTGTTCAAACAACTGAGCATGAAGTGTGCCTGCCTGCCTGCCTGCTGCTGCATCTCTCATTACACTACACTGGCACTGAGGCGTCCGTTGGACCAGCACTGGGGCTCCAAAACATGTCCATGCCAAGGACCCCCAAAGAGCCATAGCAGCCCCCCTGCTGCAAGATGGATTGAAAGAAGTAAAAGAAAATCTAGAGCAAAAGCCCATCTACAAGCTCACAACGTGTCACTTTGAGCTTGTATATCTAGATTTTGTTATTTAAAAGACATGCCCAACAGACACTTGGTTGAAAGTGGTCAAACTGACACAATATCTTGATAAATAATGTATAATTATATCAAAAGTGTTGCATTACTGTAAGCAGAGTGGCAAGAAAGTCAAGGCAATTTTATTTGTATTGCAGATTTCAACAACAAGGTAATTCAATGTGCTTCAAGAGAGCCACACAAACACGTGCTATCTATGCAATCCATACAATCACCACTTGTGTTAAAAGGAAGTAGCTATTAAACTATACTGAACTGCTACCTAATCTAATCAAATGCTTGGCTATAATTATAAGCAAAGGCTAAAATTGGACATCATCGTTGTAGGGCAGAAACCTTGTATCTCCATATTTCTCCATAACCTTTGTTTTTCCACTAATACATTGTATACTAGCAGGATATAACCAATCTACAAGCTCACAACGCACTCAATGTATGTTGTGAGCTGATATTTTAGCTCATTTCGAAAAAGTTGTGTTGCTTAGTTGGTCACACAATTGACTGAGTGAAAAAGAGGGAAAACTTTCACCTAGAATGACATGCCCAAAATAGGGACGCCAGGTTGAAAGTAGTTAAGTGGTTCTGTGTTTTTTATAAATGTTTAACCAATGAAAAGTATTAACACAAGCTTGTGTGTCTAAATAATAACTACACTGGATCCATTGGAGAACACATGGTTCTTTTCTTCCCCATTTCCTGAAAGGTAATGGTTTTCGACATTGAGGACAGTTCTGAATCAGTGGTTTCCACCATTTGAACGTGACGTTTCGAGCCTTACAGGCTCTTCGTCATAGTTTCTGGAGGGTTCTTCCAGTGTTAGTGTGTGACTTCCTCTGTTTCCTCTGTTCTGTTTCCTGTTTCCTGTGTGCAGGAGCTGGTGGCTCTGGGCCTCAGCAACACCATAGGAGGGTTGTTCCAGTGTTACTGTGTGACTTCCTCTCTGTCACGAAGCCTCATCCAGGAGAGCACTGGGGGAAAGACACAGGTAATACACGCATGTGCACGCATGCACGCACGCACGCACGCACGCACGCACGCACGCACACACGCACATACCTGTCAGAGAGGGAAGGGGGAGGGAGGAGTCTAGCCAAAAACTAGACAAAAAAACCCAAAGGAGAAAAATGCACAAGAACAGCCACGTTTGCTGTATAAATGTCACTGTCCACTGATTGGTTTTGACGTCACTGTAGCAATAAGCTGAGGCTGAGTGCTGTAGTCCAGTGTTTCTCAAAAGGGGGTACCTGTACCCCTAGGGGTACGTGGGGGTACTGCAGGGGGTATGTGAGAAGGACTAGAAAATGGGAATATATTTCACTGTTATGGTTAATAATGATAAAACTTTGTGCGAACCAGCTCATCTGTAAATTGTTAAACCAAATTAATCAGTCAGTAACTACAGTAATACACTAATACTAATACAACTGTTATTCAGTTGAAAGCAATGTTTATTTGCCATTATGCTGTTTTATTTTGAACATATTGGCAGTTCAGAAATCAGTATAAGGGGGTACTGCAGCCGAAAAGGTTTGAGAACCACTGCTGTAGGCTATATAGCCTAACTGTGGTTGTTGTTGCAGACACAAAATGATGAGAATGTTTTATAATGAAAGCTTCTGCGCTTCATTGATCACACTGACATGTGTGTGTGTGTGTGTGTGTGTGTGTGTGTGTGTGTGTGTGTGTGTGTGTGTGTGTGTGTGTGTGTGTGTGTGTCTAGATTGCAGGAGTGGTGTCGTCCATCATTGTTCTCGTCACCGTGCTGAAGATAGGCTCCCTGTTTGAAGATCTCCCCAAGGTACGGCTTCCTCCTCTACATCAGTGCTTCTTCTTTTTCCACGCCAAAGACCAGGGGTGTCGCACCAAATTCTGGGCCCTGGGTACAAGGATTCACTGCGGGGCCCCCATGAATGTTCTTCATAGGGGGAGGGGGTTTAACCCGTTTAGACTGGGAACGCATTATTAGGCATTATTTTGTGCTTTAATTATTGAAAAATAGCAGATATACGAGCTTGCAGCGCGGCACTATCTGCTATTTTTCAGTAGCTAAAGTATAACATAATTAAGGCCCCTCCACCTTGGGCCCTAGTAACCCAGTCCCACTTTCCCCCCCTTATGACACCCCAGTGAATATGTATTTGGTCTCAGACCACCATAATCATTTTCATGTCAGAATTCTTCATATGTTTTCAAAGATAGTGGAAATAGCCAATCTACAAGCTCAAAATGCTTACATCGGCTATTTCCACTATGAATGGTTGTTTGAAAACATACATTTATTAAATATTTATGTTGTTTTCATATCTGTACCTGTGCAACTTTAGTTTTACGAAGCCTGGCTCTAAGCCAAACAGAAATGTAATTTCTATCCATAATGTTCCAATGATGTTCAAGACAGAAACACAATTACATTGTCAATCACAATTGTTTTAGTTCTAATTAATCGTCAAGCAGAATGTCATGATCGTGACACAGCCCCAGGCAGGTGAGGCAGAAGCAGTGGGAAATGGAAGCAGGTGTGTGCCAAGCTGGAAGCTGGCGCCATGCCTATGCACACACACACACGCACGTGCGCACACGCACACATGCACGCACACACACACACGCACACGCACACGCATACACGCACACGCACACACAGACAGAGTCACAAAGACAAACACCTTTCGACAAACACAAGAACACTGACAGAGACTGTTAGGGTACAGGTAAAATAAAGTAAAAACAATTAAGAAATGACATTGTGTGTGTGTGTGTGTGTGTGTGTGTGTGTGTGTGTGTGTGTGTGTGTGTGTGTGTGTGTGTGTGTGTGTGTGTGCGTGCGTGCGTGCGTGCGTGTGTGGTGTGTGTGTGTGTGTGTGTGTGCTTGGTCCCCAGGCTGTCCTGGCCACCATAGTGTTTGTGAATTTGAAAGGCATGTTTAGGCAGTTCCTGGACGTCCCTGCACTGTGGAAGAGTAACAGAGTTGATCTGGTACGGCTGTATATGATGAATCCCTTTTGTTATATTATTACATCAAATACTGTTACTGTTATTGAGGCCCATAAGTACTGACCATAGCGTGTCGTTTACACTGCCCCCTGCAGCTTGTGTGGCTAGTGACGTTCTGGGCTACACTCCTGTTGAACTTGGACATGGGTCTGGCGGTGGCCATCGCCTTCTGCATCCTCACCGTTATCTTCAAAACACAGCTGTAAGTACAGTACAGGCTAGCTAGCCACAAGCTACTTGGATGCTACACACTTTCTAACCACCTGCCCACTATACCATCAGAGAAACATACTTCCCACAGATTATACAAACTCCCATATCTACTGGGAGAATTACAACAATGTGCGAACACAGCAGCAAGATTTGTGAACTGTTGCGATAAAAGAAGGCTGGCGAATGGAATACAACCACCCTAAGGACTACAAACCATTGAGTGACATCTAGACCTACTGCACAAACAGAGCTGCTACCTTTAAACACATTTTAAATCTGAGGCTTTTTTGTATACTACTGTATTTAAAATAATTTTGAGGAGAATGCAGCTTTCTGTCCCAAAGCGACTGCAAAAGATTGCTGATATTTGTTTTAAAAAGCTTTTAAAACTACGAAATATGACATCTAAGTTGCGATACCAACCCTTGACAGCCCTTTCATTGAAACCGAATTCAATTCAATTCAATTCAATTCAATTCAAAGAACTTTATTTTCCTTTCGTAACTTTGTTTGTGCAGTGGTTAAAAACATACATTCACAAAACATAAAAACATAAATGTCACTATGATAAAAAAAAGCACTACTACGTTTAAAACTAGTTAAAAATGTAAAAAGATTGATATAGAAATTCTATGTATGTATGAATAAATAAGCAAGGTAAGTGACAATCTGCAAAACATAGTTCACTAGAGTCCATCAGGTTGGGGGGGGGGGGGGGGGGGGGCAATCCAGACATTGCTCCAATGGCACCAGACCTAGGTGTTCAGCAGTCTGATGGAGGTGGGCACAAAGCTGTTTAAGCCCCTTTTTTTAAAGGTGGAGGCTCTGTATCGACGGCCTGAGGGCATTAAATTAAAATAGTTGTGGAGGGTGTGTGTATTATCCTCAACTATTTGAGAGGCCTTTTTTTCTGTCAGTTTTTTATGGATGCTGCTGAGTGGCTCCTGGTTCATGCCGATGATTTTCCCACTGATCCTGACTACCCTGTCAAGGGAGTTCCTGTTGATGGCCCGCGTCACACCAAACCATGCCGTGATGTTAAAAGTCATTATAGACTCTACAAATGACTTATAGAAGGCCTGCAGGATTGATGGTCGTACCTGGAGCTTCCTCATCTTCCGAAAAGACTCGTTTGATTGTATTAAACAACGTTAAACACACCAAGCTGTTTGGAAAGCTGGGATTATCTTTGTGTCTGTCAAGTCTTTGTTTCATAATAAATCCACCGTAGACTTGTTATGACCTACTGTACTTTCTGTCAATACATTTCATGCAGGGGATAAGTTTGGAAGCACTCGTTGGAAATCCCTCAATGGTCCCGTGTACCACCACCTATATTTTAAAGTTTCACATTTCACACACACAAACAATCACCTGCATGGAATTTATTGACAGAAAGTATCTCATAACATGTCTACGGTGGATGTTTATGAAACAAAGACTTAACAGGTACTGTACAAACGTGTCTCATCGTGACACACTTCATCAATTTGTGACATTAACTGTCCCCATAAGTAAAGACAGACACCCAGTTAGCAAATAGCAAAGTAGAGGGCATGGCATTGTTGACATGACTGCAAAAGAGTTCCTCCTTCCTGTTATGATTGAGGGGTCTCTCTCTCTCTCTCTCTCTCTCTCTCTCTCTCTCTCTCTCTCTCTCTCTCTCTCTCTCTCCAGGCCACATTACTCTATACTGGGCCAGGTTCCGGGCACTGAGCTCTACCTGGACACAGACACGTATGAGGAGGTGAGATGTTAATTCATTTTAACTCCGGTCCAGTGATTCTCAACCATTTTTTTAAATTGTCATCTTCAGTGCTTAGTTAACTCTCAGAGGGTAGAAATGGAGACATCCACTTTGGTACCGTTACAGACCCATAAGGATCCTTTTGGAACCATAGTAGTCCCTGGGCCTGCACGCAGTCAAACTATGTGCACACTTGATGCTGCAACTGGCACTATACTGTAGGTCCCATAGCTTATGTGGCAAAAATGCCAATTAAACAGTTTAAATTTGGGCAACGCTTCGGATCAATAGACCAACCGAAAAGAAGAGAAATGCACAAGAACAGCCACGTCTGCCGTACAGTATACAGTAAATGTCACTGTCCACTGATTGGTTTTGATGTCACTGTAGAGTGAGCTGCATGAGGCTGAGTGCTACAGTATAGCCTACTGTGGTCAGCGCCGGCGGGCCGTATAGGCAGACTACGCAGTCTGCGTGGGCCCCGCCGACCAAAAAGGCCCCCACCGCCCCCTCCTCTGCAGAAAAGAACTAGTGCTGCACGGTCAATCGTTTTCAAACCGAAATCACGATGTGAAATCTCACGATTAGCGAATTGCAAGTAGACTTCCCAAGCAATATGGAGACGTTTTAATTTTAGAAATCCTTACATAATTGACTAAGCAATGATCAAATCAAACTGTGGTGACGTTCTTTGCTTCCTAAATACCCGCTTATCGCCGCACAGAGTAAAAAACAACGCGTAAAAGTTTATTTCTGTTCCAACTGAGTACTCCATGGCCACAGGTAGTGAATGTTCTGGTAATCATTATAAATATAACATCCTTTAAATAAATCCTTGTGCATAGATTAAATGCTCCTGTTTGTCATAAGCTGAAAGTGAAAGTGAATATGTTTTGGCACAGACGGTGGCTCCCCATAGCCGTGGGAACTATAGGTGCTGCAGGTGCTCCAGCACCCCTATGGGGAAGTTTTCATTTTTTATTTAAATAAGAAAAGAACAAATCAAACATAGCAAAAAAACGTTGCCTGTTGTTATCGTTTTTTATTTATTCATTTATATATTTGTTTGGGGGGGAGGCGGAGGATTTAGTGCTATGTATATTTACAAATTATATAGCCTACTATAATATGTTTCAGATCATCGCCTTGGCATAGCCTACATCTATGCTTATTTGGGGGTATTTGTCCAGTCCTTTGTTATGTTAGACTATTTGATGCTACATTGCATGACGATTTAGCAATTTGGCCTATTTATATTTTTAAAAAACAGAATTAACCCCATTATAAAATGGATTAAAAAATAATATTATTTTTTCGTGGGCGCTCGCTACGCTCGCGCCCGCAGGAAGGCCCCATAGCAGAATCATGCTTAGGGCCCCCGTGGGGCCAGAACCGGCTCTGACTGTGGTTGTTGTTGCGGACACAAATGATGAGACTGTTTTGTAATGAAAGCTTCTCACACGCACATATTGGCGCTTGAGAGCGGGTGTGTGTGTTTGTGTGTGTGTGTGTGTGCGTGTGTGCGTGCGTGCGTGCGTGCGTGCGTGCGTGCGTGCGTGCGTGCGTGCGTGCGTGCGTGCGTGTAAAATCAAAGTCCTTAATAAGTTGGGACCATTGAGCCAGCATGCTCTCTCTCTCTCTGCTGGGTGTGTGTAGCTCGCATCCAGCTCTATTACAAAGAGGAGAGTACACTTATTAGACAATTTGAAACACCTGCTGATCAACTGACCCTGACACTGTGTAACGCCCCGGGGATTCTAACCCCATGGTCTCCCATGTAGAACAGCTATTTTCACAATTTCTGCCTCTAATATTTGACAATTTGAACAATGTTTAATTTGTCATTTTAGAGTTATTAAAAAGTCCTTAAATTGTCACTTTAGAAATGTGCAGATACCCTCTATACACGTTTGTTTATTGTTGAGTGAGAAAACAATGTTGAACATAAAGATAATCATCTGGGGACCCCCCCAAAATAATGTGTCCCGACCCACAGGTTGAGAACCACTGCTGTAGAATGATCAAGGAGGGCATTAATCTACGAGAAAAAAAGTTAGAATATGTAGACGAGAGGTTTCTGCCTGAAAGTGTGGATATGACATACTGTAACAGCTTTGATGACTTGATGGCACCAGCAGTAGCTTGATGATTATAAAGCCTACATCATGAGACACAGGTCCATTATCTCAGTATGCATCCAGCTTACCACTTGTAATCATAAATAACTTAAACCAGTTTCCAATGTGTCTTATCTCACAGGTCAAATAATTTAATCACACATATAAAACCTTGCAGTGGCAATAATAACTCTAGGAAAAGGCTGTGTTCTAGTCTACTAAAACAGGGAAAAGAGATCAGTGTTTTAACATGATTAACACATGATTAACCCAATTATGTTACAGCCACTGCTCACTGGCTCGAGTGTGTGTGTGTGTGTATTGCAGTTGATGCTCAGGGCAGGCTAGACTCAACAGCACCTCTCTGGTCACCCAGGATCATGTGTACCGATTTTTGTGACATTTGAAGAAAATATGTAGGAAAAGGAGCAAAAAGTGTGTTTTGGAGAAAATTCAAGATGGCGGAAAATCTATCCTGGCGCAAATGGGCGTGGCCTATATGGGGAGATGCGTCTTGACCCAAGGAATCCAGGGAAAAAAGAATTTTAATTTTCCGATCTACGGTTCAAGAGTTACGGGGCAAAACGTAAAGTGGGCCGTTATAGCGCCACCATGAGGCCGAGTGATGTAATTATTTTTCGATTCATTCTTAAAATCATTATGAATCTCCTCTCCGAGGTTTGAAACTGTAGCTCCTATGGTTTACGAGAGAAAAATACTTGAAAGTGATTTCTTGCATTGTCCCATTATAAGTCAATGGGGACAATTAAGCGTCGTTTTTTGCCGATTACGTCGGCATGGTAAGGCGGATCGGAACGAAAGGTAATAGAACACCATTCCCGGCCGAGCCGCACATTTTGATGTATATATTGCGCGAGTGGCGTAAATGGTGCGGCACTAGTTACGCACCGAAGTTTAGGCTACATACAGACACGGACGGAGACAGACAGACAGACAGACAGACCCACACACACGGCCACGTATAGGGAGCTTGTGTTCCACACAGCTCCAAAAAGAGGGGAGTCTGGTGGGCCAATCACTATGTGACCGTCGTCCCACCAGACTCCCAAAACCTACCAAAACAAAACAAAAGCTAAACTATAGAGTCACGAAAAACATACCAAATAATACTTACGACCAGCCCATCAGAACTAAAACAAATACTGGAAAACTTAACTAAAGGACATCGTGCTGGGTGTTCTCTGCTGGGGTGTTGGGGAACTATTATTACTATTTTCCATGCTAAATTGTATTCTTGTTACATTCTGCTCGGACTTCTCCCGAGTCAGACATTTCAGGGTTTTTTAAACAGTGAAATCACTGTTTTATTAGCCACTTAGCCACTAAACCTTATATATTTGTTTATATTTTGTGAACAGGACATATCAATATGGGTCCTTGACATGAAAAACGTTGAGAACCACTAGAGAGTGAGTGTGGGGTTTATTTTTTTGTTATTCAACACTGTCCCCGCAGGCAAAGCAGATTCCTGGCATCACCATCTTCCGATCGTCCACCACCATCTACTACACCAATGCAGAGATGTACCTGGAAGCCCTACAAGAGAAGGTGTGTTGTGCGTGCGTGCGTGCGTGCGTGTGGGTGTGCACCAGGGCATTCACCAAATATTTGAATATTCGAATATTCGAATATCAAAGTCACTATTCGACATTGTTCGAATAGTGCCATTGCTCGAATATTCGCTTATTTTAATTTTCTTATTGTTTTCTCTTAAAAAATATATATTCTTCATGGTTTATAAAGCTTGGCTAGATAGGAAGTCATAAGAATGAGTTGTAAATGCCCCTGGTGGATGAATTTGTTAATGCTCTATACCAGGGGTTCTCAAACTTTTTTAGGCTGTGACCCCCAAAATAAGCATATTTGAACTGGGGACCCGCACCCTGACAAGCACTTGGAATTGTAGGTATTACATTTAATGTGACTCGGTTCCACAGATAAATATTGTGAATAGCAGATCTACATGCTCACAACGCCTCTCAACGCGAGGCGTTGTGAGCATGTAGATCGGCTATTTTCACAATGTTCGCCTCTTGCTTACTTAATATTTGACAGTTTGGCCGGTTTGCAGAGTCCTGTCGAATATTCGACAATTCAAATACTTTGAGGTCGAATAATTCGAATACAAAAAATTACTATTCGTGAATGCCCTAGTGTGCACTCACGCGGGCGCGTAATGATTACTACATGCACTCACGCATCTTCTTACAAAACACAAACATTCTCTGCCTGCAAGTAACTCCCTTGCTTTGCTTTCATCATCTTTTTCGTTATTCTCCTCGCTGCGTGTTGTTGCAGAGTGGCATCGACATCGGGAGGCTGCTGGAGCAAAAGAGGAAGCGTGCCGCGAAGTTGAAGCGTCAGCAGGAGAAAGAGAAGAAGAAAGCCAAAGAGGTGTTCACTAATGCCTAGTCTCACGGGCCAGACTTTTGCCTCCCACAATTTTCGAATGCTTCCGTCATCAGAAGCTCTGAAAATGATGAAGATAAAGCGGATGTGATGCCTCCTCACCTCTTCCATTTTGCGCAAATTTGTCCTAATATAAATCAAAATAGCCAAAACATGTGTAGCTTACTGTTTATCAGAAAAAAATATATTTTAAGTTATATTTTCATGAACGGAAATGACAGTTTCCTACCCCGTGTAGGTGTAGTTCCAGACTCTATACTGCATAGTGTAGTTTCGGAGATTGTGGGATAGTTGTCTGGCTACGCGAGACTAACTAAAGCCTAAACTTGGGCACTATGTTTTACATGTCATCAGACTCATTTAGCATATTATTCATACAGCGACCACTTTGCTTTTTCCAGGATGGCCGGAACGGCCAAATGAACAAAGACAAATTCTCGTCAGAGGAGTCAGAGAGGAACCAGTGGAAGCCGGCGAATGGTGAGATGTAGATCAGTGTACTGATGCACACCAGTTTTGTTGTCTTTACTGTACAGATGTACTGTATTAAAGTGTACTTGACATATATATGCATGTCGTTGCTGTCGGGCAGAAACCATTCATCTCCATATTTTTCGTAAATTAACGCCCTACTTATAATCACATTACAGCATCACATAAAAGCAGCTAAAGTAGCTGATACGCAAGCTCAAAATCAATTTGATACTTTTTCATTTGAATCCTGAAAAGTAACAGTTTTGGTCATATGAGGTTTCCACCAGTGGCGTAAAGTACATTTACCCAAGTACTGTACTTAAGTACAATTTTGAGGTATTTGTGCTTTACTGGAGTATTTCCAATTTCTAATGCTTTTACTTCTACTCCACAACATCTCAGAGGAGAATATTGTACTTTTACTCCACTACAATTATTTCATTTACCTGTTACTTAGATTCTGATTGTTATTACAAAATATGCATTACACTTCAGCCCTATATACATTCCGGCCATCTGAAAATAGCCGATCTACAAGCTCACAATTTTCTATTTTCTAAAAGATGTTTAAACATTTGAAAACTTGAAATGGGACAGTCTGCACAATGAGTACTTTTACTTTTGGTACTTTGATTTTGATGCCAATACTTTTGTACTTTTATTCAAGTACATTTCGAATTCTGGACTTTTACTTAAAGGCCTGCTGACACGCCCAGAAATTATAATAGTATGATACAGTAGGTCATGTGGTCTCTCTGAAAACGGTCTGAAATAGTCTGAAACTCATGTCACAGTGTAATCTGCCCCTCACCCCCCAACAATAGATGACCAGTACAGTTAAGTAGTCTAAGTACAGTCAATTAATTTGATTGGCTTATGATTGCACATTCCCACAATGACATCATAAAAATATTAACTTATATTTTAAGATGATTTCTTAAGGCGACAGTACCCCTTTAAGTAAAACATTTGAGTACTTTTTCCACCTCTGTGACCAACAAACAAACTGTTCTGGATCTCTTGACTGTTTCCTCCTCCCAGACATGAAGAAGAGCCAGAGCCAGGCGGGAGACGTGGACCTGACGGAGACGCCCGCCAACGGCCACATCAACCTGGCCTTCAGTCACGACGGGAACGCGTCCGAGTTGGACAGCCACGGTGACGGAGGTGACGGTGCTGCTGCCGGCTCCGTCAGACACAGCGTCATCCTGGACCTCTCCACCACCAGCTTTGTGGACACGGTCACCGTGAAGACCTTAAAGAATGTACGTGTTGCACTCAGACTCTGGGCCCTAATTTATGTGGTGTCTTATGCCCCATGACTAGGGCTGTCACGATATGACATTTTACATGACGATTAATTGTCACTCAAATAATTGGCGATTAACGATTTAATTGTGTTTTTGTCGTTGATAATTACATTTCTGTTTGGCTTTTAGGCTTTGAAGTTGCAAGTGGCAGATATGACACAAAACCTAAATACACGAAAAAATTACTGACATTTTTGACAACTTACTACTTAAAAAATAACATTGATAGTGGAAATAGCCGATCTACAAGCTCACAACGCGTCGCGATGCGACACGTTGTGAGCTTGTAGATCTGCTATTTCCACTATTTCTGACATTTTTCAACATTCACGATTATGACGATTATGACAAAATAATTGCGATAATGTCAAATAATCACGATTAAACGATTATGTAATAATTGTGACAGCCCTACCCATGACTTATCTTACTACTAGTAAGACGCCTCAGGGCGCCACAGTGATGTGGACATCAGGGATCTCCATATATGGGCATACAATGGATTTGTTCCCCTTGCATCACAGGGATCTCCATATCTCCATATATGGGCATAAAAGGCATTTGTTCCCCCTGGCATCACAGGGATCTCTCTAACAGGGCATCATTAATATTGATGACATCAGGGAACTTCCATATGGGCATACAAGGGATTCTGTTAGTGTGACATCACAGTGAAGCCAGAGCGTGATGTCAGAGCGGCAAACCCATTCTGGTAGAGTGGTTCCCCTGACATCACAGTGACATCAGAGCATGATGACATTATGATGACACATTTTTACAGTCTATGGGTTTGCCCATAGACCGTCTACACGTCCGTCTACACGCGGACAAGCTGTGACGTTTCTCATGGTAAACTGCAACCTTCGGTCGCAATTAGGCATTTTATTTTAAAATATATTTTAAATAGAGAAAATGGCCGATCTAAGGTGACGCGCTGTGAGCTTGTAGATCAGCTCTTTTCGATATCTTTATTTATTATTATACAATTTTTTTTGTGCCTTATTTGCCTTTTTTTGCCAAATGCCTTAATAAGATTAAGGCATTAAATCCCTTGCATAATAGGGCACAGAGAGCGTACAAATGTGCTTACATTTGCACGGAAACATACACAGATTAAAAAAGGATTTTGTGTCACGAACAATAAATGCCAGGCCTTGCGTGGCGTGCCATGGCATCGTGATTATAATAATATTCAAGCCAAGGGTAATCAATCGTAATCATGGACGGTCGTGTGGGTTTTTTGAGCCTTCGAGCCGTAGTGGCAGCCCCAGTTACTGTCACTTTAGACCGGTTCAGACCGGTTTCTGACAACAATGCAGCGAGTGCATCCAGGGACTGGAGACAGCCCAACGCTGGCGTTCTTATAAAACACAGATTCTGTTCTTAAATGGATTATTTTCAGCCTGCTTTTTATATTCTTTATGTAACGTTTGTGCGTTGGCTATTAATACATGACCTTGTGATGCAGGGCGAACAATGGCTCTCTGTTCACAGAGCAAATGTAATTTAGAACGGAGGGTTAGGGGGCATACAGTAGTAGATGAGGGAGAGCGTAAGGGCCGATACATACTCCACTTTTAGAGACGAATTTATTTCGGTTCCGTTCGGGGAGTCACAAAATCTCGGCGGCACCGAACAGCCGAATTAATGACGGTACCCGCCACCCCCCGAGCCTCTGAATGACGTCATATTGTAGTTTGGACAGAGCCTAACCGAAATAAATTCATCTCTAAAAGTGAATCGGCCCTTAGACAGGCTATCATTGCTGTTGAGGCAGAAACCTTTTATCTCCATATTTTAACTTTTTGTGTTTTTTTCCCCCCGTAAATGAACACCCCACTTGATCATACTACAAGCTTCACACAAAAATAGCAGATTCTCAAGCGTGAAACGCGGCGCGAAGCGATGCGTTTTGAACTGCAATTTTTGTTTGTTTTTTTATCCTGAAAAGTATCAGTTTTGGATATGAGGTTTCCACCCGACAGAGACCACACACACACACACACACACACACACACACACACACACACACACACACACACACACACACACACACACAATGAAACAACTAATTATTATTGTCATTTGTATTCTCCACAGATATTCAGGGACTTTGGAGAAATTGACGTGGACATTTATTTAGCAGCCTGCCAAGGTGAGTGACAGAGTCAGACATGCAGACATGCCCCTGCTTTTGATATACTGCCCGATAGGAATGAAATTGAGCCCTGATAGTACCCAGAAGTCACCAGTGATGATAATGATGCAGTCAAGGCTGTCTACAGGGACGTGCAGAGAATGTTAGAGAGGCAGGGGCTGACCTTTTTAAAAGGGCCTTTTGGTGAAAATTGGGAGCTTGGAGGGCGGCTATTTTCGATGCTTGATTTCTACACCGAGAGGGCAATTCTTTCAACATAAGATGCTGCATTCAGTTCAGGAGAATTTGGACATATTCTTTTGAACGCTGCCTTCAGGTATGGCATGGAAAGAGGGCATTTGAAATTCTTTCACCAGAGTAAAAACTGCATTCATGGTCTTGAGAGGGCACTTTTTACAGACAGATAAAAGGGCAGGGGCTCAAGCCCCCTTTGATGTGTATGTGTGCACGTGCCTGGCTGTCTAGTCGTATCAACTGAAGCTTTGATAATAACGGGCGAGCCCCCATTCTTCCCTGAGGGGCAAATCCTCCTGACCTCGTATTAAAAGAACCCAAACATAAATATTTAGTGCTACAATCATAGTACAGTCAGTCTGCCCTCACAACCAGCCATGCGTTCATAAGTTATAAGTCTCTCTCTTTCTCTCTGTCTGTCTCTCTGTCTGTTTCTCTGTCTGTCTGTCTGTTTGTCTGTCTGTCTGTCAGTCAGTGTTCATTTTGTTGACTACCTTTTTTCAATGACTGACTGACTGACTGACTGACTAACTATATTGACAATTTCGTCAACAAATAAAAATGTGACTAAAATGTTAGGGAGGGACTAGGGAAGAAGAGATCCAGCAGAAATAAAAGACATGTCATTTTATGTTCGGTTGCGCTCGGGTGTTGCTTGTAGATCTGCTGTTTTCAGCATGCAACCAAGTGCAAAATCTGCCATTAAGACGCCATTTTTGTTGACAAAATCAACTGTACAATTTAGTCCACTAAAACTAGACTAAAACTAAAACTTTTCAGATTACTAAAATATGACTAAAACTAAATCAACATTTCAAAATTAACCCATTATGACCTGGAACCACTCTAACCATTATTTTATGTTTTAACTATTGATAGCAGATCTACAAGCTTGCAGTGCGTCAGCGAGTGCAGCGCTGCGAGCTTGTAGATCCGCTATTTTTGAAAAATCGTGTGATTTTTTGCAATTCATGTCTTTTTAAAAGCGAACATTTGGAACTCAAATATTTGCTTCTGGGGGGTCCCTGGAACATCATATTTTGAGATGAGGGTCCGCAGCCAAATACATGCAATTTTTGGTGGTCCTTGACATGAAAAAAGTTTGGGAACCACTGATTTACAAGAAGGATTTAGAGGACGTTTATAGAATCGGGTCAAAATATTCAAAGACTTGAGCACATTTTCACGATTTTTCAAAAACAGCAGATCTACAAGCTCGCAGCGTGGCACCAAGTGCCACGCTGCGAGCTTGTATATATGCTATTTTTCAATAGTTAAAGCATAAAATAATGGAATAAGTGATAATGCGTAATAATGTGTTTCCTGTCAGAATGAACACCGACATCTGTTTCTGTCATGTCATGAACAGTGTGCGTGGTGGATCAGCTGTCCAGGGCGTCCTTCTTCTCCGAGTCGCTCCCTAAGAGCAGGCTGTTCGCCAGCGTCCACGACGCTGTGCTGCACGTCGCCGGGAGGGGGAGGGGGAGGGGCAGGAGGCGGAGCCTGGCGGACCACCACAATGGGACCGCCCACCAACAACATGGCGATGATGATGATGACTGCGTCGTGGTGAGTGGAGTCGGTCGATCTCTCTGTCTCTCTCTTCATTAATAATTATAATAATAACAATACCACCCCGATTCAAAACCCCTCAGGCCTTGGTTGACAGCCTCTTCAGTTCCTTCTGTCACGTTTTTATTCTACATAATATCGTCGTTGTCGGGTGAAAACCGTTGGTTTTGCATTTATCATTTTAAAAATGATTTAAACTAGTGAAAATAGCAGATCTACAAGCACACAACGCCTCGCGGTGCGAGGCGTTGTGTGCTTGTAGATCGGCTGTTTTCACTACTTTTGTGAGACGGCCTTGTATGATGAAGCAGGGCTTTGCTTTGCGAAAGAACGTACAAATTTGAAACTTGGAGATACGAGGTTTCCACCCGACAACAACGATATTTCAGAGGTTCTCTATAACGTTTTTTGTGTCAAGGACGCCCAAATTGTAAAAAAAAAAAAAAAAAAAAAGCATAATAATAAAAAAAAAGTAAAAAGAGAGATTTAAATGCAGATGTATAAGCTCACAGCCCAGACATGAGGTGACGCGCTGTGACCCCTGGGTGACCACTCGTTCTTAGAGGTAATTAGTCATTAGTTCTAGCACTAATTGTTCCCCCATCCTCTTCATCCGTAGGACATCTCCTGCATCACCAAGCTGTGACCAACAGGGGTCAGTGTGTCAGACCGGCATCGGTCCTCCTCTCCTCTCCTCTTTAGAAATGCCTGCCTGCTCCCTCCATCGCTTCTCCTCCCTCCTCCCCCCTCCTCCCCCCCACCACGACATGGCGGACGGTTACCATAGAGACATGCGGAGCGGGGGGAGCCGCAGCCGTTGCTTTGGCAACATGGATTTTCTTTTTCTATTTTATGATATCGCCTAATGAAATACACCGGCAGCGGCGAGGCGGCGTCACTACCGCTGCAGCCCTCTCTCTCTCTCTCTGAGGAGGGGAGGGGGGGCAGAATCACACCGGAATAATAGGAGTCTGTATTTATAGCGCGTGGGAATAGAGAGTAAGTGCGAGGTTGACTGACTGTAAGGGGCGGGGAGAGACTTGAGGCTGTGTCCGAAATGGCTTCACTCATCGTTCACTGTATACTCCCTCCTCCCTGCTCATATTGTTCTGTGTTCTTTATACGGGCAGAATCTAATGCAGTGTTTCTCAAACCTTTACATTTCAAGGTTTCCCCTTAACTCTGACAGTATACAAATGGAACCAAATGGACCCGTCAGGGTCCATTTGGTTCCATTTGTATACTGTCAGAGTTACAGACTTGCATGGGTCAATTTAGACCCCCATAAAGGAACCCATACAGTCCCTGGAATCCACTTTGAGAACCACTGTTCTAATGTGTTCTAACGCAACTAGTTGTACTAGTTGTCATTACAAACACATCCATGTCATCGTTGTCCCACACAAGCCCTCACACTCTGCTAAACAGATGTTATGCTTTTATGTGTTTTGCCAAGTCCCGGAAAAGATGCCCTGTGATTGGCCAGTACAGTCACTTTGATTGGCACTTGTGCAGAATGCTCACCCTAAAACATTATTTATGAGATTGTGGTGGTTTTTGTGGGACAACCAAGGCGTGGTTGTGTTTGTGATGACAACTAGTAACTACATTCATGAAAAAGAAATTTACTTTTGACCAAAACAAATAGTTTAAAAGTTATAGGCTTATAGGCTCCACTCTATGCTATGAGAGCCGCTGGATTCTGCTGGGGAAACTGGACAACAGGGGCATTTCTGCCTAATAGACCCCATGGACAGTCTTTTGGGATCAATATAAGTTGGAAAATGAGCCTAGAAGTGATTTAGGGTTGTCCTTTAATATTGGGGAGGAGGTGCTATTGTTATGATAAGCCAAGATAGAGTATGTGTGTTTGTCATTTCTATGAAACTATACTCTCTGTTGTGTTCTTGAGAGAATGCAGTCTGCCAACATGTTACTTTTACTGGGGTTACTGGGGTTTAAGTGGTTAATCATTTTAGCTCTGGTCTCATTTTTTCCAGTATAAAATCAGCATGGTCACTGTCAGGCAGAAACCTTGTAACCTTGAATATGACCATATTTCAATTGTTTCATTTTTAATAATAATAAAAAAGAATGCCCTGCTTATATCAAAAAGTAGTGAAGCTTGTAGATAAACTATTTTCACTGTTTTTAGAATAACCATAAAAACGGTTTTGGAGTGACGATACACAATATATTTAAATGGAGTTATTTCAGACGCTCACTGTAAGCAGGAGCATATTTCTAGGCGTTATTCACACATACCTGGTGCTTCAGACATCTTGCTAGCTAGGCTGCCTTCTATCAGGGATCATCAACCTGGTCCAATGGGAAATCATCATCTGTTGGCATCACTTATCTGTCGAAACTGTGAACACTTTCTGTCCTAGGAGGACCTGCAGTAGGTTTTAAATGTTGTGTTTTGTATGTTTGTTTTTTTGCACTGCTACAGTAAATGTATGAGTTAAAACAAAACAAAAAAATGCATGAATGAATTGCATTAAACTCTTGGCTGACTGATTTGGCTGCTCTGTTTTGAGACTAGGGATGGGACGATAAGCGATATTATCGTTTATCGTGATAAAAAACACTCACGATAATCGTATCGTGGGGATTTAATTTATCGTGATATCGTCCTCCGTCATGCACTGGGATCAATTCACCTTTTATTTGCTGAGCTGCATATCCGGTACCACTTAAACCCTCTAGAATTGGTAAAAGGTACTTATACGTACTTTTTTTCCCACTCTTTATCAAATGTCTTTGCCAAAAAATAGAAGCTCACGAGAAGCTCTACAAGCTCACGTGATGCATTGTGAGCTTGTAGATCTGCTATTTTTTGGCAAATGTTCCGTGCCAGGATAATGGATTTTGATTAACGCGATAATGTCATAAATTGCGATTTCTTTTGTCACAATCATCGCAATATGAAATTTTCATATTGTCCCATCCCTATTTGAGACTGTACATACACTGTGTGGAAACTAGCACCTTTCCTTGACTGTATTCTATTGCAGCACATTTACTGAATTAAAATAAACCATCTGTCAAAAAGTAAAAAACGATGATTCTTTAACCGAAATATTCTGGATTCTGTTTCTTTTTTCCCCCTTTTTGTATACATATTGATTAATTGACGTTTGTATTGATGAAAAATGCATAAGCAAGCACAGTATATTTGTACATATCGGTCAAAAGATACACACAACAACAAAAAAGCTGGAGAGCTTATTTCCATTATGTAAGGTTTAACATTTCTATTGTTTAGAGATGATTTAACAAAACATTGTCCGTTGTCTGTATGTAAGAGTCGAGCTTTCTGATTCGAGTCTGCGTTCATGTAAATAAAAAAAAGCCAAAATAAAACAAAACAATGCATAGTTTTCCATCTCGTCTTTTATTGCGTCTTTCTTGACATCTTGGCATCATGTCTCAATCCCCTCCCATTCCTCACTTCTCTCCTTTTTTCCTCCCATTGAACCTTCCATTATCTCTCCATAGAACAAAATGACACTTTGCTGGAGGTTTGGGTTGTGTAGTTTGCCTTTGTGACGATGTAACTCCAAGTATTGGTGCGGTACTGCGGGTAATCTCATGGAATGAAGCAAAATAAAATCGAACTACTTTTGTGAGTCCTAATCTGTGATGTGTGGAACAGCATGACATCCTAAACAACTAACACAATATCGTCACTGTCGGGCAGAAACCTCGTATCTCCAAGTTTCAAATTTGTATGTTTTTTTTTTCGCAAAGTAAAACCCTGCTTCATCATACAAGGCCGTCGCACAAAAGTAGTGAAAACAGCAGATCTACAAGCACACAACGCCTCGCGGTGCGAGGCGTTGTGTGCTTGTAGATCGGCTGTTTTCTCTAGTTTAAATCATTTTTAAAATGATAAATATAAAACAAACGGTTTTGGACATTCAAGGTTTCCACCCGACAACGACGTTGTGCAACATGCTTCCAAATGACTGAAATCAGCTGTGGCGACAGAACGTTAATCCATGTAATCTGATTAGAATATTTTGCTATTCCAAAAATCGCCTCCTCATTGACTTAGTGAAACAGCCCTCAAAAGCCACTCCTTTAGCACATAAACAAATGCAAAGATTTTTTTAGAAGAAAATTACTATTTGAATTAGGAAGTCAAGCGATTGAAGTCAAGATACCTTGCCAATATTCAGAGTTACATCATGGTCAATGTTAGCCTGGCATGGCCAGACTAATATCACTAAGATCTAATTATCTACAGTAACTATTTAAGATCTCTAAGTGATCTAATCACTGGCATATTGGTCTGGTTTCCAGGCCAGGTCAAGGTAAGTACACAACAACCTCCTCTACCAAAGTGTAACTTTGCTTTAAGGTGGAAATACTGTTTATTATTATTATCATCCCCCCCCCCCCCCCAATTAGTGTTGACACTGATTCACAGACCCACTATGATACACTGGACACATAAGTTAGTTAATAATAATAATACTACACACACCTGGAAGTGTTGCTGATGTGTTTGTGGGTATCTTCTAGCTCGTTTTGCACATGTTACAAATGGAAGTTAGTTTTGTACAGTTAATACAGTGGGTAGTATACAGTTGGTAGAAAAAAACAGTGGCCGTTATGGCAGAGGTCTTCAACGTTTTTCTGCCCAAGGACCCCTTAGTTGAGAGACAGATGAAGCAGAGCAGGGACACCCCCCCCCCCCCACCCCCCCCCCCCCCCCCCCCCCCCCCCACTACATAAAGTATAAAATGGTGACGCAAATTAAACCTTTTCATAGATTTCATAGATAGTTTCATAGCCTTGTTTGAAAGCACTATCATCAGTGTTGTGTCAGATTCACGTTAATTTAACCACATAAACCATCAATACTTAGTAAACTTGACCTTTCACTCTGTACTTGGTCCACTTTTTTTTCCTTCTACACTGAACCTAGCCGATCTACAAGCTTGTAGATCTGCAATCTTTGGCCTAAGTTCTCCTCAGAACAGGGATGCTAGGGTTAAAGTCGTTCAAGTAAAAAAAGAAAGAAATCCTATCACACAAAAATTTGGCGGTCCCCCTGTAGTGACTCTGAGTACGCCCCCCCATAGGGGTCCTGGACCCCCTGTTGAAGACCCCTGTGTTATGTCAATGGGAATGAACCGTAAAAGGTACGTAAGACACTTTGCTACCGCGCTCTCCGAACAACAAACGCAAACCAATCTCGTAAACACAGGTACGTACACTCGCGCACTAGTCTCATACACACACACACACACACTTGCACGTGCTGAAAAACCCTGGCACGTCTCTAACAGAAACAAGGTCTTTGCATTCAGTTTATCCACATTCATTCAGCACCAAATGACACGCTTTAGGGGTTGGTTTGGATGGACGGACGAGGCTGGCCGATGAAGACACTTAAAGACAGAGTGGGAGGGAGGGTATAGCCCGACCAACACTGCATTTTTGGGGCGCAATGCAATCCCCATTTTAGAGAGTCGATCCGTAGAGTCCTAATAATAGACCACTGATTGCCGTTTTTGAACAATATTTTGTAAGGAGAAAAGTGCAAAAAAATCAATGCTAATCATTTTGGAAAAACTTTGATTAAAGTGTTTTGCGACACGTATCATAATTCTTTTGTATTTTTTACTTTTTTTCAATTTCATACAATTTCCTGCCTTGAACGACCAGATTTTAACCCCTTACAACCCGGGGATTCTCCTTTAAGAATCGGCACATGTCGTCGGCTGCGTAATTGCACGATATGCCATGTGAAATAATACTAATGGCCCAAAAGTTCAGATAATGAACGATCATTAGATATGGGTCTGGCTCTAGCGGGGCGGAGGGGGAAAGATGATATTGCAGCTACACTGTACTGTACGTCACCTCACACTCACAGGACAAGACGAGACAGGACAGCACTGAGGCAGGAAGCAGTGAGTGAGTGTGTGGGTGGGGTGGGGTGGGGGGTGGGGGTGGGGGGGGGTAGAGAGGCCAGAAAGCAGAGCGGAAGGGAGGGAACCAGGGGTCATCAACGTGTCCGTACGTACACAGACACACGTGTCCGTGGCAAGACTTGGCCTCGTAAGTGGCAAACTTTAGATTTTTCTTTCTTTTTTTCTCTCTTTTTTTTAAACCATAATAATTATAATGTAATTTTGATCATATGACCCGAATACTGAATGTCAGTCTCCAGGTTTTCTTCTGAATAATTATTTTAATAGTTTTATCCGCTCATTTTATAAACTTTAATTTTGACAAAAATGTCCACCACAGGCCAACGTGGCAATGACCCCTGGAGGGAATGTGTGTTGTGTTGTGTTGTGTTGTGTTGTGTTGTGTTGTGTTGTGTTGTTGTAGGGCTGTCACAATTATGACATTTTACTTGACGATTACTTTGTGGCTCAAATAATTGCTAACATTATACGGAACATAATGCATAGATGTTACATTTATGTTTGGCTTTTAGGGCTTTCGTAAAGTAAAAGCTGCACAGGGACAGATATGACAAATGACTTACATATTTATTAAACGTTATACTATTTCTACTGTTTTTGAAAATATATTATTCTTTTTTTTTTCTACATGGAAATGATTGACGATTATGCAAAAAAGAATTGCGAGTATCTCAAATAATTGGGATTTAGGCGCTCATGTAATAATTGTGACAGGGCTAGTTGTGGTTGGTGGGAGTTTATTTTCGAGTCTCATCTTTGGTCCATTTCATCGAGGAATTGTTATAGATATATATTTTAAAATCGATTTTGTTTCTCCTACCAGGCTAGTGCAAAGCTATACGTATGTGTCTGTACGCATGAGTGTGTTGTGTGTGTGGGATGCATGATATTGAATTGTTTGGCCGATATGCGATCATTTCCATGGTCATATTCATCTATATAGTATTATCATCGATATTGCAATGGCGGGGTTCACTGTACAGCTGCTATACTGTAAAGCATCTATCATAGTCCAAGGTGAAGGAAGAGCTATCACCTCACGCGGTGTAGTTTTCTAGTTATCACCTAAAAATGTATAACAAAGCCTGGGTGATAGCTAGAAAACTACAACGCAATGGGGTGATCGGTCTTCACCTTGAACTATGATAGAGGCTTGACTGTGACGCTGGGTGCAGATGTAGATTCTGGATAATTTCACTTCCACATCCACACTCTGTTTCCGAAATGGTTAGAAACACTTCCATATCTGTCAAGACAAGCTGTGTTTTTTCCCCCCACCAATGCATCAACGCGGTTGGCACGTAATTAATGTGTCATCGTATTTGACGCCACATGTCGGTAATAATTTCAATATCTGTACAATACTCATATGATGACTGATATATCATGCATGTGTGTGTGTGTGTGTGTGTGTGTGTGTGTGTGTGTGTGTGTGTGCGCGTGTGTGCGTGTGTGTGTGTGTAAAGGGGGGGCCCTTGGCTCTGTGTTCTGGGGCTCTGCTACGAGCGAAGCTCGGTTCTAGATGACGCTCTCAAAGAGCAGTGTGCTCTTGCCTCCTGCAGGGGGCAGCAGTTTGGCCTCGGACTCGGGCGCCAGGTACTCCAGGTGGTGTCTGCCCCACACCGGGGCTGTCAGGTGCTGCCAGCGCTGCAGACAGACAGACAGACAGACCGATAAACAGACGGACAGAGACAGTATAATACAGTGCCGCGACCCCCAAAATAATCATATTTTAACTGGGGACCCCCCGCCCTGACGAGCACTAAGAGTTGAGGTATTACATTTTGTATAACACGGTTCAATTGTGAAAATAGCCGATCTACATGCTCACAACGCCTCGCAACGCGAGGCGTTGTGAGCATGTAGATCGGCTATTTTCACAATTTCTGCCTCTAATATTTGACTCTTTGGCCAATGTTTAATTTGTCATTTTAGAGGTATTAACAGGTCCTTAAATTGTCGCTTTAGAAATGTGTAGATACCCTCGATACACTTAAACTTTATGTTGGTTCGTTTACTGTTGAGTGAGAAAACAACATTGAACATTAAGTTAATCATCTGGGGACGCCCCAAAATAGCTTGTGGACCCCCATGGGGGTCCCGACCCACAGTTTGAGAACCACTGGTATAATAGACAATTTTCAAATGACAATCTGTTCAGAATCACTTCTGTTCTGTCTAATTGTAATGTGAACCGTATTGAGTGTTTTAACTTCACAGCAGGGGTCTTCCCACAGCTCCTGTTGCTATCTAGTCTGCAACCTTTCCAAGGTCTATTTCTACTACCATTCTCTTTTGGCTGATCCAGCAAGCATGGATGGTGTCCATCAGTGTAAGAAGACGTCTTAGTATATACAGTATACACACCCTACATCAGGGTTCCCCAATTAGTTTTCCCCAAGGGCCAAATTATGTCTAGGGTACCAAGCCGAGGGCCACAACATTGCAGGGGGCGACGGTGGCGTTCCCGCTACTCCAGTGACAGTTCAGATATCGTCGTTGTCAGGTGAAAATCCTGTATGTCCAAAACCGCATTTATCATTTTAAAAATGATTTAAACTAGTGAAAACAGCCGATCTACAAGCACACGACGCCTCGCACCGCGAGGCGTTGTGTGCTTGTAGATCAGCTGTTTTCACTACTTTTGTGAGACGGCCTTGAATGATGAAGCAGGGCTTTACTTTGCGAAAGAACATACAAATTTGGAGATACGAGGTTTCCACCCGACAAGTTGCGACAACGACGATATACTAGTGTTGTTGCTGCTCTTATACCACCATTATTACTGGGGTTGGTGGGGGCCTGACAGTAGCCCCCCGTGGGCCGCAAATGGCCCGCGGGCCGCCTATTGGGGAACCCTACCCTACATGGACGCTCTTAACTTAACCCGTTAGTATAGCATTGACCATTTAGGACCAGTGAGACGCCCTAAAGGGCACAGTTAAGAAGCAGGGGATAAACTTTTAATCTGGATGGTCGGGTCACCATTGTGATGTCAGAACAGGTCAGTTATATCAATATCTGGAGTCTGTGAGGTCAGATGTAGAGGTATTGGCCAGCTCCATATAGGGAGATGTCTTGCCAGATTTTCATACTAAATACTACCTACGGTCTCAATAACATCTCCTTATATAAGAAGGGGTTAGACATTGAGGCCCTGTGGTCGCCTGGGGCTATGCTGCTGTAATGCCGCTTTTATGCTTGATTCTTCTTAAATAAATCGTCTTCACTTACATAATATCCTTGTTGTCGGTTGGAAAACTTGTATCTCCAAAACCGTTCGTTTTGTGTTTATCATTTTAAAAATGATTTAAACTAGTGAAAACAGACGATCTACAAGCACACAACGCCTCGCACCGCGAGGCGTTGTGTGCTTGTAGATCTGCTGTTTTCACTACTTTTGTGTGACGGCCTTGTATGATGAAGCAGGGCTTTACTTTGCGAAAAACGTACAAATTTGAAACTTGGGAGATATGAGGTTTCTGCCCGACAGTCGATATGAAAGTTTTCCATAATAACAGAGAGACAGGGATTGTTAAGCTGTCTTTCTGGACCGGAGAGTTCAGCACCCCGTTCTAAGTCTCTCATAATAATGAGTAATGAAAAAATCATGTGAAAACATGGCCAACGCCTGCACTAAATTCCTCACTGTCAATTTCACTTTTTGAAACGGACCCAACATGGATCCAGTGTTCCAATGTTTACACTCTCAGAGTTAAATTAACACTGTGCAGGGGGTCGTAACCCAAGGAGACGGATTCCTTCTGACTATCAACAGCTGCAAACAGAAACACTCATACACACACACACACACACACACACACACACACACACGCACAGTCGCACATTCACACACACACACACACACACACACACACACACACACACACACACACACACACACACACACACACACACACACACACACACACACACACACACACACACACACACACACACACACACACACACACACGTGGGTGCCAGAACTCATGCATGCATGCACAGTGTCGCACACACACGGGAGGAGGAAAGGAAAAGAAAAGGGAAAAGGAAAAGAGAAGGATGATGTGAACAGTGTCATTTGTTGGGCATGTGCAGGTGGTACGTGTATGTATGTGTGAATGTGTGTGATTATATGTATTGTGTTATGTGTAAAAAAAACAAGAAAAATATATTTAACAAAACTAGTAACTAAAACTGTCAAATAATTGTAGTGGAATAAAAGTACAATATTTGCCTCTGAGATGTAGTGGAGTAGAAGTAAAAAAGTATAGACAAATTTGAAATAGTAAAAGTTGTACTTAAAAATGTTTGTAATTACGGTAGCACTTTACAATAAGGTGCCCTTAATAAAGACTTATTAACAGTTAATAAGAGTATCTTATTAACTGTTAATAAGTCTTTATTAAGGGCACCTTATTGTAAAGTGCTACCGTAATTACTTTCCACCACTGCACACACACACACACTCCCGTGAACAGGCACAGACGCACACAGACTGACCTCCCGCAGAGAGCCCTTGCAGCGCAGCAGCTTGTAGAGGACAGTGACGGGGATGCAGAGCATGGAGGAGAGGGCCAGCATCCAGCCCAACATCTCCCCCCACCAGGGGTAGGTGTACACCGTGTTGTAGGTCAGAGGCTTGTAGTTCATCACATGGAACAGGAACACTCCCTGTGTGTGGGAAAAACAACCAACCGTCAAGGTCAGAGAGACAACTCCACAGTCCACACCTACATGCATGAATGCAACCGAGGACGCAAAAGAACTCCACAACAACCACCAGCAGAACATGGGTCAAGGAATACACATTATACACTCAAAGAATGCCCTACTTCTTCATTCTATGCCACACAAAAGTACCAAAGTGAGCTGCAAGCTCAAAACGCGTTGGACTGTGACACGTTTTGAGCTTTCTGCTATTTTTGCTATTTTTGAATTGGAATCCTGAAAAAAAGAAAATCTAATTTCAAATGCATTTAGTTATACTTATCAAATGATGTTAACTTTATGAATTTGAATACAAATACATAAAGACAATAAAATTGTAATAGGCTACTAGTCATTAAAGGGATATTTCACTTTCAAAAAAACTTTTGGTAATTTTATCATCTAATCAGGCTTTTATGAATACCCTGAACAGTTTTTAATTTGCTTGAGTCAATATTTAGATATTTGATGTAAATGTTAACAGGCCCTCCAGGCCCAGGGCCTCTCCCCGCACACACCCATTGTAACTTCAAACTTAATTTTAACCATGATAGATTCATTAAAAACACCCATTATTTTTTTCTGGTGACTCATATTACCCTCCTAATATGTGAGCAGGCCGTGTTTTCTCGATAACTTTTTTCATTTATTTTTAATCATAATTTTTTTGTATTTCATTTTTCCATTTTCCCAAATAATTATTAAAAATAAATGAAAAAAGTTATTGAAAAAACACGGCCTGCTCACGTAGGAGGGTAGTATGAGTCACCAGAAAAAAAGAATGGGTGTTTTTAATGAATCTATCATGGTTAAAATGGAGTTTGAAGTTACAATGGGTGTGTGTGGGGAGAGAAGCCCTTCCACTGCTCCCTGTTGAAAGTGGAATATCCCTTTAAGCGTCATGTTTGCATGTTTGGAATTGTAACAGGTGAAATCAATAATATATCAGTATTCGGATATTAACCTGTGGGCCGCATTAAGTGAAGGTGGGGGCCCCCGGGACATAAAGACATAAAGCGTATAAAACGTACCGCACAAACAAGGGGAGTGATGTAGGACCAGCACCACTTCATGTAGGGTAAGGGACGATAGCCAATCATACGAGCCACGTCATCCATGAACCTATCAGCACCTGGCAGAGAGGGAGAGACAACATATGATTGGATGACAGGGGAGAGAAAACATGTGATTGGATGACAACAACGCTGGGGACCGTGAGCATCCTGTTCCCCTCTCAGTGACCAAGCATGAGTGTGTGTGCCTTCCCATAAACCCAGGCCAACCAGTGCCTCATTTACAGTTTAGACATAAGCAGGAAAAAGGCAATTGCTTATTTTAATTTTTAAAATGTATTTTATTATATTCAGACGGCTAACCGTGCTTCCTAAAGAAATGTTGTCTCTGTGACACTTGCTGGGGACACAATCTGCCTCCAAAACTATTATTTTTATCTGTGAGAAGTAAAGTTCTGTCATTGGTCGATAGGCAGATAGCCTGCCCTGATTATAACCAATCAGGGTCGGCCCTTGTTCGGATTGGTTAGATCTGTCTGTCAATCCTACAGCTGGTTCATGCACCAATGAGCTGTTAGTGACATGTATTTTTATACAGATAAAATAACAGTTTTGGAGGCGGACTGCGGCTCCTAGAAGCGCCACAGAGACTAGATTCTTTTAGGGAGCATCGTTAGACGTCTTGCCTTTTTCCTGCTTTTGTCAGCAGAAAACGACATATAGCAACTTTAATCCAGAGTGATTTACAAGTAAAAAAGGTAAACACAATGTAATAAATACATCAAATGCATAGGGATAGTAATCTACAATTATGTAAACCAGGGGTCTTCAACAGGGGGTCTGGGACCCCTAGGGGGTCCTCAGAGTTACTAGGGTCCTCCAAATCTTTGTGTGACAGATTTCTCCTTTTTTATATTAACCACTTGAACCCCTATAGTGTCCATATTCTGAGAACCTTAGCCAAAAATAGCAGATCTACAAGCTCACAACACCTCACGCTGCGAGGCGTTGTGAGCTTGTAGATCGGCTATTTCCGGCAAAGAGGTTTAGTGTAGAGGGGAAAAAGAGCAGACTAAGTACATAGTGAAAGGTCAAGTTTACTAAGTATTGACGGTTCAAGTGGTTAAATATCTGAAAACACAAATTGACATGAATCCAAAATACACTGATGATTGTGCTGTCAAACGATGAAACTATATGGAATCTATGAACAGGTTGTGGGGGTCCCTGCTTCATCTCTCTTGACTAAGGGGTCCTTGGCCTGAAAATGTTGAAAACCCCCGCTATACAGGATGCCAGGTCAATAAATTAACCTGGCATCTGCCTACAAAACAAGCTATCTAAATGTCATTTTAACTTTTGCATAAGCCTGCAAGGTGGTCGAGTGCTACAGGCTAAAACAAGGCCTAAAGAAGCGTCCGGTTTCACCTATTGAGCTCTATTACATTAGCTATTTTCGAAAAGAATGTTGAAAGCAAGGCCAAATAAGCAACTACAATTCAGAAACATGCCCAAACAAAAGTAACCCACAACTAGCAACATTATAGGAAAACAGGATCAAAGTCGCTTGTAACGAGCCGATATGGCAACACAGTGCGCATGCGCAAAACTGTACAGTAATTACAGTCGGCATACAGTCGGCTGGAAAATTCAATTTGCTTAGTTTTTTGCAGTTCTTTGCAGTTCTTTGCAGTCTGTGAACAGTTTGAACAAGTCTCCTGTTGTATTTTCGGTGTGGAGGCACCTTAAGGTGGAGTCTGAAGAGGTGAGTGTTCTTATTACTCACCATAGACCCAGGCTATCACCACGCACTCCCAGAAGGCCTGCCACAGCAGAGTGATCCCACTGGCAGAGTAGTAGTCAAACAGATGGAACACGTACATCCCTCCCTGGAAACCACACCACCAGATCACACAAAGAGGACGCAACATGACATCCCTGTCGGGTGGAAAAACCTCAAAAGTATACTTTTCAGGGATCAAATAAAAAGAATAGCTAAAGTAGCAGATCTACAAGTTGAAATCGTCACTTTGCGCCGCGTTTCGAGCTTGTGGATCTGCTACTTTTGAGTGGTGCTGTAGTATGACCAAGTAGGATGTACATTTTTTAATTGACTCAATTCAAACCAGTTAACGTAAATAACAGGTTTTATCAGGTGAGAAATATCCAGTTTTTGGATAGAGAAAAAACAAACAGAAACACATTATGGCCATTAACTACACTGCACCAGAGATTTTCCTTTTTACCGAGGCTTTACTGAAGTTTAAGATAAGAATTGAACATAACCAATCCTCTCTCTCCTTCCGTTACCAATGAAGAAAAGTTTTTTCCGTTGCCTCGTTCAATTCTTATTTTAAATTGGGTCATTAGTAAAAAAGAAGGAACATATCTCGGGTGCAGTATTGGTGACTGGACATTTTTCTCCTGTTTAGCAAACTCAGCATAAACGCAACCGCTGCTATGTGGCTGGAAAGAGCATGCTGGTTGATTGGTTCAGGAACCAATCAGAAGGCTGACATTGGGAGGACCCACCCACATTCATATTTCGTTGCTGTCGGGCAGAAACCTCTTATCTCCATATTCTATTTTTTTTGGGGGGGGGGGGGGGGGGAATTAACGCCCTAGTTTATCATACTACAGTGTCACACAAAAGCATAAAAAGTAGCAGATCTGCAAGCTCCAAACACGACGCAAAGCATCACGCTGTGAGCTTGCCGATCTTCTACTTTTGATGTTTTTGAATTTGAATCCCGAAAAATCCCGAAAAGTTTCCACCTGATACCTGAGGTTTCCACCCGACAGAGACGATTTCCTATTTGCATTTCACGTTCTAGTATGTGCCGTCAAACAAAATTATGTCCTGCTGGTGATAACACATAGGCCTATTTAAATTGTTCACTCAAATACTCAAAAATAAAAATCCAATTCCACAACTGCAATACTGAGTAAGCATACTATACAACAGCACAGTGTATTTAAATTCATAATGCAAAGTGAGAAGGGGTAGGCTGCAGACTTGGCAGTTTTCACGACCCTGCTGCCCCTGACTATCAGAAATTTCGTTTTTTATAACATTTTAGGCGAGAAATAAGCCATGCAGTTTAACATCGATTAATTTCACATGAATTTACAATTGCCATTTACACCGGCTAAAGTTTAAAAGTGTTTTTGTTAACAATGTTCAGGAGCAGAAATACATTTCATCTAAACATTTCAACACGTGGACACTGGGGTCGACTCTCTCTTGATTAGTATTGTGTGCAATTTTGAAGTATAGATCATAACGGATTCCCACCGTATCGGAATGAACGGCGCTGAGTTGGACAGTGCAGCCATCACACCGGTGAGTAATGGGCACTCGCTCAGCTAGCGCCTGGCTCGGACCCACTGAGGGCCCCGTGAGGGCCTCGAGCCTGCGTCTGTCAGCACGATCTGCATTGTTTTCAAGTGATGTGAAAAGTGATCAGAATGCGAAATAAGAGATTCATAGAGATGGTTACGGTCTCCCTGTTTTGACTTTGTGCTAAGCTCCTCCTGTATAAAAATGAGCGTCGCGCAGTGCAAGTTCTGTCAGGGAGAGAACTCAGTGTGGTTGTAACGCTCCTTCCTTGCCTACAGTACTAATCTCTGCCTACTGCTGTCTGTGCTGATGCTGCTTTCAAACTTGCGGCTCACCCTCCACCACCCCAGCTAATTTTGGATATACTTTTATGTACTGGGGGATTCCCTATTGGTAAGGAGTTGTAATTTGCTTTCTCAGTGGACAAGCAGATCCATTATTCATCGGCCAAACCAAAATATATTGCTCATTTTATATTCATTGGAAATATTTTATCCATTCATCAGTTGGCTCATTAAAACTGTATTAAAACTGAAAGTAGTTTGAATACAGTTAAGTCGTGAAAGTGCCTGTGCTCCAGGCCTGCAGCCAGCACCCCATTTACTTAAAACTGGATTATTTATGGATTATTTAGTCTGGCACATCAACATCAAGTAGCACAACAGATGATTTGAGTTGTGAGTGTAGTCTGGACATTCTCCATTTACATCCATTTGCATCTTTTAAACATACAATCTCTCAACTTCATACCATGTACATGATACTGACATGCATTGATACTGACATGATAATGACATGATACTGACATGATACTGTCATGCACTGATACTGACATGCATTGCTACCGACATGTTACTGATACTGACATGATACTGTCATGCATTGATACTGACATGCACTGATACTGTCATGATCTGCCATGCAGTTTATTGAATGCACTACATGTGATTTAGAACCACTTTAAATGACATGATACTGATTTTTAACCTGCTACTACTTTTTGTGCTCTTTTTATTTTCCATTCTATACTTCTAATTGTCTTTTTACTTCTTGAACTGCAAACGTGAAAGCCTGCATAAACAAGAGTTTCGACCTCACTTGTAACTGTAACTGTGTTGTAACTTGTGACACTAAAGTTGATTGATTGATTCATATGTCCCTCAGATTGCCAACCACATTGGATACAATCAACTTCAATACTGTGCTAGGAGCATGTTCTGTGCTCTAGTGTTGCTGAGCAGTTGCAAGATTACACATTTTGTTTGGCACTGCATTGATAATTTGTGCTTTAAGTATTGTTACTACTGTTGTGATGTGACACTTATGAGCGTTGACTGCTTTTCGACACTTTATGTATATATTCTTTTGTGTGCCTTGGTCTTTTCACTGTACACAAGAGTACTTTCTTTTCTTTTCATACATAACATAACTTTGTAACCTTAAACTGCTGTGCTGCCTCTGGGCGACTGATTTTTCCCTTGGGATAATAAAGGTATCTATCTATTCATCTATCTATCAGAGTGTTGCACTAACTACAACCGTCTGGACTAACATTCTAATCTCAACATCAGGGGAATGGATGCCCGCTGCACTCCGTACCTCAGTGACCATGGACAGATCGATGAAGAAACAGGTGATGCAACAGAGGGCCACGACCACCTCGCGTCGCAAGGCCAGTCTGGATTTGGGAGGAAGCATGTCGAGGATGCCTGTTATTAAGCCCTCAACACCAACAAACTGGCAGAGAGAGGAGAGAGAGGGAGAGAGAAAGAAAGAATACATAATTGCGATTAGACGATTATGTAATAATTGTGACAGGCCTAATAACAAGTGAATGCAAAAATATTGCAAAACTGTTGTCAGCTGTTTCAAAGGTTTATAACAGGTCAGCCTTTCCGATATGGATGTATAACTATACATATTTCTATCAGAAAAATTCACAGTTTTTATAGTTTCGTAAGATAGTCGGCCCTCTAAGTTGCAATGTAACACAGCTGTTAACACGATTCTTTATTCCAGTTTAATTGCACATACATTGTTTTGTTTTGATTGTTTTGTTCCACTTTTGCATTGGCAATGTGTAAACTGGCAAAAATGGCAATGAAGCTCCTTTGAATTGATTTGGAAGGATTGAGAGAGGACAGAGGCGTCAATTGGGTATGGCAAGCTATGGCAGCTGCCATACCTTGGCTACAGGGGAAAATAATAAAATGCACTGTAATCGTGCGTGTTGCTAAGGTATGGCAACATGACTGGTGTCTTGCACACGCGAGGGCGCGTGTGCAAGACACCAGTCATGTTGCCATATTTCTGAACTGACGCCGCTGAGAGAGGAGCTCTGAGCTCTGAGTCAGAGAGGTCAGAAGTTGATGACGAGGATAATTATATCTAAGATCCTTTCTGCGTTGGTTTACTAGACATGGCACTGCGCGCATACTGCAGCCAATGTGATTAGGAGAGAGAGAGAGACAGACAGAGAGATGGAGGGAGAGAGTGAATGAATGAATGAATGAATGAATGGGGCAGACAGTTGGTCTCTATGTGAATCAGACAGAGCTTCATTGATGAGTCTCTTCCAGTTATAATATACAATGGGCAGAAAATACTGTCAGAGTCATAAACACACAACAGCAACAACAACACACACTGCAACTGTTGAAAGGTCTGGAATGTTTGTGTAGCGTGTGGTGCATGCGTGTGTGTGTTTGTGTCAGAGAGAGACAGAGGGAGGGAGTGGGAATTTTAGAGAGACTCATCGATTACAGTGTGAATGGAAAAACAATGGAAGAAGAGATACTCTCTCTGCCAGGGTGTGTTTGCGTGTGTGCAAGAATTCAACAGCATACGGCACAAAGAGACAATAAGACAAAGAGTAGTGGAGTAAGAAGTACTCAAATGTTTTACTTGTCTGTTACAAGTAAAAGTTCTGTATTCAAAATGTACTTGTACAAAAGTATTGGCATTAATCTGTCTTGGTCCATAAATAAATAAAAACGTAGTGAAACTAGCAAATACACAAGCTTGCAACGCATTGTGAGCTTGCATATCGTCACTGTCGGGCAGAAACCTTGTATCTCCAAGTTTCAAATTTGTATGTTTTTTCACAAAGTAAAGCCCTGCTTCATCATACAAGACCGTCGCACAAAAGTAGTGAAAACAGCCGATCTACAAGCACACAACGCCTCGTGGTGCGAGGCGAGGTGTGCTTGCAGATCGGCTATTTTCACTAGTTTAGATCATTTTTAAAATAATAAAAGCAAAACGAACGGTTTTGGACATACAAGGTTTTCACCCGACAACGACAATATCTGCAATTTTCTCTAGTTTGGGTGCCAGGCAAACGTCTTATTTCTCTTTTTGGGTATTTCTTAAGCTTCAAAGATTGGGAAACGCTGCGCTGGAGGAAAGGCTACACGGGTTCAGGCCCATGAGATTATGAGAACATCTTGTGCAAAGTTGACATTCTGGCCTGTGACTGATGGCCTGAAGTGATTACGGTTCATCCTTCAGGGAGCAAGAATGGCCTCAGCAGGTCTCATGGCATTCAGCCCATTCAGCCGGTCATTTGAGATCATGTTAGTCGGACGTATGTATATGATGCTTCAATTAATTCTCTGAAATAGCAGACGTAAGCCATTTACCATGAGAGGGAGTGGGTTGTTGGCTGATTTACCACTGTTTCAGGGTTGTGGCACAAGGCAAACCCTTGAATGGTAAATTGCTTTTCTACCACTTCTACCATATAAATGAAAGAAAATACAGTTGTAACTTGCAAGGTTATTAGTTACAATCATTCATTGTTCAGCAACACAACAGTGGGCGTGGTCCATGCGCCAACTCAAGGTTGTTGACTGATTTACCACTGTTTTAAGCCAATCAGAATCCAGTATCTGAACATGTGACCACAAACAGTGGTAGAACTACAAGTATGTGTCACTTCTGCAGTGGGTTGTGAGCTTAGTAACGCACCGGTGTGTTGTGTAGCGAAAAATAGCTTGTGTGAGCTTGCAGATGGCAGAAAAATATATATAAAAATGGCATTCATAAAATCGCCAGTCCTGAAATATTGATGTCCTCACAAGCATGTGTGTGTGTGTGTGTGTGTGTGTGTGTGTGTGTGTGTGTGTGTGTGTGTGTGTATGTGTGTGTGTGTGTGTATGTGTGTGTGTGTGTGTGTGTGTGTGTGTGTGTGTGTGTGTGTGTGTGTGTGTGTGTGTGTGTGTGTGTGTGTGTGTGTGTGTGTGTGTGGTTACCTGGCTGTCCAGGCCCAGCACCAGCAGCATAAAGAAGAACAGTGCTGCCCAGAGGGGAGCCAGAGGCATCAGCGTCACAGCCTTGGGGTAGGCTATGAAGGCCAGGCCTGGACCTGCACACATCACATTGTTTAGGATTACTGTCACCGTCATGACATCTTTTAGTGCAGTGGTTTTCAAACTATTTGATATAATCAAGGTCCAAAATATTTTCAGCATTTGAGCCACGGACCGCAGAGATTTAGCCTCTCAGACCCCAAAATATTTTGTTATTGGATACTATTTTGTCAAACAATTAGGCCTACTGCTGTATTGATGTGTTCATGGGAGAGATAAACAGACAAACTTTGATCAAAATAACAATTCTTCTACTCTCTAATTGTGTAGACTTTTTGTAAATTATAATGCAAATGTTTAACAATAATTTCATTCTTGTCCATTTGGTTTCATTTTACGCTCTGAAGCGTTGAAGATCTATGATGATGGAGTGTTGATAACCAAATACTGTACACCCTGTACAGTATTATCAACTCTCCATCATTTAGCTGGGGACCACCTGGAACCCCCTCAAGGACCACTGGTGGTCCGCGGACCACCACCACTGGTTGAGAACCACTGTTTTAGTTTATTTCCATCGAAAGGCGGTATCATTCACTGATGCCTTTTTCTGTGTTGTACAATATAGTGTTGATAATTGCGATTAACAATTCCTCTAACAATTGAATTGTGGTTTTTGGCATTGAATAATGGAACATAGTGTACACTAAATACAAATCACATTTCTTCTAAACAAAGCTTGCACAGGGCAGATATGACAAACAAGTTAAATATACAAAGAAATGACTGACATCATTTTATACATTCAATTGTTTTTTTAAATAGTGTAATAGCAGATCTAACAGCCTGCAAGCTCACAATGTGTCACGTAGATCTGCTATTTCCACATTTTCTGTTATTTTATGATCAATGTATGAACTTAGAAATTATTATTTAATTGCCATTATTTCTAATAATTACAATTAGGCGATAATGTGATCATTGCGACAGGCCTTTAAACATACAGATCCACAGCTCTCAGAGACTCTGGGATGGTGTAACCCCCTCTGCCCTGCTTTGGTGCGTGTTTATTATAGACAGTTTTATCTAAACACTATCATAATGGCTGGGACACAAGGGCTTGGACACCAGCCCAAAACCACATCCGGTCGGCTTCTGGCTTGTTTACTATTATCTTGTAGCTAGTATAAAGTGATTCATTTCAAGGACCCCCTGTTTGATGATATGCATCAGGCCACGAACCCCCATTTGATATGTTTTTCCCCCCTCTGGGACCACCAATCCTCAGTGTTAATGTAACTGTGAGAATGTACAAATGGAACACTTTTGGTTCCATTTGTGTGCATCTCAGAGTTACAGACCCGAAGCTCCTGATGGACCCTGGCCATTATGGAACACATTGAACGCATGTTGACCTTTTCAGGCCGCGACCACACAAAGTCATATTTGAACTGGGGACCCCCCAGCCTGACAAACACTTGGAGTTGGAGTCGAGGCATTACTTTTTGTCTCACTCAGTTCCACAGATTACTATTGTGAAAGTAGCTGATAAGTTTTGCCTCTTTCTTAAATAATAGGTAATATTTGACCAATGGCCAATGTTTGACCAATTTTCTGTCTGTTGATTACTTTTGATGCAACAAATAATTCATTTCAGAGGTGTTAAAGAGGTCTTAAAAGGTCTTAAAAGTGGGGTTAAATAATTATCTACTTTAAAATATGAAATAAAATAGAAATGGAAATTCATAATTGTAACGTTAGGGACTATGGACTAGGCTGTTGTACTTACCACTCTCAGCTACATTAATGATGTCCACTAGGTCAGTGCTTCTCAAACATTGAAATTTGAAGATCTCCCCTTAACTCTGACAGTGGACCCGTTAGGGTCCATTTGGTTCCATTTGTACACTGTCAGAGTTACAGACTTGTAAGGGTCAATTTAGACCTCCATAAAGGAACCTAGATAGTCCCTGGAATACACTTTGATGGACTAGGTGATGTTCTTCTTACCACACTGAGCTCCCTTACTGATGTCTGCTAGGTGTATGATGGACTAGGTGTAGTAGTTCTTACCACTCTCAGCTACCTTACTGATGTCCACGCCCTGCTCTGCAGCCATGAAGCCCAGCACAGAGAACACCACGAAGCCAGCAAAGAAGCTGGTCCCGCTGTTGATGAGGGCCAGCACAAACGCATCCCTATGGACGCACACACACAAATAGACACACACATGGACAGACACACGACACACACAGACAAAGAGAGAGAGAGAGAAAGAGAGACAGATTTATAGAGATGTACCGATAACCATAACTTGCGTATCGGTCGATACAGAGTACGGATCCGATACCAGTGTCTGATAAAAAATAAATAAAAAACATTTATAATCTAGGACAGTGGTTCTCAAAGTGAGGTCCAGGGATTCCTCTGGGTTCCTTGAGGGGGTTCCGAATGGACCCTTTACAGGTCTGTAACTCTGAGAGTGTACAGATGGAACTGCTATGCACCTCCAAAATGAATACCAGGCTTTCCTCCGTGGTGGAAAGCCCAGCGACGCGACTCGAGGTCAGTAGGACACAGAAGACAGACGTTGGCACGGGAAGAGCAAACAGGATGGACAGAGGGGAGTAATTAACGCAATCAATAGTCACTCCTCTGATAGCTGCTGTTGTTGTGTAGTTGGCAGTTAGACAGCAAAGAGTCAATAAGCGTCTGGTCCTCTGCCTGAATGGGGCGAGAGCGGCGGACCAAAGAGCTTATCGTCGTTGTCGGGTGGAAACCTCGTATCTCCAAGTTTCAAATTTGTATGTTCTTTCGCAAAGTAAAGCCCTGCTTCATCGTACAAGGCCGTCGCACAAAAGTGGTGAAAACAGCAGGTCGGCTGTTTTCACTAGTTTAAAGAGGTGGTGCCATAGTTTTGGACTTTTTCTGTTTTTCATGTGTCTAGGAGGTTGAAAGTACTTCATTAGACCCCCTGGTGTGGTTTTTATGAGAAATTATTTATTCTCTTGGTATTTGTTTGTTTTCTCTTGGAGGCTGCCACCTTGTGGTCAAACGTGTCAGTTAAAAAATACAGATACTAAGTATGTCACAGTATCAACTCCTCCCCTAATTACCATTCACCCAACACTGTGGGGTGTGGCTAACTTCAGCTGGGTCACCACCCACCATGCCATCCATGCATACTGAACTGGATGGATGAACTGGGGGTGTGGCCACATAAAAACCTAATTTTAACTCTTTCTGTATACTTTTTTGGAAAACATCTTCCTCCTAGTATGATCATAATACCTGATAATCATGTTTTAGAAGGGGGGAAAATCATGGCACCACCTCTTTAAATCATTTTTAAAATGATAAATGCAAAACAAACGGTTTCGGACGTACAAGGTTTTCACCCCGACAACGACCTTATCGAGTGCCTTCACGGCAGGTGAACAGTCAGTCCACGGTAAAAAAAAAAAAAACAATAACGGCTCCATGGCCATGTATAGATGGAAGTAATTCTACCCGGCGGGGTCACCAGCGTCGTTCCAGTTCTCCTGTACAGGGACAATGATCCCCTCTGTTTACTCCCGACGAAGCCTCCGCGTAGCAAACAAAGTCTTGGCTGGCGACGGGCCAGCAGTCTGGGGCTCTGCAGTGAGGTGGAGTCAGCCTGCGCATAAACAACATCAGCCAGGCCCTGTTGTTGCATAGTTATGGACTTACCGCAGCGCTGCAGCTGCATTAGGCATGCCGGGCCGCGCGCGCGGCGTCCGCAGCAAACCTAATAATGTGCATGTCGTAATGTATAAGATTGTATAAGAGAAGGCCTTCATTGATCCCACTGTGGTGGAAACGCAGTTAGAAAACGCATTACAGGACAAGGGGGGGGGGGGGAAAGTACAGTATATCGTCACTGTCGGGCAGAAACCTCGTATCTCCAAGTTTCAAATGTGTATGTTTTTTCGCAAAGCAAAGCCCTGCTTCATCATACAAGGCCGTTGCACAAAGGTAGTTTAATTCATTTTTAAAATGATAAATGCAACGAGTTTTGGACATACAAGGTTTCCACCCGACAACGACGATACAGCATGACGGAGAGACATGCTATCGTCTCTGTTGGGTGGAAACCTCATATGTCCCAAACTGTTGCTTTTCAGGATTCAAATTCAACAGCAGCAGACCGGCTGCTTAATTTAGCCCTATAGCAATGATATTGTCAATTGTCAAGAACTGTCAATCACAGCGACTTCTGTCGCCTCTTAAAACCAGCCTCCTCCGGAAATCTACATTTCATTTGCTGCTTTCTCAAAGTAACTGTAGATTTCCGGAGGAGGCTGGTTCACGAGGCTACGACTTCTGGCCAATCACAGCGTGTGTTTGCCTAGAGCTGATGTGGGATCCATGATAAGGCGCCAGAGAGGGAGACGGCTCCATTAAGAGCAAGTGTACCGCTGGCCAAGAGGGCAATAGCAAGAGGGTGCAAAAGACCTGTACTTTCCTTTTCTGTGTGACGTAGGTAGATACCTTTTTAGGAGGCGGAAGCATGTTTGGAGTCTATTCATTTACAATGGGAGAGCTAACGTGAACACAGAGCAAAATAATTGTTCAGAAGCTATAGTCACTGAACTAAATATTGGACCAGATCATCACAAGCCACATAATATTAACAAAATTGTCATACTAAAGTGGCTTTTTTCAGCAACACAACAACTGAGAAAATCAACTTTATTATTGCTCTTTAGCTGTCCCAGCAACACACTCTCGCGGGATCTATAGCACCAGTAAACAGGACGTGCGCGAGATTTGCCGTCAGAGCCGGCGCCCACTTAGGAGTCTATTTGTAGGATTTGTGTAGGCTACCATGTCGCACTCTAGTGGATCCAATGAGGATGAGCTATCTTCATTAATTAAATATCTTTGCCGCTGGTGACGGACAAGACGGCTGATGTTCTGACCTCTGACCTCGGGTTCATGATGAGGTCATGGTGTGGTTGTTAAACATCTGCATTACCCAATTTACAAGAAATCTACACAATTAGAGAATATAGAAAATGTTTTTTTTGGTCAACGTTTGCCTGTTATCTCTCCTATGGCATCACATCAATACAGCATGGAATTGTGGACAATATCTTATCCAACGATAACAAAATACTCTTAAATATGCAACTCCTGGCAACCAAACGGTTGCATGCAACTACTCGCAACCATTATCCCCAATGCATTATCCCCAAGGAGTTGCATTGGTGCGGAGTGTCCTTAAAACTGTTTTCATGCAAGTTTGACTAGTTGCAAAACTGACTTTAAACTGAGTCACTAGAAGTTTTAGGTTTAGGAGTTCGGGTTAGAATTATGCAATAGATTTATAGTGTCAGTGTCTTGCGTATCCAAAATAGTGTGTGTGCGTGTGTGCGCTTGTGTGTGTGTTTGAGAGAGAAAGGGAGTGAGGGAGTCTGAGCTGACACAGACTGTACCTCCTGAACACATCTTTGAAACTTCCAATTTAGGTCAATGGAGAGCAATTCCACCCCACTCTCCTCTCCTCTCCTCTCCTCCATCCGCAAATGCCTTCCCGAGTCCCACAATCACGTTCAGAGATCTATTAAAACAATTACCAACTATTATCAGTGTCCAGCGGCAGCGTAAGTGCAACGTACTGTAAGTGAGCTGGAGTGTTTTCTGTTTACACATACGTCTCTCTCTCTCTGGGCTGAACACATGCAAGCAGCACATGCAACCATGTGGTCAACACTAGTGAGCTGGGCCAGCTGTAGCTAGTTACAATCCTCAAGTGACAGTCAACAACTATAGCACGCAACGAAACGCCTGTCTTGTAGTTTGAGCTTACGCGTAACTGCATTTTCTGACAATTAAGTCCTCCTGCGAAGTATAGGGAAGGTTAGCCTGAAAATAATCATCTCTTCAGACGTAAAGTGCTAAAGCAGGGATGTTCAAAAGGGGGGTCCGGGACCCCTAAGGGAGAGAGGGGTCCTCAGAGTTACTAAAGGGGGGGCACCACATTTTGTAATAGTTTTTAATTAACCATTTGAACCCTATTCTGATGAAAAAATTGCATATCTACCATCTCACAATGGCTGGCGCTGCCTGTGAGCATTGTGGGCATTGTGAGCTTGTAGATCGTCTATTTTCGGCAAAGAGGTATGGTGTAAAGGGGGAAAAAGAGCAGACCAAGTACAGAGCCAAAGGTCAAGTTTACTAAGTACTAGTGATGCACCGATAAGGAAATTCTTGGCCGATGCCGATACCGATGTTTAAAATAACAATTTAGCCGATAGCCGATACCGATACCAATGTTTGTTTATTTTGTTTTAAGTGTTATAATTTCCCCCTTTTGTGCAAGGGAAACAAACACATCTTCATTATAAGAAATAACTGTTCAGAAATACAGCTTGGTAGGCTGCAAATAACCAACACACCAACATAACCAGCACAAAATGTGTGCTTATCAAATACAGATAAATATCGGCCACTGCCATCGGTTAATGTCAGCTTTATTTGCCGATACCGATATTGACCGACATGGCAAATATCGGCCGATGCCGATGGTGAGGCCGATACATCGGTGCATCCCTACTAAGTACTGTAGTGACGGTTTAAGTGGCTAAATATCTGTGGGGGGGGGCTGAGCTAAAGGATACAATTTTTGATCAGGGAATATGACATTGCATCTGTTACATAAACAGTGCACCCACCACGGAGGGCCTTGGCATGCCAACATTCTTGGCAAACTTTTTTGGGGGGCAAAACATAACAACACGCTACCATGTTTTGCTTTGTAGACGAGACAAATTCACAGCCCTCTTTAAACGAAGTCCAGTACGTCGTTCTTGCCGTCAATGAGCTGCTTGCTGTGTATCTTTGAGTTTACGGAGTGTGAAGAATCCAGTCTTATAGAACAGTTTACCAGGGAGGTGTTTGTGAGCTGGAACAAACATGTCCTTTAGTGGCTGTGAGAGCCTTCCTCATGCCAGCCTAAATGGATAACAATCTGTTTATTGTGGTATGTTAACCACATCAGCCCTGGCATCCCTGTCTGTAAAAACAGGCAGGGAAAAGCATAATATCGTCGTTGTCGGGTGGAAACCTTGTATGTCCAAAACAGTTTGTTTTGTATTTATCATTTAAAAAATGATTTAAACCAGTGAAAACAGTTTAAATAATAACGATCTACAAGCACACAACGCCTCGCACTGCGAGGCGTTGTGTGCTTGTAGATCTGCTGTTTTCACTACTTTTGTGCGACGGCCTTGTATGATGAAGCGGGGCTTTAATTGGTGAAAAGATTTACAAATTTGAAATCTGGAGATACGAGGTTTTCTTCCAAAACATCTCTTTCTCAACTCATAGGAGGAATATCGGGAGTATCTGAAATACTTGTATAAGGTTGCGAGATCTGGGGTCCCCTTGTCAACCAAGAATTACAAAAATGGGACAAACAACAAAACCGAGATCCTGCACGCAGAACTCAATCCTTCGGACCCAACGGAAAACAACAAACAATGCTTGCAGGGCAAAATTGAGACGATACGCACTCATTATCATATCAAGAGAGTGCTTAGATTTTATAACAACCTAAAAGAAAGCAACCCAGACACGCTCCATAACATAGCCCTCAGCCATAGAGAAAACCTACTGGGATGCCCTCTCAGTCAGCTGGCCCAGTGCACAAACACAAGCGCAACTAGAAGCAGTGCTCTTCCGAGCACAGGTCTCCACCAGGCCGTGTGTCCTGGTGGTGCTACTGTATAATAGGCCAATGTAAAAAGGGTGGCATATGTTCTTCACCATAGATCTTTCATGGAAATCGGACGCTGCATGCATGATTTGAAGCATTATGTTCCAAAAATGTGTTTTGCTAAAGTCTACCTGCTGGTGGCGCTATAACAGGCCAATGTGAAAAAAGGTAGCATTTGTTCCTTGACCTAGTGGGAATTTCTGTGGCAAATTTCACAGTAATCGCAAGCTGCGTTGATGATTTGAAGCATTTTGTTCAAAAACGGAGCAATCCTGCAAACTTTGGAAGCTAATATTAGCCAATCAGGATGGAATATGAAATATCAGACGGATCGGACTTGATCACATGACTATAGAGATACTGTGTACCGATTTGCGTGATTTTTGCATAAAATCTCAAGGAGTAATATCCAAAAATGTGTTTTACATAAGTCGGCCCAAAGGTGGCGCTATAAAAGGCTGATGTGAAAAATGCAGGGCAAAGGTTTATCCTTAGACTCTAGGGAGTGCGCTTACAAAGTTTGAAACTGATCGGTGGAGTTATAGGTAAAACCACAAATCGGCCTGTTATAGCGCCACCATGAGGCTGATTTAAAAAAAATTAAGTGGCATTTCTTCCTCGGCCTAGTGGGAACTTATGTGCGCGATTTCATGATAATTGCACTTTGCGTTTGGGATTTGAGGCATTTTGTTCAAAACGGCTCAATCCTACAAACTTTGGAAGCCAATCTTAGCCAATCAGGATGGAATATGCAAAATCGGACAGATCCGTGTCGATCACATGACTGTCGAGATACTGCCTACCGATTTGTAGGATTTTTGGACAAAATCTGTAAGAGTAGTGCACAGAAATGTGTCTTGCGAACATCGGCCACTAGGTGGCGCTAGAAAAAGCCCATTTGAAAAATTTAGGGCAGAGGTTCTAGATTGGCATCCAGGGAATGTGTGTGCTCACTTTGGCAGCGACCGGGCCAACGGTGACTGTGATTAGCTGCACACAAACTGCGAGGACGCACGGACGGACGCACGGACACACGGACACGCGGACACACGGATGGACGGAGTAGTCAGGCGGAAATTCGGAAAAAAGGCCTTCTATAAGCAGGTTAGAGGCATTTGGGGGTAAAAGTGGGGAACCAGGCCATTTTACATAATTCAAGGGTGCAGAATCTGAAAAACCTGGTTCCCAATCAAAATCTTGAGTTTTTGACCTTCTAATTTGCATAACAAAGTGGCTGCAGAATTGTACATTTTGAACTATTTATTCAAGCAATATTTCTCTTTCAAAAAACTTTTCATCATTTTATCATATAATCAGGGTTTTGCGAACACCCAGGACAGTTTCTGCAGTTGCTTGATTCAGTTTAGATTTAGATATTTGATATTCATTTTATCAGACACGCCCCCTTCCTATACAAACCCATTGTAACTTCAAACTCCATTTTAACCATGATAGATTTAATGAAAACACCCGTCCTCTGCCAACATACAACATGTGGAATGCCCTGACTGACACCATCCATTACAAGATGTAGATGACTGGTTTCTTTCAAAACGGGCCTGAAAAATCATCGATCAGGAGACCACAAGAGGAGATAAATGCAATTTCCCATAGAAAGGAGGTGTCATTCACTGCCGCCTCCTTTGTATCCTTTGTTCTGTGTTTTGTATTTGAGGATGATATGTATTATTGCCCGAAGGCAAATAGCTGACAGGCACCAAATACCATGCACGCCATTTGGTGGCTATTTGCCCTCTGGCTATTTGGAAATATACGATATGTAAAACATTAAATATTAAATGTTTGTTGAAGCAACATAAATGTAATGCGCAGGACATGTTGACAACCTTCCTGAGGGTAAAACACACTAAAGTTGAGCAGAATGTTATTGATATAGTTATATTTCTGCCAAAGAGTACAAGCTACAGTTGGTGTTAAACATTCCGCTTAGTGTATTTTATCCTCAAGAAAGATCCAACATGTCCTGTAAGTAGCCTTGGGAACCAACCATTCCAGAGCAATGTGGCCCATAAATAAACACATGTGACGTTTTTCTGGTGACTCCTGACGCCTTCCTAATATGTGAGCAGGTTGTGTTCTTTCGATAACTCCTTTCATTTATTTTTAATAATTTATTTTTTGCATTTATTTATTTTTCATTTTCCCAAATAATTATTAAAAAGAAACTAAAAAAGTTATCGAAAAAACACTGCCTGTTCGTGTATTAGGAGGGCGGCAGGAGTCACCAGAAATATCCCTTTTAAATAAAAATAAAACATTTTAACCATGATTCAATGAAAACACCCATCCTTTTTTTCTGGTGACTCCTGATGCCCTTCTAATACATGAACAGGCAGTGTTCTTTCAATAACCTTTTTAGTTTATTTTCTATAATTATTAGGGAAAATGAAAAAAATAAAATACAATTAAGAAATTATTAAAAATAAATGAAAAATGTTATTGACAAAACACAACCTGTAGGAGGATGTCAGGAGTCACCAGAAAAAAGGATGGGTGTTCTCGTTAAATCTATCGTGGTTAAAATGGAGTTTGAAGTTACAATGGGTTTGTATAGGAAGGGGGCGTGTCTGATAAAATTAATATCAAATATCTAAATCTAAACTGAATCAAACAACTCAAAAACTGTCCTGTGTGTTCCCAAAAGCTTGATTAGACGATACAATTACTAAACGTTTTTTGAAAGTGAAATATCCCTTGAAGAAATAGTTTAAAATTCACAATTCGGCAGCTATTTTATTACGCAAATTAGAAGGTCAAAAACTCAACATTTTGCTTGGGAACCATTTTTTTTCAGATTCAGCACCCTTGAATTGTGTAAAATAGACTGGTTCCCAACTTTTACCCCAAAATGCCTCTAACAATCAAATTTTTCAGAAATTCCACTAGACTAGAGGGGAAAACATACTCTCCCCCAAGCCTTCGGCTGGTGGAGACAACTACCAGACGGAAAGCCCTACTGGGAGAAATACAGCAATGTGCGAACGAACACAGCAGCAAGATTTGTGAACTGTTGCGATAAAAGAAGGCAAGAGAATGGAATACAACCACCCTAAGGACTACAAACCTACATAACCAAACAGGCAAACATTTTTTTTTTTTTTTTTTTTTTATAATTTTTATCCCACAATTTTGTAACCCATTTTTTCACCCAGTGCTAATTACCTATGTAATCCTGGGCTCTGCTCTCCCTCTGCCGCGCCTGGGGAGACAACGGACTGACCTCATGCTTCCTTCTATGCATGAGGAGTCCAAGTTGCTTCTTTTCACCTGACAGTGGAGATTTTCCCTGGTTTGGACGTAGCGCGTGGAAGGAACACGTTATTCCAACCAGTTCCTTTCCCCTCCATCAGGCGCCCCGGCTGGCCAGGGGGAGGCATTATTGAGACCAGGATTACGTGCATGTTTTTGTGAGGGTATCAACCCTAGGAGACACGGGGAGAACATGCAAACTCCACACAGAAAGGCCCTATCGCCAACCCCACCTAGGGTGTGGGCGCTGATGACGCGGAGGAGGAACACGCCGCCAGCACCCGGCAAACAGGCAAACATACAGTATAAACAGAGCTACTGTACCTTTAAACGCATTTGAAATCTGAGGCTTTTTTAGTATACCATTCATATCGTACTGAGATAAAAGAAATGCTGATATTTGTTCCAAAGCGACTGCAAAAGATTGCTGCTATGTGCAGGGGCGTCACACCAAATTCTGGGCCCTGGGTACAAGAATTCACTGCGGGCCCCCCATGAATGTTAACTATTGAAAAATAGCAGATATACAAGCTCACAGCGCGGCACCGAGTGCTGCGCTGCGAGCTTGTAGATCTGCTATTTTTGAAAAATCGTGAAAATGTGTGCCAAGAAACCTATGTTTCCATGTCAGTGATGCTCAAACTTTTTCATGTGAAGGACCCCCCATCTCAAAATATTTAGTTCCAGGGACCCCCCAGAAGCAAAATTTGAGTTACAAATGTTCACTTTAAAAAATACATATATTCAAAGATTTGCGCACATTTTCACGACTTTTCAAAAATAGCAGATCTACAAGCTCGCAGCGCGGCACTCGGTGCCGCGCTGTGAGCTTGTATATCTGCTATTTTTCAATAGCAAAAGTTATTAGGGCCCCTCCACCTTGGGCCCTAGTAACTCAGTCCCACTTTCCTACCCCTTGTGACGCCCCTGGCTATGTGTAGGTTGGGGTAGTTTCACCCACTTCTTTAAACAATAAAGTTGATGTGTTCATGTATAACCATGCATCTGTATAACCAAATGGACCTGTACGCTAGAGGTCTTCACGGGGGCCCGACCCAGAAATTACCCGAATACCCGAGAGACCCAGTGCAGGGTTCAGTTAGTGTTTTATCATAATCACTCGGGAGCCGGGTCGGAATGGTCGCATCTCCCTCAGAAGATTCACGAGACCGTTACGGGGCCACTCGGGTTTGGTTTTGTAATTTGATTATTATTTCGGAACAGGTGGGAATCGGAAGAAATTTGACGGTCCATTCCGATTTCGGGTCCGTTTTTTTGTACCCGTGAAAAGAGCTGTACCGCACGGGTCCATTTGTACACTCTCAGAGTCACAGACCTGTATGGGTCCATTTGGAACTATAGCAGGGGTGGGCAACTTTGATGATGGCGAGGGCCACTATATTTCCACCTTCACTCCAGAGGGCCACATTGCATATTGCTACGTCCTACTTTCTCATTCTAGTATCGCATACAATAGAAGCAAAAATAGCAGATCTACAAGCTCAAAACGCATCGCGCTGCGATGCGTTTTGAGTTTGTAGATCGGCTATTTTTGCTTCTTTTGAATTGGAATCCTGACTTATTTTTTGTTATTTCTTAATTGGAATCCTGAAATGTAACCCTTAGATTTAATTTCAAACGCATTTAGTTATATACTCATGTTAACTTTATGAACCTAAATACAAATACATTGGACATAATAAAAAAATGTAATACTACCATAGTCATTAAGCTACTAAGATAGACTGCCGGAATTAAAGCAGGTCATGTTTGGAATTGTAACAGCTGAAATCAATAATATATTCAGTATTCCAGTATTAACCTGCGGGCCGCATTAAGTGAAGGTGGGGGCCGCATGTGGCCCCCGGGCCGCCAGTTGCCCATGCATTCCCTATAGGAATCGTTAAAGGGAACCGTTAATGAATCGGACCATTAAGGAACTTGAATCTTTAACATCCTAAAGGATCCCAACAACTCTATTCATGTATGATGTATGGTGTGATGTTGTGGTCCATGAACTCACTGGTAACAGTTGTTGTGGAAACGGTTGTAGCTTCCCAGTGCGGTCAGCGCTCCCAGTCCGATGGCGTAGGAGAAGAAGATCTGAGTCCCAGCATCGATCCACACCTGAAGACCAGAACACAGGGTTCCATACATTTTTAACAAGGAATTTTCAAAACTTTTTTCAAAAGTATTTCATTTCATTTCCAGGCCTAAAGCAACCATATGGTGCAATAATAAGGCTCTTAGTTAACACCAAGGCTTCTATCAATACATCAAGACAGAGTCGAGTGGAGGTATCATGTGACAAAAAAGAGCAGATCTACAACGTATTCTTGGCTTTTAGATTATTTTCCTAACATTTTCCAAAAACATTTGAGTAATTCCAAACCTTTTTCAGAGCCTGGAAAAATGATTTTTTTTTTTCCCAATTTCAAAATATTTCCAGTAATTTCATGACTGTGGGAACCCTGGAGAGTTAAGGCCTTATCATAGTACAGTCTGCGGTGATAAGCTATCACTGCGGTGTAGTCTTATGAAGTCAGAAAACTACAACATTACGTCATTAGCCGCGGTGAAGAGCCATCACCGTGGAGAGCCATCACCGCGGACCTAGACATCTCTCCTCTGTTTTTACTTTCAGACGTCTCCCCATCACCCCGTTCACTGATTGGTCGACCTCGACCAATCAGTGTGCCCCCTGGTTTCAGAGGCAAAGAGCCGCGGTGATAGGACTTCACCGTGAGTCTGTGACTATGATGGCCTCCACTTGTTATCACATTTTGAGGTGATAGCTCTTCACCTCGTGCTATGATGAAGCCTTTACGTGACTGTGTTGTTGCACCCAAATACTGTTTACATTTCTGACTAATAGGGCTGTCACAATTATTGCATAATCGTCTAATCGCAATTATTTGAGGTAATCGCAATTATTTTGCATAATCGTCATAATCGTTTCCATGTTAAGAAATGTTAATATAGTTACAAACACTTTCAAAAAGTAGTGGAAATAGCAGATCTACAAGCTCACAACGCGTCACAACGCGTCACATCGCGACGCGTTGTGAGCTTGTAGGTCGACTATTTCCACTATCAATGTTCTTTTTTAAGTATAAATTTGTCAAATATGTCAGTAATTTCTTTGTATATTTAAGGTATGTGCCATATTGCCATGTGCAACTTCAAAGCCTAAAAGCCAAACAGAAATGTAATTGTCAACTACAAATACACAATTAAATCGTTAATCGCCAATTATTTGAGTGACAATTAATCGTCATGTAAAATGTCATATCGTGACAGCCCTACTGACTAATAAGGTGTTAAATCAACGCAGACACATACAGTACCTGTGCCTCTCCCAGCTTGGACCAGTCAGGTTTCAGGTAGTAGATGATGCCGTCCTTGGCTCCTGGCAGAGTGATGCCATGGGCCAACAACACCACCAGAACCACGTAGGGGAAGAGGGCCGTGAAGTACACCACCTGCACACAGTGTGCACACATAGACATCAAAGGGGGCTTGAGCCTTTTATCCGTCTGTAAAGAGTGCCCTCTAAAGTGTGATTGTAGATTGGTTACAGTATTGCTATTTGTTGTACAATATAGTATTGTACAACAAACATATAGTGTTATAGGGGTTAAGTTGAAACAAAGTATTTTACTCTAAAAGCAGGAGTCCATTAAGGATGTTATAGTAGAAAGTACAGTAAATAAATGCTCCCTGTGATGTTGTCAACTAAAAAAAGAAAATAAAAGAAAAATGAAACTAATGAAAAATACTGTAAATCGGGGCTTTTCAACATGCGTTCCGTGGGCCGTTGATGGTCCGTGAAGCTGTTGATCGATCATGCACTCAGTAATGTAGGAAAGCGAAGATTTTCTTTTTCAAATGTATTTCTATTTTGGAGGAACTGTATTTGTGTGATATATTAGGAGCTTACAGTCATGGAGCTTAAAAGCAATGACTTTTTTTTTTCCTTTTTTTTTTTAAACAATCAGTTGAAACCCCCTGCTGTTGGTGACCTCATGGAAAGGCTAAACAAATCAGCAGACCTCCTACGGAAGCAGAGGGCTCTGTGGTGAAGCTGTCGACAAGGCATTTGTTGTGTTGAGCTGAGAACGCTCCCCCCCCCCCCCCCCCCCCCACCCACCGCCAGTGGTCAGTGGAAACCTTCTGGGAAGAGTAAAGCAGTGACCGAGAACATAGTTGCTTTGATCCCGAGTAGAACACGGGGAGAAAAGCTCTCTCAAGCATCTACGTGGGAGAAAAGTTACTAATCGGATTACTGAAAAAGGGCTGACTCAATCTCTCCCCCCGTTGCGTTTTTCCCTCTCTGACTGAGACGAGACTTGGCTAAACGGCCGTGATTCATGAAGGCAGACACAAGACGTATATATGTATGACAGAGACAGAACAGAACAGCCAGGTGGTGCTCGCAGCAGGGGATATAAACACGGTTCAAAGTAGTTAAAAGCCTATCAACGGTGCTCATGGAATCAAACGGGATGAAGCGTGAGAAGACAGGGCACTGCGTGAGGGCACTCAGGAGTATAGGCTAATGAGGAGGAAAAGCCTTTATTCATAAAAGGCAATGGTTTTCAACCTTTTTCATATCAAGGTCCATTAGTTCGTCTGCATTTGAGCCACGGACCACTATTTGATGAGATTTAGCCTCTCTGACCCCAAACTTGGAATATTATGTTGTTATCGTTTGATAGGCTTTTGGTCCACAATTCCATGATGTGGTGCCAAAATGGTTTCATTTTACGCTCTCAAGAGTGATCCATACCGGTAAGTCCATTTGGTTACCAACTCCATCATTTAGCTGGGGACCCCCTCAAGGACCACTGGTGGTCCCCGAACCACTGGTTGAAAACCACTGATATAAGGCAACTGCCAACATGTCCAAAACAATAATTATATTATATAGTTACTAATCCAAGTAACTGCATTACTTTTTTGTTTTTATATACATATCCTCATTGTCGGGCGGAAACCTTGTATCTCCGAGTTTCAAATGTGTACGTTCTTTCGCGAAGTAAAGCACTGCTTCATCACACAAGGCCATCGCACAAAAGTAGTGAAAACAGCAGATCTACAAGTACACAACGCCTCGCGGTGCGAGGCGTTGTGTGCTTGTAGATCGGCTGTTTTCACTAGTTTAAATAATTTTTAAAATTATAAATGCAAAACAAACGGTTTTGGACATACAAGGTTTCCACCCGACAACGACGATAATGTATAATTGTATATATATCATTGCTGTCGGGCAGAAACCTGTTATATTTTGCATATTCTGTATTTTGTAAACTACTGCCCTACTTCACACTACACACACTGCACATGCACAACAACAAATAGACCTTTTTCTGCTCCAGTGAATTCACAGAACAATGTACGTACAGTATACAGGCATAAGGGTCCATGGTTCGCTGGGATTTTCTTTACCCTAAATAAAGGTGTGAGACATTCGTATTCAAACGGTAAACACGCAACTGACAAATGAGCAGACATTCCAGTAGTACTATGGGACCTGCTTTGAGTTCCTGTGTGCCTCAGTCTAGACAATGATCCTACTGCTATGTCAAAGCCGGTCTGAGGTCAAAAGGGCAAAGTGCGGTGAGTTGAAAAGTATAATATCTAGGCAAAAGCAATAAAAGTGGTGATCGTCAGTCAGACCATGATATCGTCGTTGTCGGGTGGAAACCTTGTATGTCCAAAGCCGTTCGTTTTGCATTTATCATTTTAAAAATGATTTAAACTAGTGAAAACAGCCGATCTACAAGCACACAACGCCTCGCGGTGCGAGGCGTTGTGTGCTTGTAGATCTGCTGTTTTCACTACTTTTGTGCGACGGCGGCCTTCTATGATGAAGCAGGGCTTTACATTTCGAAAGAACATACGCATTTGAAACTTGGAGATACGAGGTTTCCACCCGACAACGACGATATTATAACCTGCCTGTTGTACAGGGAGGAACGCACGCGCACACACACACAGACACGCACACATGCACGCACAAAACAGACACGTTTGTATAACAGTACTTGTGAGGGTGCCAAGCCATTGTTCTGAAAGCCTGTTATTCTGAAGCAGCAATGATGTCTGACGGCCCATTATTCTGAAACCCCAATAGTGCAAAAAACTAGACCGAAATCCCATTAGACACACCGTCCAAAAAAATATCTCATTGTTCTGACGGTCCGTTGATCCGAAAATGTTCCCTCTCCAAGGTGCTGAATCGGCATAAATGCCGCAAAAGTTAAGTTTGCATGTCAGGATTTCTTTTTTTTTTGTTATCAAATATTTTTATTTTCCATAATCAAAAGAAAAATGCAATTAACAGACAAACAACACAAACAATAGTAAAACAAGAAAAGGAAAAGAAAACCCACCCACCCCCTTTCCCCGGACCAACACGGAATGTACAATAGTGCATGCCTGTGCTAGGCTGTTACCACTATATAGTGATTTCTTGAATCATAGCCTTAAGCTTATCTGCAATGTCCGACCACATATTAATGTTTTCTTCTTTTGCTCCGTGTAACCTTGCTATCGACTGCTCTAAATATACTATATCTAGAAAGGTTAAGGCCCACTGGCGAAACGTTAACGTATGAGGAGGTTTCCACCGCGTAGCTACCATCCTCTTCGCCGCCGTTACACCAGCAAAGAAGATGCGCTTGCGTATATTGTTTAGTTGCAACTGTGAGACGTCATTTAATAAAAATAAAGAAGGAGAAGATATGATATTGATACTAAAAATAGTTGAAAGTTTTGAGGCAACCATATTCCAGAATGACGACACATTTGGGCATTCCCAAACCATGTGAAGGAAGGTACCAATACTATTTGAGGCGCAGAGAGTGCAGTTGGGATTATTCAAAATCCTCATAGCACATAGTCTGCGGGGAGTTAAATAAGTCCGATGAACAAAATTTAAATGAATTTGTTGATGGTCTGGATTTCTAGAAGATAGCCTAATGTTAGACCATACTGTGTCCCAACAAAAGTCAGGGTCCAAATTTGGTACATCATTCCTCCAAACAGTATCAACAGATAGGGGCCCATAACTACAGTCTAATAAAAAACCATAGAGGGTGGAAACCAAACCTCTTGTTCTGTTACCATCACAGATAAACTCATGGAAGGGGTGCAATCTAAGGGGAGCTTGCCATGGGACCCCATAGGTCCTCATGGACGTTCTCAGTTGGAAGTAGAAAAAAAGGGTATTTCCAGGCAGATTGAAGATGTCACACAAATCTCGAAAAGGTCGTAAACCATTTCTATCAAATAAGTCCTCATGTCAGGATTTCTTGTGTATTTTTTCTGACATGCAAATGTATTATTTTGCGTGCAAAAACATACGAAATGTCTAATCTTAACCTTAACCCCAATCAGAATATTTTCCTAACTGTTAGCCTAGCTCCCCAAAAAACCTTTTTTGAGCTGTGCTCCTGCAAGGAGCTAAGCTCCAAAATCTGGCTTTGTTCGGTTCACAAAAAATGTCCGGGCCCTAAAGAAGACTGAAGCGTGGCCAACATCTTCGCACAAACAGCTTAAAGTGTGTTGTACGCCCAGGGTACCATTGGCCAAGCTTAGCAGAACGTGCTGTGATTGGCTAGCGGGAGGCTTGATGAAATGAACTCGTAAATAGCACCGTTCACTTCACGCTAGGTGTGATTTTTATTAACCAGAAGAAACCCATTTCTCGAGTGAGGGCCAGGAATATTGTCCGGGGGGACATTTGGCCCTCACAAGTATAGCAATACAAGTATACACACACACATACACACACACACACACACACACACACACACACACACACACACACACACACTGCGTGTGTGCGTGCACAAAAGCACGCACAGACACAGCTGCTCACCTTGCCAGTGGACTTGACTCCCTTCCATATGCAGAAGTAAACAATGATCCAGGTGACTATGAGACACAGCACCAACTGGTAGCTGATGTCACCTGGCTGGTCCAGACCGCCAGACAGTCTGAGGACCTTACGCCTGAACGGGGAGGAGGAACACACAGTCAGTTAAGTTAAAGTATTGATGCAATGCAGAAATACTCAAGCAAAAGTCAGGAATATAAAAGTATTGGTGTCAAAATGTACTTAAAGTACCAAAAGTAGAACGTAGTCATTATGCAGAATGTCCCATTGCACAAGTTTTCAAATGTATAAAACGTATGTATTGAAGAAATTGAGAATATCCACAGTTTAAACAGGGCTGAAGAGGTTAATGTATGTTTTGTAATAATAATACAAATCTACAGAGGAACTAGTAACTACGGTTTTCAAATAATTGTTGCAAAGTAAAAGTACAATATTTGTCTCTGAGATGTAGCGAGTAGAAGTAAAAGTATGGGAAATTGGAAATAATCCAGTAAAGTAAAAAAAAAAAACTCAAAACTCAAAATTGTACTGTACAGTCATGAGACTGTTATGAGAGAGAAAAATAACAACAAGGCAGCAATGCCCAACGTTCCTCAGACAACAGCAGCTTGTGTAACTCGTAAGAAAATTGATTCACTGATAAAAAACAAGAGTTTTATAGCTACAACTCACGGATGAGATACCACATTTTTACAGTTCATTCCTACAGTTTACTGCTGCCATTAAGGTATTGCTGCTGCTTGGTTTGGGGAGATATTGTGCTATGAGTTTCAGGCCCTCTATCCCACTTGACACCAGGGTTGGATTTTCTCAATGGAAGAGTTTAGGGATAGCATGTTATTTTTAAGACAGATGCCAGGTTCATCTGTTGACCTGACATCATATAGTTTGTTGCGACCGAAGGTCACAGTATACCATGAGAAATGTCACAGCTTGTCTCCGTCTGGCTGTGTCAGTCATTCAGTCAGTAAGTACACATTTTTACAGTCTATTGGTTCCCTTGTCACTGTGACATCATGCTCTGATGTCACTGTGATGTAGGAGAACCACTCTTAACAGAATGGGTTTGCTGCTCTGACATCACGCTCTGGCTTCATGTCCCTTTTATGCCCATATATTTTATGCCCATATGTAGTCGACAATGTGATGTCAGAAGATGCCCATATATGGGCATTCCCAGATCACACTTGGAAATTAATGTCCGTTTTATGCCCGTATATGGAGATACCTGTCCCAGTGTCATCAATATTAAGGGCATATCTGGGAATGCCCATATATGGGCATTCGCAGATCACACTTGCAAATGAATTACGTCCTTGTCCGTTCTATGCCAATATATGGAGAATTGGAGATCCCTGTCCTGATGTCATCGATATTAAGGTCCTATCTGGGAGTGCCCATATTTGGTAATGCCCATATATGGGCATGTTCTGCCAATCTCAACAGGCACAGTTGAGATTGGGTAACTGGTCCGATATACATCACAGGCCAGATAGCCAAGAATTGGCGCGTACATATTGTTATTATTTGTTGATATTATAATGTTCAACTTCAGACTGATTATTGGTGTACCTATGATCCTAGATTACTGGAGGCACAGGTCTTCATGCATTTGATGTATTATTACCTTGTGTTTACCATGCTTATTGTAAATCGCTCTGGATTAAGAGCATCTACTAAATGCCTAAATTGTAAATTGTGTATTTTACCATACAGATTGGTTAAAATAATGTTTTATTCATTCAAACAAGTTCCAGATTGAGATCATATTTGCATGCATGAAGGTGTTGCACTCCAAAAAGAGCAGATTTTCAAGCTAACGATGCAACTCAACGTGTTTCCTGTGTTTCAAATCTGCTGCCAATCTGAGCCAATGAAACAAAGCTAAATGAGTAAAACTCCTTCTGGAAACCCAGCCGGGACTACAGTGATGCACAGGAGCCTATGTGGGAACGAAAAAAAGTAGATGAAAAGGGGAGTTTTCTCTTTCAATAATGGATTGTTTAGTTGTTGTGTTGTACTTTTGTTTCTACAGACTATGATAACCGTTGACAATTACATTTCATATATATATATATATATATATATATATATATATATATATATTGTATAATATATCAAAACTCGGTTTCGAGCTTGCGGATCTGCTACTTTTGATGCGTTTGTGTTTGTGTAAGACTGTAGTATGATCAAGTGGGCCGTTAATCTACGAAAAAACACGTTTGAAGATGGAGAAAAGACATTTCTGCTAGACAGCAACGATATCTATAATATCCCATAGCTGAATGGGTAACATACAGTATATACAGATATCTATAATATCCCATAGCTGAATGGGTACATACAATATATACAGGCTAGCTGGGAGACAGAAGGTTCCCGGTGCAACGTGTGTGGAAGTGTCCCTGAACACAGACACTTACTGTAACCCCTATAACTAGTCCCCCAGCCAGGGGGCGCTGTACTGCATCCACTGCTCCTGGTACTTTAGGATGGATCAAATGCAGAGGACAACATTTCACTGCATTGTGCAAATAAACAGTGACAAAGGAAAGTGGGGACCAAACTTATCACAAGCAAAATGTCACAATCTATCCAATCTAACAATTTATCCATTTATAAATTGGCTATTCAAACTTCACTTCATGCCATGCTAATTTCGATTTTTGTCTAACACAAATCTTCTCTTCTTGGGGGGAGGGGGGTTACTGGCACAAAACATTTTCAGATGGGGGGTCCTCTGCAGCCCAAATACATTATTCTACCACTTTTTGTGGTCACATGTTCAGATACTGGATTCTGATTGGCTTAAAACAGTGGTAAATCAGCCAACAACCTTGAGTTGGGCTCATGGACTCCGCCCACTGAAACAATTAACTAAATTACCTTGCAAGTTACAACTGTGTTTTCTTTCATTTATATGGTAGAAGTGGTAGAAAAGCAATTTACCATTCGAGGGTTGTGGGTTGTGTGGCACTCGGCTTCGCCTCGTGCCACAACCCTGAAACAGTGGTAAATCAGCCAACAACCCACTCCCTCTCTTGGTAAATGGCTTACTCAAACCACTTGTGTGTAGCAGACAGTACAGTACTAACTAGGTGATGAGGACCCCAATGTAATCAAGCCATTGTGCTTTCTTGGGTTTAAATCATATTAGTAGACCTTGTATCCGATTCCGAACTGTACTGTCTTGTGCTGTGCCTTTCCTATATGCAAACTTCTAATAGTATTCAATCAATCAAAAAAAAAAAAAAAGAAAGAAAATCCAGATCAGAATTCAACGGAACCTCATACTTACTCCCAGAACTCGATCACGGGCGAGCGCAGGCCCTCGGCGTCCAGGAGACAGCTGGAACCGTTGCTGAAGAGGAGCGGCGAGCCGGTGGCCACCGAGAGGGACAGGTTGAGGGCGGAGGGCGAGGAGGAAGAGGAGGAAGAGGAAGAGAGGGGGTCTAGTAGGGATGCGGGGACGCTGCGGTTGCTTGGGCTGCAGGCGCGGCGGAAGTCCTGCGTGCAGTTGGGGGTGTTCCAGGGGTGGCCGCACGTGGCCCAGGGCAGCGGCGTGCTGAAGGAGTGCAGCAGGAAGTACAGGCCCCACACCAGGATCATGATGTAGTAGGTGTTGCAGAAGAACACGATCACCATGGAGGCCAGGCCCAGGCCTGGGTTAGCATGGTGAGGGGGAGAGAGAGAGGGAGGGAGGGAGGGAGGGAGGGAGAGAAAGGGAGGGAGAGATTAATTGATTGATTGATTGATTGATTGAAGAATATCGTAATTGTCCAGTGGAAACCTTGTATGTCCAAAACCGTTGGTTTTGTATTTATCCTTTTAAAAATGAACTAAACTAGTGAAAACAGCTGATCTACAAGCACACAACGCCTCGCACGATCGGCTGTTTTCACTACTTTTGTGCGATAGCCTTGTATGATGAATAGGGTTGGGTATCGTCTGCGATACTTTTAATGGTATCGATTGCATGACGTCTATCGACGATACTATTGGGTATCGGATCGAAAATGGTATCGAAAAGAGTATCGTATCGATTCCCAGGTATCGAAAAAGGTATCGTATCGAAGGTGAACGATATCCATCCCTAATGATGAAGCAGGGCTTTACTTCGCGAAAAAATGTACAAATTTGAAACTTGGAGATACAAGGTTTCTGCCCGACAGTGACGATATATTGGGGGCTTTTAAGCCGTGACATCATTTTGTAGGCAGAGGAGAATCTGCCCCCAGAGCATTTTCTGTCCCTCGCTATTTCAAAAAACGACTAAAAAATAACGACTAAAGTATAATTCTAACACTTTCCTTTCAACAACAAAGAGAAGAAAAATGTGTAAATAGTAAAAATAGTAAAAAGATTCACGGAAACTGGGGGCAGAAATTCTCCTCTGCCTACAAAATGATGTCATACTTAACAGCCCCTAAGTACAGTTTCATGACAGCACAAATCACTCGTACAAGGTAAACTAAACAAGATCCTAGTAAGCTTTTCGGCTTATTTACACAGGAACCACTTCATGTATCTCATATAACATTGAAAGACAGACGGATAGAACACAGTACTTTGCATAGGATATCATCAATAACAAAAGGGAAAAAGCCTTCAAAAAGAAGGAAAAAGGAGAAAAGGATAAGTGGGATATTTACAGTGGAAAATGTGGGGTGTAATATGGGCTTAGACTATTACAAGTTTAGTAGGTGACTTTTCAGACGATTTTGAAGGAGGTTAGGGATTTACACTCCTTTAGGGCTTGCGGTAGGGCTTGTAGATAGAGAGAGAGAGAGAGATCAGAATCAACTTCATTGTCTCATTACAGGTTTACGGGTGTAAAACAGTGGGTGAAATTAGTTTTTGTGCAATAAGCTCCATAGTTTTTTTTTTATCTACATGGTATTTACACATACTGTAGTACCGTATATCTACTGTATCTGGGGTGGTAAGTACCTGAGGTATGACATAAAGGGGCGTGAGAATAGCAGCGGATGTATACTTACAGTATATGATATGCTATGGACATTAGTTAAAGAGGTGGTGCCATAGTTTTGTACTTTTTCTGTTTTTCATGTGTCTAGGAGGTTGAAAGTACTTCATTAGACCCCCTGATGTGTTTTTTTTTTTTTTTTTTTGAGAAATGATGTATTCTCTTAGTATTTGTTTGTTTTCTCTTGGAGGCTGCCCCTTGTGGTCAAAAGTGTCAGTTAAAAAACACAGATACTAAGTGTGTCACAGTATCAACTCCTCCCCAATTGCCATTCACCCAACACTGTGGGGTGTGGCTATATCAGCTGGGTCACCACCCACCATGCCATCCATGCATACTTAATGAACTGGGGGTGTGGCCACATAAAAACCCAATTTTAACTCTTTCTGTATACTTTTTTGGAAAAATCTTCCTCCTAGTATAATCATAATACCTGATAATCATGTTTTAGAGGGGGGGAAATCATGGCACCACCTCTTTAAGGTGCGAGAAAAGAACTAAACAAACAAAAAAGCAGAGAGAGAGGGAGATAAATGAGAGAGAGAGGAAGAGAGAGACGGAGAGAGAGAGAGAACAGGGTGGGGTGACTTGCGTAGATGTCGGAAAGAGTGAGAGGTGTGGAAGAATGCTGGAACATTTGTGCATCGGAGAGAGACAAATAGAATCCTTCTATGTCTCTGTCTCTCTGTGTCTCAGTTTGAAAACAGTTTTCATGAACTGTTTTAAACAGTAAACTGTATATTTCCGATTTCGGATTTTGTATCGTTGTTTGTTGCAGGTTGTTTATTCCGTTGTTTGAGTGTCGAATAATGGAAACAAGCCATTGGCTTTTTTTTTGTCTAATCCATTTGCTGTATTTTTTCACTCTCATTGTACTGCTGTCAAATGTAGTCAATAAAATATTCAATTCAAATCAATCTCTCTCCCTCTCTCTTTCACTCTCACACACACACACACACACACACACACACACACACACACACACACACACACACACACACACACACGCGCACACACACACACACACACACACACACACACACACACACACACACACACACACTGATCCCAGTGTATGACCAGTTAATTTGACGATACATTAAAATTAAAAGACATTAAAATCTCATTACGAGTGTTATTTTTTTATCGGGATCATAGCGAGTATCGTACCAATGTACAGTACCATCCCTAAAGCACACATACACAAATAAACCAACAACGTGTGTTTGTACCTTTGAAGAGGGGTACGATGTTCCAGGTGGAGACCCCTCCCTGCTTCATGAACTGTCCCAGAGCGATCTCCAGGAAGAAGACGGGGATCCCCCCGATGAACACGATCAGCATGTAGGGGATGAGAAACACACCTGCAACACACACACACAGACCATTACAATTAGGGATGGGTATCGTCTGCGATACTTTTAATGGTATCGATTGCATGACGTCGATACTATCGGGTATCGGTTCACGTAAAAACGAACGATACCTCGTTTCGATACTCTGGAACGCACCTCTGGCCGGTCGCATCTGTAACAGTTGGGCTACTGAGAGTTTAATTACTGCTTTAGTAGGCTACACTTGTTACTGTGGAAAATAGCCGACAATAGCCTATGATGTTTATTATTATGATGATTATCCAACGTCTATACTCTCCGCTCCGCCACACTGTGTGATCATCATCATCACCTCTGCTGTGGTAGAGCAGTTAAACTTAAATAAAAAGTACCGAAAATGGTATCGTATCGATTCCCAGGTATCGAAAAAGGTATCGTATCGATTCAAAGGTGAACGATACCCATCCCTAATTACAATTTTGTAAAAGAATTTGGGGCAACCCATTTAGACCTGAAAAAGGTCTTCTAGATTTTAACAGTTTTCTGGAAAACCTATGTTTCTCTGTCAGTGGTTCTCAAACTTTTTCATGTCAAGGACCCCCTAGAATTATATGTATTTGACTACGGTACGGACCCCCATCTGAAAATATTTAGTTCCAAGGACCAAGAGAAAGAAGGATTTGCGTTACGAATGTCTGCTGATTGATTTGCACACATTTTCAAGATTTTTCAAAAATAACAGATCTACAAGCTCGCAGACGCAGTTTTTTAGTTCTTTATTTACCCAACACCCTGCACACATAAACAGACACCCATTTGGACCTGGAAAGCATCTGTGTCACTTTAGGATTTTAACCACTTTAACCATTATTTTATACTTAAGCTAGTCACAAATAGCACATATACAAGCTCATAGCGCGGCACCGCAGCCTTAAGGCCACGATCTACAAACTCACAGCAGAGCGACACATTGTGAGCTTGTAAACATAACTTCTGAATGTATAATCCTAACTCTTAACCCCAACCTGAATCCTTTTCCTTATCCTAAACCATCTCGAATTGTTCTCTCTCACACGTGCACACACACACACACACACACACACACACACACACACACACACACACACACACACACACACACACACACACACACACACACACACACACACACACACACACCTACACACGCCCAGCTCAATAGGATAAGGCTTGTGTGCGAGGGATAATCCAAGTCAGTTATGAGAAAATAAACTGCATAGCAGAGTCTTGTTCAGCCCCCTGAAGTTTGCTTACTTTTCCCTAATAATACCTCATTCATGCATTATCCCACTTCAGTTTAACCACGGCTAAGATGATGAAGTCTCGGGCCCGGACCGCTGGCATTAATTAGAAGTATGGTACAGTACAGCTACTCTTTGTGAGCTTGTAGATCGGCTATCCCAAAGCCGAACAGTCACCCCAAAATAGGGATGCTAGCCGGTTTCAAGTGGTTAAGGGTTTGGTAAAGTAGATTTTCAATTTAGGCCAGGGGTCTTCAACAGGGGGTCCGGGACCGGGACCCCTAGGGGATCCTCAGAGTTACTACAGGGGTCCTTGTGTGATAGGAACTTGTTTTTTTCCCCCTTTCTTATATTAACCACTTAAACCTTAACGTTCATATTCTGAGAACTTTAGCCAAAAATAGCAGATCTACAAGCTCACAACGCCTCGCGCTGCGAGGCGTTGTGAGCTTGTAGATCGGCTATTTTTGGCCGATTTGTCTAAGTACAGTGAAAGGTCAAGTTTATTGAGTATTGATGCGATTCAAGTGGTTAAATATCTGAAAACCTACATTAACATGAACCTCAAATACACTGATGATTGTGCTGTCAAACAATGAAACTATGTGGAATCTATGAACAGGTTGTGGGGGTCCCTGCTTCATCTCTCTCTCAGCTAAGGGGTCCTTGGCCTGGAAACGTTGAAGACCTCTGGGCTACAAGGCAAACACACACATAACATTCAGAGAGATAAATGAGTAAACCAAGAACCTAACATCAGTCTCTAAGACTAAACAATTACTGTAATCAAAATAATAATCTGTAACATTGAAACTATAGGACACCACACACCAGGTAAACAAATAACCTGCTATCTACATTTTAGTAATAGTACCCTCTTAGATTGGCTGAAAGGGTGTTCATTACATTCAGACATTGCTCCTTTCTGCCTGTTTATCTCGCTGTAAAGCCAAAGCAGCCCCCAAGCATCGTAAGAATGCTACCATTATGCTCCGGGGAGATCAAAGTTCTCTGTAGTTAAATGCTGGCAACAATGCTAGATTGGCAGTTAAACCGGGATATAACCTGTGATCTGCTTGTAAGATTTTTAGTCATATGATTGCCAGCCGCAAGCAAGAGAAGTGATAGTCTGGCGAGTGTAATGTTAGCTTGCTGACTCATACTTAGCTGTTGTTGACAGAAAAAATCTACCATTAGCATGTTTTTGGTGAGGTGTTTCCATTGAAAATAGTATATAATGTGAGATTGGATTGCTCATTAAATAAAAATAAGGAGGATCGCACTGAGAATGAGAAGTGAAAGATGTCTAGGGTGATGTGTGACTAGACCCCTTTAGACTGCCAGCCAAATACAACCTAAATAGTTTTGTTTTTTTTTGCCAAATCCAGAATGGAATCCGAAGTCTTAACAGGAAAATTGTGTGTGGTGTGACCACAGTGAAACTTAAGAAATTGCAAGCAAAGTTAAATGAGTTTTTGTGATCACTGAAGTGTTCATGGTACAGTACAAGCAGGATTACACACCCCGCGGGGTTGTACAGTACAGTACAGTACAGTACAGTACAGTACAGTACAGTACATCAAATTAAATGATTTGAATGCATTGTGTTGGAGGGCATTCAAATCAGATTAACATTGTTTAGCACACAGGGAGAGGGAGGGGGGTCTGTAGCCGTTTATAAAACGCTACAGCACATTTCATTCTCTTAAAACTAATGTGTCATTCCAATCCATGCATGTATTTGCTTAATTTTTTACATTAGAATACATGTTTCTAATGTGTTTAAGTTGAGGCATGGGCCTCTCTGCTCTTAGATGCACGCACGCACGCACGCACGCACGCACGCACGCACGCACGCACGCACGCACGCACGCACGCGTACACAAGCACAGCCTGAAATTGAAAGCAAAAGTCATGTTTTTAGTATTTACCAAGAACACAGACAACAATCAGACGGCTGGTTCCCTCCGAGAGAGCAGACCAGAGGGGAAGGACAGATGAAAAGAGCAAGAGTCAGAGAGAAAGAGAGAAAGAGAGAAAGAAGGGGGGGGGGGGGTGAGCGGCAAGCAAGGCCACAGATAAGCGATGCGCTGACTGAGGGAGAGTCTGTCTTTCCTCAAGTGTTTTGGACCTTTGAGTTTAGCATTGACCTTGAGAGAGAGACAGATGCCTGGACACAGTAGAGTAGCAGGGAGTAGGGATGGGACGATATGAAAATGTCATATCACGATTATTGTGACAAAAGAAATCGGGATTTACGATATTATCGCGATAATCAAAATCCATTATCCTGGGGCGGAATATTTACCAAAAAATAGCAGATGCACAAGCTCACAACGTGTCGCGACGCGTTGTGAGCTTGTAGATCTGCTATTTTTTGGCATTTAATAGACATTTAATAGAGAGTGGAAAAAAAGTACTAATATCAAGTACGTATATTATAAGTACCTTTTACCAATTATAGAGGGTTTAAGTGGTACCGGATATGCAGCTTAATAAAAGGTGAATTGATCCCAGTGCATGACGGAGGACGATATCACAATGAATTAAAGCTATACTGTGTAAGTTGCTCAACTAGTGGTCAGTAGCTCTATAGCAAACCGCGGTCGCGTCCGCGTCTTTCGGCCGTTTTTCGCGTCTGCCTCCACCTCGCCGAGATCTATCTTTAGAGGGGTCCCTGGTTCCTGTGCGTTCAGGCATTCCGGAGAAACTGACTCCTTCACCCGAGTATATGCTGTTGTTTTGTTGAGGCAAGCTACTTCCTGAGAAGTCAGCAAGATGCGCTGTGATTGGCCGGCAGTGTATAACCCTCGCTGTGATTGGCCGGTAGTGTATGATGACGTAATCTTTCCGCGAAAACCGGACCCCGGCGAGGATCACAGAAAACATATAAAGAGAAGGCTTTAGAAGCTGAAAATAACGGAGTGGGTGTTCTAAAACTTTAGCGATTTAACAGTTAGGATAATTTTAAGATTTGTTTTATACAAAAAGTTACATGGTATAACTTTAAATCTCCACGATACGGTTATCGCGAGTGTTTTTTATCACGATAAACGATAATATCACTTATCGTCCCATCTTTACTTTAGGAGGGAGATATGGTTGCTGTCGGGGAGAAACCTCGTTCTTGTAAGTGCATTTTAAAGTCCTACTTGATCATACTACAGCCGGCTTCACACAAAGGCAGCAAAAGTGGCAGATCGGCGAGGTCGAAACGCATCTCGAAACTCTTCTTTTCTTTCAAAAGGCTTCAAAAGGTTTGATTACATTTGTTGGCATTTTGATCAAAATCACAGACGGCAAGTTAAGTAAGTGACATTTGAAGAGCAGAAGACCAAAAACGCAACGTCGTTGATTATGAAAGCTCCATCTGGAGGTGTCATTTTATGTGAGTGAGTAGCCTGCGAAATTTGCTAAACACCTGCCAGTTGTCGCATTTTCTTTTGCAGCACATTAAGTGGAGCAAAAACAGAACAATAGTAGTGTTCCTGCCCAGCTTTGCTGCATTGGACCCATATAAAAAGATCACACCTGTGCGAAGTGAGCAATCAGGACACACGTGCGTATCTCCTTGTATGGGCCGAGGGTTAGGGTTACACATACTTTATGTGTATGAGCCGAGGTCCGTGCTCATTCGTTTGGCTGACACACACAGTGTGAAACGTAGGAGCGGTTTGCACCGCTCAAAAATTGTGCTTATTTACGTCAGATATTTACGTCAATGCTGAATCAAACTGCTGCAATTTTCTATGAATAAAGTATTGGTGAGGGGGGGGGGGGGGGGGTGATGCTGCTGGCATTGTGCGGATGAGGAGGAGTCACGTGAATGGCTGTGACGCAGAACGGAGAGAGAGAGAGAGAGAGAGAGAGAGAGAGAGAGAGAGAGGAGGGAGAATAGATGGATCAGAGAGAGAGAGAGAGAGAGAGAGGGACGTGGGGAGGGCATTAAAACTGGGGCAGCACTGTTGCAACACAGGACGGATCCAAAGACCTCACACACACAAAGAAAGAAGCTACGGACTGGAGTGACGCTATATAGCCCTCCACTCTGTTACGTATCTCCCTCCACGGCCTGCCTCTCATTCACCGAGAGCGGGGCGGCTGCATCCTTATAAGGAAACGTTTGTGAGCATATGTCTGAGGGAGATAGGGAGAGAGAGAGAGAGAGAGGGAGAGAGAGAGAGAGAGAGAGAGAGAGGATGGGGCAGATGCAGTACAGTAGGAAGTGTGAATGGACAGATGGGAAGAATTTATGAGATTCTCTTTGCTGACGTATCCTACGCTACCACAGCATGCTTGTTGGCCAATTTATGCAACGGTCGTTGCACAACGGAGTCGCACCCTGATAACAGCCGATCCGCAACATGAAGCTCCACGACACGTCACGAAAGTCGCGAGCTTGTAGATCTGCTGTTTTCGGGCCGCGTGACGCGTCGTACGAGTGCTGCGTCCTTCAAGGTCTTCTCTTACATAAACAATGTTTCTAATCGTGACTGCGCCATCCTCATTGCACATCCAACCAAACACCTACGTAGTACAGGGACACACATACACACACACACACACATCAGCACTTACGGTTGCTTACAGAGAATCTGTAATTTCACCCACCATGTGTGTGAGAGTGTGTGCGTGATGTGTGTGCGTGCCGTGTGGCGGTATAAGCACTTAACTATTAACCTCTTACTACCCACACACAGACAGACTCTGGCCTTGTTTCAATACGCAGCCAGAGCTCCGACACTCTTATCTCAGTTACAGTTACAAAGCCATGGGCTTTTGGTTCAAGGTGAACGAGGAAAAGTGGCGGCTAAAATCTCCCAGGAGGGAAAGAATGGAAGGGAATTAATTAATGAAGGGATGGCAGACAGACACACACACACACACACACACACACACACACACACACACACACACACACACACACCGGGGACAGGACACTGTATTGTCTGACGTGTCCGTGTGTCCAGGGACGTGCTGGCCATTGGGAAAAGTGGGACAACTCCCGAAAGGCCGGTTCATTCCCGGCCGGTCCAGGCCGGCCATTAGGAAAAAATTTAAAATAAAATGTCGGCCTTCGTTCCATTGCTGGGCGGCCAACAAAGTAAATCGTCACTGTCGGGCAGAAAACCTTGTATCTCCAAGTTTCAAATGTATACATTTTTTCGCAAAGCAAAGCCCTGCTTCATCATACAAGGCTGTTGCACAAAAGTAGTGAAAACAGCAGATCTACAACCACACAATGCCTCGCGGTGCGAGGCGTTGTGTGCTTGTAGATCGGCTGTTTTCACTAGTTTAAATAATTTTTAAAATGATAAATACAAAACAAACTGTTTTGGACATACAAGGTTTCCACCCGACAACGACGAAATATAACTCATGTAATTGGCCCACTGGCTTGTCACTTGTCATGATCTGAAATGGCAAATCTTTGAGTAGCAGCAGCGCGAGAGATCTCTCTCTATAGCATGCAATGAGGGCCTCTCCAACTCTTTTTCCCGGGCTGAATCAGGGGCCCAGCACGTCCCTGACACACACACACACACACACACACACACCGGGGACAGGACACTGTATTGTCTGACGTGTCCGTGTGTCTGTGTGCCCCCCTGGTCAGCAGGAGAGAGGGAGGGAGGGAGGCAGAAAGAAGTACCTTTGTGTTCTTCATGGGTGGTGAACTGCGTGAGGCGGCCCATTGTTACAGGATACCAGAAGGTGGGTATCAAAGCAGCTGGAGTCACAAGACTCACAGGGAGGGAGGGAGGGAGGGATGGACACACACTACACACTGGCTTTCCCTTACGCGCCTCATAAAAAAATATGGAAAAATGTATTAAAAACAATGGGAGCGGCAATGTGATAAGAAATGTAAAGGCCAAAGGTTGTTCCCGGTCAAACGAAGGAGAAGGGGGGGAAAAGGAGAAATTAAACATTTGACCTACCATAAGACTACCTTCAGCCAGAGGCTCACTTTCCCCCGAAAATGCACAGACACTCTTTCTTGCGGTGTACGATATCGTCGTTGCCGGGTGGAAACCTTGTATGTCCAAAACCGTTCCTTTTGTATTTATAATTTAAAAAATGATCTAAACTAGTGAAAACAGCCGATCTACAAGCACACAACGCCTCGCAGGCTCGCACCGTGAGGCGTTGTGTGCTTGTAGATCTGCTATTTTCACTAGTCTTGTGCAACAGCCTCTAGTGATGAAGCAGGGCTTTACTTTGCGAAAAAAAACGTAAATAAATTTGAAACTTGGAGATACGAGGTTTCTGCCCGACAGTGACGATATACATCTATAAAAACTCTCTCCCCTCATGCATAGTCATGTGTCGACTCTGTGTTCCTGTATGTCTATACCTCTAGGGCTGTCACGATTATGACATTTTACATGGCGATTAATTGTCACTCAAATAATTGCGATTAACGATTTAATTGTGTTTTTTGTCGTTGACAATTACATTTCTGTTTGGCTTGAAGGCTTTGAAGTTGCACATGGCAGATATGACACATGACCTAAATATACAAAGAAATGAAGGACATTCGACAACTTTACATTGATAGTGAGAGGGATTATACAGAACATTGATAGTGGAAATAGCCAATCTACAAGCTCACAACGCGTCGCATCGCGATGCGTTGTGAGCATGTAGATCTGCTATTTCCACTATTTTTTAAATGTTTGAACATATATAAACATTTTTCAACATGTAAACGATTATGACGATTATCCCAAATGATTACGATTATGTCAAATAATTGCGATTAGACGATTATGTAATAATTGTGACAGCCCTATTTATCTCATAGTAAAAGCGAGATGGAAAGACAGACAGAGAGACAGACAGACAGACAGAGACAGAGTGGTGGTGCAGAGCTCTGCTCAATAGCAGCATGTGATGGCTGGGAGTAATGGATGTGGGCGAGGCCTGCTGGTGATGGCCCACATGGGGCTACGTGCTGGCAGTCATGTCTGTGCTCTGGGTTAGGTACTGAGCCTCTGTGTACACCTCCTGACCTGCTTTCTCTTGTAACCCATTAACCCATTAAACGGGTACACATTATTGTATTATTTTATGCTTTAACTATTGAAAAATAGCAGATATACAAGCTCACAGCGCGGCACCGAGTGCCGCGCTGCGAGCTTGTAGATCTATTTTTTTTAAATCGTGAAAATTGGATTTTTGACCTGATTTTATAAGTGTCTTTTGAATCCTTCTAAGATTTTTTGAAAAACCTATGTTTCTATGTCAGCAATCTGGCCAGCCATCGTCACAGAAAAGGTCCTTTTCACTTAAATGGAGCTCTATCAGTCTGTTCTTGAGAGACTACTATGTCAGCGGTTCTCAAACCTTTTCATGTGAAGGACCCCCAAAATGATATTTGTTTGGCCACGGACCCCCATCTCAAAATATTTAGTTCCAGGGACCACCCAGAAGCAAAATTTGATTTACAAATGTTCGCTTTGAAAATACATATATTCAAAGATTTGCACACATTTTCACAACTTTTTCAAAAATAGCAGATATCTGCTATTTTTCACTGGTTAAAGCATTCAATAAGTCTAGGCCTAAATGGGTTAAGACCTGAGGCCCATTCTACTAAACGTCTTGTCGGCATTCCACCCAACAGAAACGATACACTACTGCAGGACAGGTGCCCTCCTTTTTCCGCCCTCCACATCAAATAACTTCAACAAGCTCGTAGATCAGCTATTTTCTGCAAATGTTGGCCCCAGGATAGAGGCGCTAGGGTTCACTAGGTCAGGGGTTTTCAAAGTGGGTGACGGGGCAACCTGGGGTGCCGTGACGGCAGTCCAGGGGTGCCGCGAGATAATTTGATAACACTTGATTTTTTTTTTTAATTTTCAGTCAGCTCTAACCAAAATGACTATTATCTCAACGTTTTCCTTGCAAGATAATCACTAAAATATCGTCACTGTCTGGCAGAAAGCTTGTATCTCCAAGTTTCAAATGTGTACGTCTTTTGGTAAAGCAAAGCCCTGCTTCATCATACAAGACTGTCGCACAAAACGATGCGAGGCGTTGTGTGCTTGTAGATCTGCTGTTTTCACTAGTTTAGTACATTTTATAGATGATAAATACAAAACTAACGGTTTTGGACATACAAGGTTTCCACCCGACAACGACGATATGCTATAAATATAAGGTACTAGGAGTGAAAATTATAATGTAGGGATGGTCTAATTGATTTTCTAGAGAATTTTATTTCACAGCCATTTTATTAGGCCATTTTATATACAGAATATGGATATATATTTTTTTCTTTTTACACAACAACCCTCATTCATTTGTCATTTGTAATCAGGTTGTCAAAACTGATTCTATGAAGAGACCGAAGCTCCTCGTTAAAAAAAGAAGCGTTCAAAACAACCGTAGCTCCGGAACGCCTGATTGTAGAGGGGCGCGGGACCCCTCGTTGGATCCGGGACGGCGAGGTGCAGGCGGCCGTGCATGTACGTTGGTTTAATTTATTATTAGTTGTTATGCTAAAGAAAATGACAAGTGCAACCTGATTATATAAGGACTTTTGTCATTAGTTATTACATTTTTTTATTTAAAGTTTTATGTAAAGCATTTTGTAACTTTGTGTGTGCATTATTATTATAGAGGGTATGCGCAATGCATAGCGTGAATGGCACATCGAGTGGCAAAGTGAGTGGCAAAGTGAGTTTAGCATCATTTAACATCGTTTAATGCAATGGTTCTCAAAGTTGAATCCAGGGACTCAACATGGTGCGTTATAGGCCTACTTCTGTGTTGCAGATAGAAGACAGAACTCACTTTATATGCACCCCGTAGATAATGTCCAGAAATATGCTCCGTAGGCTATAAATGTTCCGACCTTCATCTTCCAGGTGACTTTTGTTGGTGTTTCACTTCACCTCGCTAAAAAACCTCCTTTTGCGGGACTCATTGAATATGCGAACAGACGATAATAATATGTATTTGGGAGCATAGCCTAATTACAAAGCATGTCTCATTAAAAACAATATATATTTTATAGTTGAAGGGTAAATACACAGTATAGGCCTTTGTAGGCTGGAGTGGGAACATGACACATTTTGCTTGAATTCATGCGTTGTCAACTTGTCGTTTAAATGCAGAAAAACGAACCAGCAAAGAGGTGTAAACGCGACGTTTTTTGGGTAATAAATCAAAAACGAGACCGGCAGCGTTTCCAAGCGAACCGGTTTAAAGACCCCCTCTGTGGGTTCCTTTAGGGCTAACCGCGAGATGATTCAATCCGGCCCCAGGCTTGAAGAGCATACATTTCTGAGCATCATTCCTGTCAAGAGTTATGATTTTCCTGTCAAGAGTTATGATGTTTTAAAGAATTAACCACTGCAGTCTTCTCCCTCCTCACTCAGCTACCAGGTGGCGGCAGTTGAGTTGATTGATTGGGATGTTACGTGATCAGCACTCTGTCTCTCTGATGATGACTGCATTGCTAGGAATGGGGGAGGGCGGGTGACGTGGGTCTGGGCTGGCTATGAATATACCTGAACATACCTGCAATATCCGAACTGTACTCGAAGATTACACATATTAGGCATGAAAATGAATGTTGTTAAGAAAATAACTTATTTTTCAAAACTTTGACAAATAAAAAATGTTTTTTATTCACTGATATTTTCTGAATATTCCATTATTGTTCATTACTCAAAACAAAATAAAAATAATTATTGTCCTGCATCAAACAAAATGTTTTGTAGCATTTACAAATTATAGCAGGGACTGTATTAGGAATTGAATTATTCTATTATCAAATGATTTATTCTTATTGGCACTTAAACAAATAGCATTTATTGTACCAAATTTCTTGTAGGCTGCAGCTATAATACCAATAATGAAAGTAGCTATTTTACTTAATAATGAACACAATTTGAAAAAATTATATACTGCTATACTGCTAACTATAGCAGTGACTGAGACAACAGAAACAAAAAAAACTAAAAACAGAGCGAACATGTGCGCAAGTGTGCATGCCATCCGATCCGCAGCTTGTTGCACCGTTGCGGCCCTCATCAAGTCACCTTTCGCCCAATGCGGCCCTCACCCCAAAATGAGTTTGACATCACTGCTTTAGGGGGTCTAAATTGACCCATACAAGTCTGTAACAAAGTCTGTACAAATGGAACCAAATGAACCCTAAGGGGTCCATCTGGTTCCATTTTTACACTGTCAGAGTTAAGGGGAGATCTTGAAATTTGAAAGTTTGAGAAACACTGGTTTAATGCAATCAGATCATAGGACTTTTCTGTTTGGCTGTAAGGGCTGTCAAGGCCTGAAAGTAGTTGTTTTGCAACTCAGTAGGCGTTCCCACATAACCTCCGGGTATGATGATGATGATGATGCATACCCTCTTATTACAACAGCCTCAGCCTGCTTTGCATCAGAGCCACCAAATGTGAAGTGCTACTTACTCCACAATGAAAGCTGAACAGCATACTAATATTACTGACGCCAAAGCTACTCTTTCACCTTTGCTAAAAATGAGAACAATCGTTTTAGAGGAAGCAGCTAACTATAGCTGATGTCATGTGATACTGCACATCGAGTATCATCATGTTTTTCCACCCTGGAAATGTGACAAAGCATTTTGGAATGAAACTACTTAAAGGGATGTTTCACTTTCAAACATGTTTTGGGTCATTTTAATCTCTCCTCAGGACAGGTTTTAAGTTGCTTGTTTCAGTATTTAGATATTTGATATACATTTTATCTGACACTTCAAACTCTTAACTCTTATTGTGCCTAACGTTCGGGGTGCCAATCCCGAACTAGTTCGGCTTTTAATATATATATTTTTATTTCCAGAGGCCTTACCGAAGCACCGGGCTAAATTTTAGAGCCGGGCCGCCGGCCATCATCTGTTTACACGGCCCGCGAGAGCGTCGCGCCGCCGATATTTGCCATCCACTCCAATGCAATCCAGGATCTTTAGAGCTCATATTCTCTGTTCCATGCATATCCATGAGGTGAGCAAGGTTTAATCACGGCTAAATCGCCGAAAATAGGGCTTCTAAAATGCTTGGTAGCCAATAGCTAACTTCAAGCTAACTTCATCCTGTTCCTGTTCATGCACAAAGGAAAGTGTTCAGGCGCGTCATGGCTGCGCACGGCTTGTGCATATACAGCGTATGTCTATGGTGGATTCTATGGCCATTGGGCGCCCTCTAGTGGTGATTCTGGGCACTGAAAGGGTTAGTTAATGCGTGAGGGGTATGTTTTTTTTTTCTTTTTTCAATTACCCTTTTCCTTTATTTTGTGTATTTCTTTGGGAAAAAAAGAAAAAAAAGAAGAATGAGGTTTACCAGGTCTCTATAATTGGTCCCCTCCTTTTCCCCCCACAACAGAAAATAGCCGACCTCCAAGCAAGGTTGCAGATCGGCTATTTTCGGCAAATGTTGGTCTACTGTGACATGCCCAGAGGAGGCAAGGACAGCAGTGGCTCAGGAGGTAGAGTGGCTGGCTGCCTCGTGGGAATCGAAGGTTCCCCTGGGTTACTGTCGAAGTGTCCTTGAGCAAGACTGAAACTGAAACCCTATCTATAACTGCTCCAGATGAGCAGTTTGGTGTTGTGCATGGTTTCCTCCCCGCCTGTGTGTGAATGGGTGTGTGAATGTAATGCAATGTAAAAAGCGGGGTTTCTATCTATCTGCCCCTGAACTTTGCCCTAATAGACTAGAGACGTTTGTAAATGAAATCTAAGAACCACCTCTTCTCCCTTGCTTTTAAGTTCGAAAATATCCAATATAAAAGTAGCAAATATACAAGCTCAAAACGCTGCGCAAAGTTTTGATCTTGTATATCTGCTACTTTTGCTCAATTAGAATTTGAATCCAGAAAAGTAAACCGTTTTGGACATTATGAGGTTTCCACCTCAGATGTTTTAGTTTCAGTGTTTGCTTTTATACGGCTATCATGTTGTTGCTGGTCATCCTAGATTGGAAAGCACCTTGGGTCAATGGCTGTTGTTTTCAAATGTGCTACCGGTATATTAGTGGTTTTCAACTAGTGGTCCGGGGACCACCAGTGGTCCTTGAGGGGGCTTGAGGGGGCTCCATTGATTTACTAGGGCCCAAGGTGGAGGGGCCTTAATTATGTATAACACATATTATATCTATTTTATACTTGAAAAATAGCAGATATACAAGCTCACAGCGAGCTTGTAGATCTGCCATTTTTGAAAAGTCGTGAAAAATACAAAATAATGCGTAATAATGCGTTCCCAGTCTAAACGGGTTAAACCCCCTCCCCCTATGAAGAACATTCACGGGGGGCCCTGCAGTGAATCCTTGTACCCAGGGCCCAGAATGTGGTTACCTCCCCCCCTTGCTTACCTCCTCCGTTCTTGTAGCACAGGTAGGGGAAGCGCCACACGTTGCCCAGGCCCACGGCGAAGCCCACGCAGGACATGATGAAGTCCATCTGCCTGCTCCACGTCTCTCTCTCCACCACCGGGGGCAGCGACGAGGCCGCCATGGCCACGGAGACGTCGTGGTGGTGGTTCTGTGGCGGTCCGCCACCTCCACCTTCTCCGCCGCCCTCGTCCCTCCCAGCCCCTCCTCCTCCTCCTCCTCCTCCACATCCACCCGGGACGGGAACCAGGGGGCGAACCATCCCCCCGACCCCCTCCGGGTCGTCGTCCTCCTGGGGAACCGCGCCCCCTCCCACCTCCACCTGAGGGAGACTGACGTCACCTGGAGAGGAGGACACAGAGAGAGCGGGACACAGAGACTGTAGTCACACAAACTCAGACTTTACTTTAGATTCATTCAGTAGAGTCACAGAAATCTAGACTTTGTCTTTACATTCACTCAGTAGTCACAGAAAGAAACTCAGACTTTACTTTAGATTCATTCAGCAGAATCACAGAAAATTTAGACTTTACATTAAAGCTATACTAAGTTGCTCAACTAGTGGTCAGTAGCGTTATAGCAAACCGCGGTCGCGTCTGCTTTTTTCGGCCGTTTTTCGCCGCGGACCGGGCCTTCAGACCACCGCGTCCGCCTCGCCTCGCCGAGATCTATCCATAGAGGTCTTTCGTGTCCCTCTACGAGCCTCGGTTGGGGAGCTACATGCTAAACTCCTAGCCCAGTGTAAACACTGCAGTGTATTTCCTGAAGAGCTCGGCAGTGTATGATCTGGGCTTTGATTGGCCGGTAGGGAGACACGTGTACAGAATGATGCATATGACGTAATTTTGCCGGGAAAAACAGCCCCGGTCACGGCCACCAGGGCTCAGTAGAACACATATATGAAAAGGCTTTGGGAGCTGAAATGAACAAAGTGGGTGTTCTAAAACTTAATAATTAGGACAATTTTAAGATTTGTTTTATTAAAAAAGTTACATAGTATAGCTTTAACTCAATCACAGAAACATGGACTTTACATTCACTCAGCAGTCAGTAGTCACATAAACATAGACATACAGTCTTAGAACTTAGACTTTACACAGAGGCAAGCTTGCTCTAAGCTTTTCTTAAGGCTGTCCTTAAGCCACAGGGCATAAGCTTGCCTGTTCAAAACATGTGACTTCTATAGGGAATGAATTGGATGCTGCTTTACCCCCCCGCCTCCCCCCAGGTAAAGCATAAAGCATGTGCTTTGAATGTGTGTACGGGGCCTAAGAGTTTTCTGAAAACCCCACGTTGCTAAACACTCTATAGCTAAAAATCACACCCGTGTGAACTGAGCGGTGGTCGTGGAGGCTGTGCAACAACAGCACTACTGGGTGGGTGCAGCGGGGTTAGTGTGCTTTACAATGCTGTAGTTTCTTCACACACTCTAATTTATTTGACCCTAAAACATTCAGTTTGTTAATAATAATAATAATACTTGACCACACATGCTGACCCACCCTTCTCCCCTGTGTGTGTGTGTGTGTGTGTGTGTGTGTGTGTGTGTGTGTGTGTGTGTGTGTGTGTGTGTGTGTGTGTGTGTGTGTGTGTGTGTGTGTGTGTGTGTGTGTGTGTGTGTGAGAACAACAGCGCCCCTCCCTTAACATGTGTGGTCAGAAAAGGTACTGCAGGCTTGAGGCTACATACACGGACGGACGGCCGGACGGACGGACGGACGGACGCATACACACACGGCCACGTATAGGAGACGGTGTGACCACCGCTCAAAAATCGAAATGTATTGCTTTCACGGTCTTGGTGGGTTGGTACCATAGACTGTAGAAAAGGTTGGTACGCAGAAACAGCGTCAGTGCAGCTCTGGTCAAGCACTTCAATGCTCCTACACTAGAGCATGACAGGAGCCAACAAACAGGGCTTCTAGAATCACATCACTTATCGTCCATTAAATTACAGCTCTCTCTGCAGTGGCTGTCAACATGCACGGTCAAATCCCCCCGTGTTCATTTGATACTGGGGGAGTGTATAAAAAAAGGCCCTTAACATAATTGGACAGCATTTTGGGACGAGGCCTTTATACGCAACATATTGTATTATACCCATGGTTTAAAGTAGTGGAATAGTTGTAGGACCCAAGCAGAGGCAAAGCAGTACCAATCTAAGAGGTTTTATTATAAATCCCACAAGAGAGAACGAGGAGCAAAACACCAGGAAGTAGTAACGAGGAAACACACTTAGGAAAACACTAGGAAACTAGGTACTAACTAGGAATACAGGCTCTCTAGACACGTTGACTTACATTGACAAACTGACAGAGAACAGAAAACACACAAGCATATAAATGGCGTGTCTAATCAAAAGAATAATAAATAACAAAGTATTGAATCAAATAACTGTCTACCTGTACCAACGTACCGTACATAATGTACTAACTTTAATTAATGACCTTATACCTCGTTCAAAAGGTTATGGAATGCTGTTGAGCTGCATATAGTGCATGCATATATACTGCATAGTAGTGCAATGTGTCATGCGACGAGGTATACAGGGCTTAATTGCAGGCCAAGGAACCCTTATCTGAGAGAGAGCTGAAGCAGGGACCCCCACGACACTAAACCTTGTCATAGTTTTCATAGTCAGTGTCACACAGTCAGTGTAGCCTACGATGATTGATGACAAGAAAGAATGGGGTGAGGCTATAAAGCGCTAAGCTGCTGGATATGAGAAGCCCTTTAGGCCAAAATTGCATAGTCAACTACCACATACATGTATACTTCACTTGCACATAGATACATATCGGTCCATCACTTGCACATACATACATACTGCTCAAAAAACATCCCTATCACAAAAATGTGCCACACCCCCTCCCCTATACTGTAGCAGCTCTGAGGACTCCTTAGGGGCATTGACGTCTTTTGTGGAATCCAAATGACTAAAATCAGTCGTGGCATGTACACAGTATGTATGCCTACCCCAGGTGGGGAATGCCCCCCAAGGCTAAACGGTGTTGCAGTAAATTCTCTCTCTCAGTCACACATCTGAGAGCCTTGTCATCACTCTCTTTCTCTCTCTCTCGGTACTGCGTGCCTCCCCTGGCCTGCACACACACACACACACACACACACACACACACACACACACACACACACACACACAAACACACACACACACACACACACACACACACACACACACACACACACACACACACACACACACACACACACACGCACTTTGCTGTTGTGTAACGTTTCATGCACATTGATTTGTGTGATGCGGCATAAAACGACAGCTAGAGGAACCCAGGTGCCTGACTGACTGTGAGAGGCAAAGCGTTCCATCTTCTGCCCAATGACACGAACACAGCACACAAGCACTCACGCGCACGCACATGCACACACACACACACACACACACACACAGAATATGTCACTTCACGTGTGCCCATTCATTCCATGATATCAATGTCAGCTTTGGCGGTGCGGACAGAGCACACACACAAAGCAGATTGATCCAGATCGGGGCAGTTTGAAGAGGAGAGGAGAGTGGGCAGAGGCAGGGAAGAAGTGTGCAGAGGAGAGAGAGAGAGAGACAGAGGCAGGGACTATGATGATGATGATGGGCATGGATGGATGGTGAGAGCAGACACATGCACACATAGACATCAAAGGGGGCTTGAGCCCCTGCCCTTTTATCCATCTGTAAAAAGTGCCCTCTCCAGACCATAAATGCTGTTTTTTCTATGGTGAAAGAAATGCAAACGCCCTCTTTTCATGCCATAAAGCATACAAGAGAATTGCCTTGTCCAAACACTCTTACACACAGAAAAACACTGGGTTAAAAACAACCCAATTTGGGTTGTTTCCCAACCCAACACTGGTTAAATATTGGACCGACCCATCGCTGGGTTAATTTAACCTAACATGTTGGGTTATTCATATAACTCAATGTGTTGGGTTATTTAAAATGTATTATATTTCCACATTATTATATATTACTATTATGTTGGTGGTTCCTTTTTTAAATTGAAATTTCATCGGTACAACTGATAGTTGTCAATTTAATTAAATAATCACATTATCACAAAGCATGGGCGAAGCGATTCAGCCTATGCTAATATTCCCTGTTAAGTTACAATATCAACTAATTTATTGACATTGCCAAAATGAGACAATACATGGAAGAATAGCATGGTCCCAGAGGCTAAACCTTCAAGAGTCCTCAAAGGCTCTGCATCTAATTTCACCTCTAGGGGGAGGGAGCTCAACCCTAACCTAGCACCCTAGCACTTTAGCTTATGGTTGAAGCTCAAATACTGACAAATCAAATTCTGACATAATGTCAGTCAGCTTGCCTTGGCAGACACTTGGATATGACACTGTGTCATATCCACACAGTGTCATTGACACATTTAGCATTTTTTGCTCCTAAAAGCTTAAAATGCCACTGGAAATGCTTTACCCAGCATGCTTTGCATTGTTATGCAAAGCAATGGTGACCAACGTATTTACCCAACGTGTTGGGTAGTCCAAAATAACTCAACAAATTCTATGGAAATTACAACCCAACAGCTAATAACACCATACCCAACAGAAATAACTCAGCGAATTGGGTTATCAGAATACCCATTTGCATGAAAACAACCCAATTAAATAACCCAATAGGCTTAACCCAGCCAAAACAACCCATCATTTTTTAGTGTGTATGTTGAAAGAATTGCCCTCTCTGGGTAGAAATCCATGCCGTTACGTCACAACTCCGCAGTATTGTCTTGATTATGCTAGTTCAGTGTGGTATCAAGCACCAAAAATAGCTGACCTCCAAGCTCACAACGTGTTGTGAGCTTGGAGGTCTGCTATTTTCAATATTTCCACAAAAAAGGCCCTTTTAGAACTTCCAGCCCCTGCCTCTCTAACATTCTCTGCACGTCCCTGGGTGAGAGAACTAATAGCATCTACAGTATGGAGCTACTTGCTTCTCAATGTGGGGTCTCCGGGTCTGACAGGGACCCCCAGGAGTGGGGGTTCCAGGTAGGGGATCCCTAGCTAAAACAGTATAGCAGATCTACAAGGTCACAATGCGTCACATATGTGACAGGTTGTGGGCTTGTGGATTTGCTATTTTTGAAACAATACTGACAAATCTTCTCTTGTTATGGGCAATCAATATTTTTAGACGGGGTCCGCAGCCAAATACATATCAATTTGGGGGTCCTGAGAATGAAAATGTTTGAGAACCACTGAGCTAACTCACCCAGCACTTGGAACAAGTCACGGACCACAGGATTAATCCTGGTGATGTACTAATGTTTGATTACGGTACAATAGTTTTACATTGATTGGAATGCATGGATGATGTGCGTCACAACTCTCTTTACAATCACGTCACAGTGACGTGCTTTTGGGGTCTGCGCAAAAAGGATAAAGCCATGGTATAATGGTTCTCAAAGTGGGGCCCAGGGACCTCCAGTGGTCCTTGAGGGGGTTCCATTATTTGACTGACTATTGTAGAAGTTGTAGCCCAATGAGAGAATGTATAAGAATGACTATTCAGATATTAATCAGATCAAGATAGTTTCAATCTTTGCCACCTACAGTTGTACACTTCTGCAGCCTACTTAAACCTATGCCTACTATAACAAATTATTCTCTTATGAGGGTCCCTGGCATAAGATATTTCCAAATTCAATTTGGACTATCAATTTGCAGAGTCCTTGACATGAAAACGCTCTACTGTCTCCTTTAAAACTAGCCTTACTTAAAAGTAGTACTTTCAGGTCATTAGTTGTCAAAGTGATGCCCGGGGACCCCAAGGGGGCCTTGGGGGGATTCAAGGGGGTCCCCAGCAAAAGTAGTTAATGTAGCATCACAATCATCGCTATTCAAAAACAGCAGATAGTACTAGCTCACGTACATCTGCTATTTTGGAAAGTATTTGAAAAACATTGAAAATGTTTTGAATAATTTTGGGCGTCTTCGACCAACATATCAATTTGGGGGTCCTTGACATGAAAAAGTGAGAAATAACTTCAAATAATAATAATATGTATAGCCTCTGGCTTGACACAAAGTAGCCTGGGTTGATTATTAATATGATGATTATTAGTACACCTTGCTTGAATGAACAAACTCAACTGCCTTTGAATTTAAACTGTGATACAAATTAACTTGCCTTGTCTTTTATCATCATTCATCAATGCTTTGCATCGTTATTTTATTGCTTTGCATAGCCTGTCACTTCTGGCACTGTGATGCATGGTGACACTTGAGTTCAGCACAAAATTATACTTTCACTTGTGACATCCTTATTTGCCCTTGATTGAAGTTGATCACAGCCTTTTGACCTGGTATTAACTTTGCTTGGGGAAACCCCACACACATGAATAGTGAAAACTATCTATTGTTTCTATTGCTTAAAAAAACAGACAGAGGAAAAAAAGGGAAATAACATAATAAGGAAGTGTAGAACGATGTCACAAGTTCTCACAACGCTTGAGTCACCCACATGTACAAACACATTCATGCATTCATACAAAAGAAACAGCCTGCACAAAGAACTCTGTTTTTAGGGTACACAGACTACACACATGGCATTGGGGGGGTCACTTGCACTCACCTTGACTTTCCTCCACCTCTGGAGACATGACTGTGAGCAACACAAAGATAATTTAGCTTAGTGTGTTAAGTTGGAATTATTTGGCAAAAATATGGACGCTGTGTTGGCTTTATGAACGTGTTCTCGAGCCAACAAGGTAGTATCAGTCAGTCAGAGGTGAATCTCCAATGCAGTTCCCCAGTAATAGGACTTGTCCCTTTTTCCCCCCCGTCGGGTTTACTGACTGGACAGTCGGATTCTTGATATTTTTTCTTAAAAAAAATATTAGTTATGTTTTTTTCGTCGTTCGTTCGTTCGCTGGTTTGGGAAGATTAAAACCCCTCAGAAAGAGATGGAATGTCTAACAACAAGATAGTATTATTAAAGACAGATGACGGGGGGGAATTCAGAAGCAGTCGACGAAGCACTTGAAGGTAAGCCTGAAGAATCTCATGGATGAAAATTAAATGAAGAATATGATAAAAAGCCGAGGAGGGAGGAGGATGTTGGTCGGAGGTCTGTCTCTTTTTCCCGACCCTTTTCCCCTTTTCGGTAAAAACCCGTTTAAGTCAGACGTCCAAAAAGGAGAACCTTATAAATAAGGGTTGGCTGGTAATATAGTCGTAGTGTGCGCCTGTTATAAGCTCAGTCTGAGCGCTGCTCTCTGAATCCAGACGGAGAATGTGAGCCGCTTTTGGCTCTCCGGCTCTCTGACGGTTGGATGCAGCGGCGTCAGTTCAGAAAGAAACTAAGGTATGGCAACATGACTGGTGCCTTGCACGCGCGCCCTCGCGCGCGTGCAAGGCACCAGTCATGTTGCCATACCTTAGCAACAGGCACGATTACAGAACATTTTATTATTTCCCCTCTGTAGCCAAGGTATGGCAGCTGCCATAGCTTTGCCATACCCAATTGACGCCTCTGTGGATGCTGGTTGGACGCCAGCTACACCCCCCTCCCTCCAACCTACTCCTTCTCCCGATTCTCCTCCTGCTCGTTGGTCAAACCTCCAAGCCAGCGATGCCATTGGCTGATCTGGTGCAACAGCATCATCATTCAGCAGAGAACACGCGCGCACGCACGCACGCGCGCACGCACACACACACACACACACACACACACACACACACACACACAGTCCGTGTAGCCTACAATGAATGACAAGAAAGAATGGGGTGAGGCTGGCAGCAGCTATATAAGCGCTAAACTGCTGGATATGAGAAAGCCCTTTAGGCCAAAATTGCATAGTCAACTCGCACATACATGTAGACCTATACTTAACTTGCACATACTGTACATACATGTCGGTCCATCACTTGCACATACATACATACTTCTCATAGCTGGATGCATCACGCAGACGTTTTCTATTTTATTATTTTGGATGTGGAACATTCACTAAACACTTAAATCACTTGAACCTCATGCAGCATCCATATTTTGGGGGCCAACATTTGCCCAAATAGCTGATTTACAATAGTGGTTCCCAAACTTGGGGTGGGGACCCCACCCAAATTATTTTGTGGTCCCCACATGATTATTATTAATGTCCATTTTCTTCTCACTCAACAGTAGGCCTAAATAGTCCAACATACAGTATGAAAAAGTGTTTACAGGGTTCACATTTATAAAATAAGGAACCTTTTTTAATACCAAACTGGCCAAACTGTCAAATATTAAGTAAGAAAGAGGTTAACATTGTGAAAATAGCCTATCTCGCAATGCAAGGCGTTGTGAGCTTGTAGTTCGGCTATTTTCACAATATGTATCTGCGGAACCGAGTCACACTAAATGCAATCTCTCGAGACAGAGTCAATGATGGCTATGATAGACCGAGCGGGCGTCGCCCTTTCTTTGATGATGGGTTCCAGATTGCACTAAATGTAATACCTGCAATTCCAAGTGCTTGTCAGAGTGGGGGTCCCCAGATCAAATATTATTTCGGGGGTCACTGCCTAAAAAGTCTGGGAACCGCTGATCTACAAGATGAGCTATGCTGAAGGGATTTGGTGAAGATGGGAAAAATCTATTAGCCTCGTAAACCTTGAATCTGAAGGCAGGAGGAGTATAGTTTACTAGGCTAAAAATCAATAGGCCTACTATACTGTATGTACTGTTGGTACTCTGTTTTTGAGCGGTGCTAACCGCTCCTTTGTCTGTTTGTGCTGTATGTATGTACGTTGTACGTAGGCTATGTACATATGTCCCACACTTGGCTCATTGGCCAAGCTTCATGGAACGCTTAATGAAATTACCGTAACTCATGAAGAACTGCTCATTTCACTTTTTTTTAAAACCAAGAATGGAGGGTTTAAGTGGTTAACTTGAACAGCATACCATAGCATCCATATTCTGGGGTGAACATTCAGCAAAAATAACAGATCTGCATGAAGAATGCACAATTTCAAATGGACTGTATTGACATAGTTTCTCCTAAGCACTTTGCATGAACGTCTTCCACAGTCACCCATTCAGACACATTGCAGAGGAAACCATGCAAGGCACAAACCTTCTCACGTATCGCCTGGGATTCGAACCCGGGTCTCCCACATGGAAGTCTAATATCTTAACCACTAGGAGGAAGTCTATCCCTTTGGACCAGGAGAGATATTAGACATTTGAGGCCTTCAGGCTGAGGCAGTGAGTCACTCTGCTACACTCATCAAGAGCAGTAAGAAGTTAAAGTGTCCTGCTCAAGGACACTTCGGGGAGGAGGCGCGGGGATCAAACCCCAGAACCTTCCGATTCCAAGACAGCCACTCTACCTCCTGAGCCACTGACTGACACCCTACTGCAGTACAGAGGCGGCTCCGTGGGGGCTAGAGGGGGCTTTAGCCCCCCTGGTGAAGGCTTAGCACCCCCTAAGCCCCCCCATCCCACAAACCCAATTGTGATGAAAAATATTTAAGGAATACATAAATTAAATATACATGAATATGTGAAAGACAATTGACTGACTTCTATGTAAACCATACTATAAAATCATAATGTGAATGCTGGAAAGCATCTTCAGCCTCACAAAAAACCCTATCCAATCACCTACAGTCCTCAGATTTGGGGCTGTAAACTGCCAGTGATCTGATCTGTTCAGTTATCCATACCCTAAGCGAGAGAATCTCATTTGTCATGTTAGTAATATTCATTATTGTTTGTTGCCAAAATGTATTCGCCCCTGCTCTACAAAAGTCGGCTCCCCCATAGCCCCCCCCAGTCACAATTCTCTGGAGCCGCCGCTGCTGCAGTAGCAGAGCCATGCACTGTGAGTTTGTATGAGCTGCTATTTTCAGAAAAATATCAAGTGTAGAATGAACAAAACTTGTTGTGGAACAAACTCCCTTTGAGGATCAACGTTGCCCCCACCCTAGGGAAAAACATGCTCAAGACCCATTTATTCACTAGAGGACTAGATTCACTTGTTTTGTGGGTTGTGTGTGTGTGTGTGTGTGTGTGTGTGTGTGTGTGTGTGTGTGTGTGTGTGTGTGTGTGTGTGTGTGTGTGTTTCTACTCCCTTCTGTTGTGACTGACTGACATTGTGACTGAGTTGATTGAAGACTTTATTATATGTTTCATGACAGTATAGTTCATGTCCAGGGGGTGTACTTGCACAACGAGCCACCTCACGCTAAGGAAACAGGAGGCCCATATATGGGCCTCAGGCCTCTGCAAGGCTTACACAACAGTGATATACAGCATACATAAGTAAGATGCCCTAAGGGCGGGAAGCAAAAGGCGAGGTCATGCACATGGGCGCATGCACATGGGCGCATGCACATGGGTGCATGCACATGGCTACTTTGGCATGTATACCCTTCTGCTGAGCTGGTCGAGTCATCACTGTGATGTCAGAACAGGTCAGCTATATCCATATATGGAGTCCGTGAGATCAGATGTAGAGGTATTGACCAGCTCCATTTATGGAGATCTAGGTGATGATCCAGAACGGGAGAGTGTTTTCTGCTGGTGATTCAGTCCGAGTGTATCAAAGGGTGCGTTTGTAAAAAACTGAATTTCCCCCTTGGGATAATAAAGGTATCTATCTATCTATCTATATCTATCTAAATGCGCACAGGGTGTTAGGGTTAGGGGTTATGGTTAGGTTTAGGCATAGTTTTACTGAGGTTAAGGTTAGGGTTAGGGTTAGGCATAGTTTTACTGAGGTTAGGGTTAGGATTAGGGTTAGGCACTCACTACACTGAGCACACACTCGGTGCGCATTTCCGAACGCACCCTTTGATACACTCAGACTGAAACACCAGCAGAAAACACCATCCCGATCCAGAACAGGCTGTCTTGGTCATTGAGTCAACAATGTGATGTCACAACAGGTCAGCTATATAGACATTGAGGCGTTACTCACGGACGGACAGGAGCTGCCGGGTTTCACAGTAAACTGCAATCTATGGTCACAAGGTTTAGAGGTCTAAAAATAGAGGGTGAGATGAAGCTTCCATAAACTGGAACAGGAATAGTATACAGCATACATGGGCAACTGGCAGCCCGGGGGCCACATGCGGCCCCCACCTTCACTTAATGTGGCCCTCAGGTTAATATTGGAATACTGAATATATTATTGATTTCAGCTGTTACAATTCCAAACATGACCTGCTTTAATTCCGTCAGTCTATTTTAGTAGCTATATATGACTATAGTATAGTATAATATATAATATAATATATAATATAATATAAATATAAATATATATATATATATATATATATATATATATATATATATAATATATAATATAGTATAGTAGTATTACAATTTATTTTTTTATGTCCAATGTATTTGTATTTAGGTTCATAAAGTTAACATGAGTATATAAATAAATGCATTTGAAATGAAATCAAAATGTTACATTTCAGGATTCCAATTAAAATATAACAAATATAATCCAGGATTCCAAAAGAAGCAAAAATAGCCGATCTACAAGCTCAAAACGCATCGCAGCGCGATGCGTTTTGAGCTTTTTTTCTGCTATTTTTGCTTCTTTTGTATGAGATACTAGAATGACAAAGTAGGACGTAACAATATGCAATGTGGCCCTCTGGAGTGAGTGTGAAAATATAGTGTCCCTTTCCATCATCCAAGTTGCCCACCCCTGGTACACAGTATAGTATAAGCAAAAGCTGTTGATACCTTCTTTGCCACTCTTGGCAGGTTGTCTGAGGAATGTGTTTTGAGATAACATTGTCAAGCCAAGGCTGCCGGTGTCACAAGTCGATTTCTGATTATTCACACACTTCCCTTATGTTGTATTTGTATCCAGGGACGTGCTGGCCATTGGGAAAGGCGGGACAACTCCCCAACGGCCGGTTCATTCCCGGCCGGTCCAGGCCGGCCATTAGGAAAAAAATAAACTGTTTGCACAAAAGTAAAAAATTAAACTGTTTGCACAAAAGTAGTGAAAACAGCAGATCTACAAGCACACAACACCTCGCACCGCGAGGCGTTGTGTGCTTGTAGATCGGCTGTTTTCACTAGTTTAAATAATTTTTAAAATGATAAATACAAAACAAACGGTTTTGGACATACAAGGTTTCCACCCGACAACGACAAAATATAACTCATGTAATTGGACCACAGGCTTGTCACTTGTCATGATCTGAAATGGCAAATCTTTGAGTAGCAGCAGCGCTATAGAGAGAGATCTCTCTCTATAGCGCGCAATGAGGGCCTTTCCAAATCTTTTTCCTGGGCTGAATCAGGGGCCCAGCACGTCCCTGTTTGTATCACGGACGGTCATACTAAGGTACAGATAGCCTATCAATGACATTTTGTCAAAGCTACTATATAGAGTAGCACTGAAACATAACTGTGAGATACGACCGTCATGTTTTGTCTGGCTACTATATAGAGGTGAGTTTGTCACTTACACTTTTACATCCCCAAACCTGGATTTTTCTTCCCGAACACGAATAGCATTTCAACTAAAATACCATAAGCATCCAATGTTGAGTTTTTATTTTACAGTGTATCCACTCTGTCAAATAAGTTACCCGTATGACGTTTTGTTTTGCGCTTCATAATCTTTTTGAGACCGTTTAAAACAACATTGTTTCAAGCTATCTCCATAGAAGACTTTGTTATTGTATGCTGTGTTAATTGGAATGGCGGGGTTGAAACAAATATCTAACCTTGGATTTATCTGCAAAAGATTACCTTGTAATGTCCCCAAAGGTTATTATAATTCAAAAATACATGTCGAGTTTAATGACTTTTAGTTAGCATTGATTGCCACCTTGTGGACAATGTCAACGTTTCAGCACAGAGCTACAGAACAGTCAAACACATCATTCAATGTTATATGTTTCCATGAAAAATCTCATAATAGCAAGATGGATGATGATAAAACAGTCTTTAATATATTTCTCATACCATATACATAATATATAATGAAACATGATAACAGATTGAGTGCAACATCAAGCAATAATAAATATGATATTCCATAATTCCATTAACTTAACTTATCAAATAGTTTTAATAAATAACACCCAAATAAATAAGACACAAAATATATATATATAAGCACACCTTAGTTTAAACATGAATGTCTGAATTAAACCTGAAGGGATGGCTTCTCATTTCTCGAGCTTCGAGTTGTTCAATCCATCCAGACCTACTTGGATCTGTGTTAGCTCTGTCAAATCCACACTTCATGGAAAAGAAATCTCATAACATAACTGAAAAACACACAAACACGGAGGTAGGCTACTCACACAGCAACATCCCATAGGAAGACATTCACAAATCATCATCACTGTGACATGGCTCTTAATAGAAGGCTATCGCAACGCAGGAAGTGTCGACTATATGCTATCAAAAGAGTGCTCTGTGGACGGATTGCATTCACCCTTACCAGTACAAAGTATTCAATTTATACACCTTTAAATCAACCGGTACACCTTGCTATTTAGAGATTTTAACCACACAAACCCTATCCTATATTGAATATTCTGCAAAAATAGCAGATTTGCCAAGCTAACAGGTGAGCTTGTAGATGTGCTATTTTCAGTATTTGGTATTTGGTAGGGGGGGGGGAAGGAGTCCCCCCTAGTATAGAGCCCTGGTGATTCCAGTCAATGAAGTACATAGGGTTTAAGTCGTTGAAGAAATTGTAAAAGGAAAATGTAGATCTCCTCATCATCATGTTCTGTTGAAGTCACAGCTACTGACAGCCTACGTAGAATGACTAAAATATTATTGGTCACAGTCAGAAATCCCTTCAGTGGCGGGCAGATTATGACAAAGATTGACTTGACGGGAAAATAAGGAGAAAAACAAAACCTCTAGGATGGTGTTTTTAGTGTCTATGTGCAAAATCTTGGTATTCCCATCAATATTAGCGGAATTTCGCGGTCTCTGTAAACACCAGTTGTCTCTCCCCATCTTTCTGTCCACTTCCACTTTCCACTATGAATAAAGACAGAAAAGCCACCAAAAACTATCAAAGAAAAAACAAAAGAAAAAGAAATGCCCCTCAGTAGCAGGATGCTAGTTCACCCGTTTAACATTCAATTTCCCTATAGCCTGGAATCCAGACTGACTCGCTACGTTAATTTTTTCACTTGGCTTCTCAGTCTGGGACTCTTCCTATGTGAAAGGGGGGAGGTTTCGGACGCCCGAGCCAACGATTCTGATTGGTAAGTGGGCTGGGAAGGAAAACAGCCTTTCAATGTAAAATTCAAGACAAAAAAAAATTAAATGAAGACATGCCATCTCTGGTTTACTTCCCGAGCCTATGTGAAGTAGGTGGCCGCCTTTTTAGGAGACCGAAAGCAGGTTGGAGTCTATTGATTCCAATAGAAGAGTGAACGTGAACACAGCTTCTAATAGATTCTTTAGCCCAATGGTCACTGAACTATAAATATTGGACCCGATCGTCACAAGCCTAAAGGCCCTTTCCCACTGCGACCGATAACGATAATACACTCATCCCAAGATTCTAAAATGGTGTTTATCAGAAACAATCTTTCTCTGTCCCAGCAACACACTCTCGCGGGATCAGTAAACATACTGTAGGACGTTTGTGAGATCTGCCGTACAGTCGATAATGGGGATCCTCATAATTTAACCACCTTTGGTTAAATTCAGGACACTTCCCTTCCCACTGTGATTTGCTACGCACTATCCAACGTGCCCATCTTCGTACTGTAACAGTTGACATTCAGACATCGGGCTCAAGCGGAATCCTCCCAGACTGAGAAGTGGAATGAAAATAAAGAAATCATGGAGCAAAGATTTACCACCGTTCATCAGAATGTGTGCAGTAGGCCCGTGGCGTGGCTATAGGTCTTGGTGGAGGTCGCTGTGTGACATAGGGTGGTACGGCGTCTCCTCCATGCCAGGCATGGCCTCTTGCCTGTGGGTCACCAGTCTCTGGTAGCGGGCCTGCCGCTGCTGGTCGGGGTCCACGTTCACCCAGCTGTTGGCCTCCCACTTCACCCCGCGGCCCACCGGGCAGCCCCCGTGGAGGGAGTACTCGTCCAGCTCACCCATCCAACCTGGGGAGAAGAACACGTCACTAAAACTAAATAGATAGAATAGAAAGAAATGTGGCAACAACGTTCTCAAACCTTTTCATGTCATTGTGCATTTGGCTACAGACTCCATCTGAAATGTTTTGCGTCAGAGAACCCCAAAACTATTTAAAAATCACACCCGTGTGAACTGAGCGGTGGTCGTGGAGGCTGCGCAACAGCAAAACAAAAATATATATATATATGGGTAATAATCATATTCGTGTACACTGTAGGGAGCTACAATGGAAAAAACTATGGCTCGTGGACCAACCGGTGACTTTGTACACGACTTCGTACATTTCCCATAGATTCTATGGGACTTGACCACTTGCTCCTGCCCTTCGTGTACACGGTCTGTGCCGTCTATAGTTTCTTAATGGGGGGCAGCAGAGAGCCATATGTACACAGGCCCTAGGTGGTGTCCACGACCAGTAGTTTTACATGAACCCTCAGAGGGACACTGTGGGCTTAACAAGTGGTCCGTGGTGGTTCTCAAAGTGAGGTCGGGGGACCCTCAGAGGGACACTGTGGGCTTATCAAGTGGTCCATGGTCGGTTCTCAAAGTGAGGTCGGGGGACCCTCAGAGGGACACTGTGGGCTTATCAAGTGGTCCGTGGTCGGTTCTCAAAGTGAGGTCGGGGGACCCTCAGAGGGACACTGTGGGCTTATCCATACCTTGGCTACAGGGGGGAAATAATTAAATGTACTTTTCATCGTGCCTGTTGCTAAGGTATGGCAACATGATTGGTGTCTTGCAAGACACCAGTCATGTTGCCATACCTTAGCCTTTCCTGAACTGACGCCGCTGTGAACACAGCCAGCATATTACTCAATGCCAAGCTTTGCACACACACTCCTTGCCTGCCAATCCACAACCTCCACCCCTCCAGGGACCCCCAGGGCTTATCTCCCGATTAGGACACTTTCCAGCATAGTGACATGCAGAACAAACTGTCCATATAGTATGGTTTACATAAAAGTCAGTTGTCTTTCACACACACACACACACACACACACACACACACACACACACACACACACACACACACACACACACACACACACACACACACACATATATATATATATATATATATATATATATTTCATTTATTTATTTCATAAATATTTTTCATCACAATTGGGTTTGTGGGGAGCCATCCCTGCTTCAAGCTGTCACAGCATGGCACCAACACTTCAAACTAGTTAAAAAACCCAATACAGCAGATCTACAAGCACCTCACAGATCTACAAGCACCTCGCACATGCCAGGGACAGAGTAGGTTGGCCTGCATAAGCCTTGCTGTCAACACACTACTACACCACTCAGGCCACCAAGCCAGGTGTGGTCAATTAGTGCCTTCTTTTGATCAGTGGCTTCTGCTTGATGAGTGGCACCAGTCTGTCTTTGTTCCCTGGTCAGTCAAGTTCACTGGGAGAGAATGTTTCAGATCAGTGCAAGTGTATTTGTTTTCCATTTGGACTTACTGTGTTTTGTTGGTACAGTATGCGTGCGATTAACTAATATTTCTGATAATTCCAATTTGTTTGTTGTTTAATTAGCCGGATTGTGAATGCCCTGCATTTTTCTTTCATCTTTAGAACCACACGTGTGTAACAAAACAGAGTGGTGATCATTTGGTGTGGGTGAAGAGAAGAAAAACATTTCATTAAAGGAGTAGTTCACCCCCAAAGTGACTTTTTTTCTATTGAACTCAAGTCTCCATGGCGTGAGTAATACATTGAAAAAATAAGTCATTTTGGGGGTGAACTACTCCTTGAATGTCAGTTTTTTGGTGTTTTGACTGGACACCCTGAGGATATTGCCAGATAGACAGACAGACAGACAGACAGACAGACAGACAGACAGACAGAGAATTGTAGGCCTTGCATTTATTTGACTTGGTTCCAACAGATGGTGAAAATAGCTAATCTTCAAGCTCACAATGCCTCACTGTTTGGACAAAGAGTTGAGGCGTTACATTTTGTAAAACACGGCCTTGTGAAAATAGCAGATCTACATGCTCACAACACCTCACAACGCAGGGCGGCGTGAGCATGTAGATCTGATATTTTCACAATTTCTGCCCCTAATATTTAATTTATCATTTTAAAAGTATTAAAAAGTCCTTAAATTGTCTCTTTAGAAATGTGCAGATAGCCTCTGTATACTGTTGAGTGGAAAAACAATGTTTCACATTAAGCTAAACATTTGGGACCACCCAAGATCATTTGGAGACCCCTCTAGGGGTCCCATAGTTGAACCACTGACTTATAAGGGGAGTATGGAGACCCCTCTAGGGGTCCCATAGTTGAACCACTGACTTATAAGGAGAGTATATGAGGCTGGATCCGTCTGGAACACTGCACTAGGCTCTCGCCAGCTCTGTAGCTCTCCACACTTGAACAGTTGTGTCCTTAAATTCAATTATAATAATTAACCCCTGTATATACGGGCAATAGTTTTACATGACTTTGTGTACACAGCCAATAGTTTTACATGAACATGTTCAGGCTTTAGTACTGTACTGTCTCGTGTAGCCCAACAGAGCCCATCACAGCACAACACGGCCCACCAGAGCCCAATACAGCCTACCAGAGCCCAATAGACTCCAGCAAACCTAAGTCCAGCCCAGTCCTGCCCAATAGGAGTATAGACCAGGGAAGGGGGGTAGTTAGATGACTGCACCAGACTCCACCAGGCTGCTCCATGCTCCAGCCAGCTCTGTAGATCCTGTGTACACGGCACTCCTAACTCGAAAGGTCAAGGAAAAGGGTCGTTTTAGGCGTCAAAACAGGCCCTTTGTCCTTAAAATGAATAAAAAAATCAAAAAAATATGTTTTGTTTCAGGCAGGACACACGTTTCATATTTGAAGCATGCCCGATCTGATGGAATGGGTTTCGTGTCTCTCCGACACTTTGAACCCTTTACGATTGCGAAAAAGACACCGAAACCCGGATTTTTGTCCTTAAAATCAATAAAAAAATCTAAAAAAATCTGTTTGTTTTACGCAGGAAACACTTTTCATATTTGAAGGATGCCTGATCCGATGGAATGGGTTTCGTGTCTCTCCGACACTTTGAACCCTTTATGATTGCGAAAAAGACACGAAATTTGCACGCCACCAACACGATTACACATTCTTTCGGATAAAAGACACTTATTCTGACTTACTTTTTGACGCTGAATCCAACAAACCCGGTCTCGTGTCTCTACGACACTCCTAACTCGAAAGGTCAAGGAAAAAGCCACTGTGTACACAGGCAATAGTTTTACATGACTTTGTGTACACGGCCAATAGTTTTACATGAACATGTCTAGGCTTTAGTACTGTACTGCCTCGTATAGCCCAACAGAGCCCAGCACAGAACAGCACAGCCCACCAGAGCCCAATACAGCCCCCCAGAGCCCAACAGAGTCCAGCAAACCTAAGTCCAGCCCAGTCCTGCCGAGTAGGAGTATAGACCGGGGAAAGGGGGTAGTTAGATAACTCCACCAGGCCATTACTGTCCAGATCTGGCTTGAATAGGCCAGACCAGGGTAGACAGGACTGCACCAGACTCCACCAGGCTGCTCCAGCCAGCTCTGTAGATCCTTGCACATGCGATTAACCACTGTGTACACGGGCATTAGTTTTAAGTTTTACATGAACCCTCAGAGGGACACTGTGGGCTTATCAAGTGGTCCATGGCCGGTTCTCAAAGTGAGGTCGGGGGGCCCACAGTGTCCCTCTGAGGGGACACGGCACAGACCGTGTACACGAAGGGCAGGAGCAAGTGTTCAAGTCCCATAGAATCTATGGGAAATGTACACAGGCGTGTACAAAGTCACCAGTAGTTTTACATGAACCCTCAGAGGGACACTGTGGGCTTATCAAGTGGTCCATGGTCGGTTCTCAAAGTGAGGTCGGGGACCCTCAGAGGGACACTGTGGGCTTATCAAGTGGTCCATGGTCGGTTCTCAAAGTGAGGTCGGGGGCCCACAGTGTCCCTCTGAGGGGACACGGCACAGACCGTGTACACGAAGGGCAGGAGCAAGTGTTCAAGTCTCATAGAATCTATGGGAAATGTACACAGGCGTGTACAAAGTCACCAGTAGTTTTACATGAACCCTCAGAGGGACACTGTGGGCTTATCAAGTGGTCCATGGTCGGTTCTCAAAGTGAGGTCGGGGGACCCTCAGAGGGACACTGTGGGCTTATCAAGTGGTCCATGGCCGGTTCTCAAAGTGAGGTCGGGGGGCCCACAATGTCCCTCTGAGGGGACACGGCACAGATTGTGTACACGAAGGGCAGGAGCAAGTGTTCAAGTCCCATAGAATCTATGGGAAATGTACACAGGCGTTTACAAAGTCTCTGAGTGTCCCACCAGGCTGGAGCAGCCTGGTGTTGTCTGGTGCAGTCCTGTCTACCCTAGTCTGGCCTATTCAAGCCAGATCTGGACAGTAATGGCCTGGTGGAGTCATCTAACTACCCCCTTTCCCCGGTCTATACTCCTACTCGGCTGGGCTGGACTTAGGTTTGCTGGACTCTGTTGGGCTCTGGGGGGCTGTATTGGGCTCTGGTGGGCTGTGCTGTTCTGTGCTGGGCTCTGTTGGGCTATACGAGGCAGTACAGTACTAAAGCCTAGACATGTTCATGTAAAACTATTGGCTGTGTACACAAAGTCATGTAAAACTATTGCCCGTATATACAGGGGTTAATTATTATAATTGAATTTAAGGACACAACTGTTCAAGTGTGGAGAGCTACAGAGCTGGCGAGAGCCTAGTGCAGTGTTCCAGACGGATCCAGCCTCATATACTCCCCTTATAAGTCAGTGGTTCAACTATGGGACCCCTAGAGGGGTCTCCATACTCCCCTTATAAGTCAGTGGTTCAACTATGGGACCCCTAGAGGGGTCTCCAAATGATCTTGGGTGGTCCCAAATGTTTAGCTTAATGTGAAACATTGTTTTTCCACTCAACAGTATACAGAGGCTATCTGCACATTTCTAAAGAGACAATTTAAGGACTTTTTAATACTTTTAAAATGATAAATTAAATATTAGGGGCAGAAATTGTGAAAATATCAGATCTACATGCTCACGCCGCCCTGCGTTGTGAGGTGTTGTGAGCATGTAGATCTGCTATTTTCACAAGGCCGTGTTTTACAAAATGTAACGCCTCAACTCTTTGTCCAAACAGTGAGGCATTGTGAGCTTGAAGATTAGCTATTTTCGCCATCTGTTGGAACCAAGTCAAATAAATGCAAGGCCTACAATTCTCTGTCTGTCTGTCTGTCTGTCTGTCTGTCTGTCTGTCTATCTGGCAATATGTTCAGGGTGTCCAGTCAAAACACCACAAAACTGACATTCAAGGAGTAGTTCACCCCCAAAATGACTTATTTTTTTCAATGTATTACTCACGCCATGGAGACTTGAGTTCAATAGAAAAAAAGTCACTTTGGGGGTGAACTACTCCTTTAATGAAATGTTTTTCTTCTCTTCACCCACACCAAATGATCACCACTCTGTTTTGTTACACACGTGTGGTTCTAAAGATGAAAGAAAAATGCAGGGCATTCACAATCCGGCTAATTAAACAACAAACAAATTGGAATTATCAGAAATATTAGTTAGTCGCACGCATACTGTACCAACAAAACACAGTAAGTCCAAATGGAAAACAAATACACTTGCACTGATCTGAAACATTCTCTCCCAGTGAACTTGACTGACCAGGGAACAAAGACAGACTGGTGCCACTCATCAAGCAGAAGCCACTGATCAAAAGAAGGCACTAATTGACCACACCTGGCTTGGTGGCCTGAGTGGTGTAGTATAGTGTGTTGACAGCAAGGCTTATGCAGGCCAACCTACTCTGTCCCTGGCATGTGCGAGGTGCTTGTAGATCTGTGAGGTGCTTGTAGATCTGCTGTATTGGGTTTTTTAACTAGTTTGAAGTGTTGGTGCCGTGCTGTGACAGCTTGAAGCAGGGATGGCTCCCCACAAACCCAATTGTGATGAAAAATATTTATGAAATAAATAATTGAAATATATATATATATGTGTATATATATATATATATGTGTGTGTGTGTGTGTGTGTGTGTGTGTGTGTGTGTGTGTGTGTGTGTGTGTGTGAAAGACAACTGACTTTTATGTAAACCATACTATATGGACAGTTTGTTCTGCATGTCACTATGCTGGAAAGTGTCCTAATCGGGAGATAAGCCCTGGGGGTCCCTGGAGGGGTGGAGGTTGTGGATTGGCAGGCAAGGAGTGTGTGTGCAAAGTTTGGCATTGAGTAATATGCTGGCTGTGTACACATGTTCACAGCGGCGTCAGTTCAGGAAAGGCTAAGGTATGGCAACATGACTGGTGTCTTGCAAGACACCAATCATGTTGCCATACCTTAGCAACAGGCACGATGAAAAGTACATTTAATTATTTCCCCCCTGTAGCCAAGGTATGGCAGCTGCCATAGCTTGCCATACCCAATTGACGCCCCTGCATGTTCACCTCCAGTAGGTTGGAAAGTAGCCTGCCACCCTGTGGAAATAGGCTTGAACTGCAAGATAGGACCCTAAAACAAATAAAATGGAATAAAAAAGCATCCGTAAGACGGATGGGCGAACAAGTGGTGTCCATACGTAGATGGGGTCCCAGAGGACATGTAGAGCCCACCCCCTTATTTTTCACACCCCCAGGGAACACACAGCGGGGTTTGGAAATTTGTCGTGTACACCAGCCCTAGGACCTCGGCTTCGTGGACCGATTTAACGATAGGGGTAATAATAATAATAATAATAAATATAAAAAAATATATAAAAAAAAATATTAATAATAAAAATAATAATAATATGGGGGGGGGGGGGGGGGGGGGGGGGGTGCTTGTTTGCGTGCGAGAGAGAGAGAGCGCCGGTATTGCAGATGATGCTCAGGGCAGACTAGACTCAACAGCACCTCTCTGGTCACCCAGGGTACTCAGGCTACACCAGAGGCTACATACAGACAGACAGACAGACAGACAGACAGACACACACGGCCACGCTATGGAGACGGTGTCACCACCGCTCAAAAATCACACCCGTGTGAAGTGGAGCTGTGTGTGTGTGTGTGTGTGTGTGTGTGTGTGTGTGTGTGTGTGTGGATCATGTGTACCGATTTTTGTGACATTTGAAGAAAATATGTAGGAAAAGGAGCAAAGTGTGTTTTGGAGAAAATTCAAGATGGCGGAAAATCTATCATGGCGCAAATGGGCGTGGCCTATATGGGGAGATGCGTCATGGCCCAAGGAATCCAGGGAAAAAATATTTTTAATTTTCCGACCTACGGTTCAAGAGTTACAGGCCAAAACGTAAAGTGGGGTGTTATGGCGCCACCATGCGGCCAAATGACACAATTATTTTTTATTTAATCCTTGAAATCATTATGAACCTCCTCTCCAAGTCTTGAAACTCTAGCCCCTATGGTTTGCGAGAGACAAATAATTGAATGCGAGTTTTTGCGATTCCCATTATAAGTCAATGGGGAAAATTAATTCACTAATAAATTAATATCACGTAAACTATAGAACCTTTCTCTTAGAAAAGTAATAGCCCACGATTCCCGAGTAAGCCGGTCGATTTGACATATGGCGCGAGTGTGTGGTGGCAAAACTGTGGGACTAGTGGCGTGCCGAAGTTTAGGAAGTTCAGGCTACATACACACAGACAGACAGACACACACACACACACACACAGACAGACCCACACAGCCACGTATAGGGAGCCTGTGTTTCACACAGCTCCAAAAATTGCTCTATATAGCAACCTACATCTTTCAGAAAACTCTTAGGATTTAGAGGATTTAGGTTGGATCTTTTTTTAAACACAACTCTTCTCTTCTGGGACGTCCCTGGCACAAAGAATTTTCAGCTGCGACCAAATACATATCATTTTTGGAGTTCTTGGCACAAAAAGGTTTGAGAACTATTGGGTTTAGAATCTATCAGCCTCAGGTCTTGACGGGTCAAGGCCTTCTCAGTTCTTACGCTCACCTCTGCCATCAGACAGGTGGCTGTACCACAGCAGAGTTAGGGTTAGCTCCACAGATCACGTCCAACCCAGATTTGGCTCAAACAATGGGTTAAATTCATTCTCCTGCAATGCCGCAAAAACACCCTACCGAAGGCCTTAAAAACCCTCCTTTAAAACCGTTCTGAAATGTCACTTACTAGTCAGGGAATTTTAATAAAACCCTGGGAATAAATTCCTTACCAAACAATTTCTTCACCAATGTGTTCGTAAAGGTGTTCAGTAACATATCTAACAAAGATTGAAATTCAACATCCCTAGCAAAATGTTTGACAGCTAGGGTAATTCTGGGTCTCATTCACTTACTATACTCTGTACTATAAGGGAAAAAAATCACTCCCAAAAATCTCTCTTTAAGTGGGGAGTGAGGGGTCTAACTAGGTATTTTGAATTATTCTGAATCCATTGCAAGCATTTGTTTTGCACGAAAAACATTATTTGGGCCAAAAATGGACCCCATACACCTTGTGAAAAGTGATGACTCATCACTAAACCATAGTTTTTTTGGGTCTGTTTTTATCCCAAAGAATGTTTTTCGTGCAAAACAAATGCTTGCAATGGATTCAGAATAATTAAAAACACCTAGTTAGACCCCTCACACCCCACTTAAAGCAGATTTTTGGGAGTGATGTTTTCCCTTATAGTACAGTGTATAGTAAGTGAATGAGACCCAGAAGCTAGGGATGTTTAATTTCAATCTTTGTTTGATATGTTACTAGACACCTTTACAAACACATTGGTGAAGAAATTGTTTGGTAAGGAATTTATTCCCAGATTTGACAGTTATTCTGCTAATTTTCCCTGACTATACAGGCGGCTGCTACTCAAAACTGATAAAACAAAAGACATATCCTCCTATCATTACCTTCCCTTGATCTCTCTACTGTAAACACCATTTATTTGATCTTTCTTGTTTTACATGTTTTTTTGGATGATATTTTCTGCACAGTACTGTGTTTTATTTGTCATTCAATGTTATGAGTTTAAAAAAAGGACCCCTATTGAAAAAGCCCGGAGGCTTTCTTGCACTGTTTATCCTTTTAGTTGACCTTGTACCAGTGAACTGTACTGTCACGAACCTGTACCTTTTCCAATGCAAACTTCAAAAAAGTCTTCAATCAATCAACCAGACAGACAGACAGTGAGGGTTAAGGGGAACACACACTGGACGCGGAGGCGATGCGGAGGCGGCGCGGAAGCGGCGCGTCAAAACATACAGCCCTATTATTTTCAATGAACTAACCCACACCGGCGCCGTCAGACGCACGCAACCACGAGTCTGCCGCCCCGCCTGCCGCGCCGATACGCCGCTGTTCTATTTTTCCAGCGTTGCCGCGCGGTGAACATGTTCTCCCATGCTTCTCCCCACCGGGGGAAATGGATGTGCTGTGTGGCAGCGCGCCGCATCCAGTTGGGGTTACCTCGCGGCACTTCACGTGCATCGATACCGTGACGCGACGCTGCGCAGCCGCCTGCGTCCAGTGTGTGCTCCCCTTTAGACTGACCTCTGCCGTCAGACAGGTGGTTGTACCACAGCAGGGCCGTGCCTACGGCGGGCTTGACCTGCAGGTTCCCTCTGTCACATGTCTGCTGTGTGTCCGTCAGGTCTACACCGTCCTGGATGAGCGCCTGACACACACATGCACGGATACACACACACGCATATGCACGCACGCACACACAAATCAGACATTACAAATACATAAAACATGAATTCACACAAAAGGAATAAATAAATAACTAGAGAACACTTTGTCACTGTTTTTCTTTCCATCCCACACGCATGCACACACACACACACACACACACACACACACACACACACACACACACACACACACACACACACACACACACACACACACACACACACACACACACACACACACACACACACACACACACACACACACACACACACACACACACAACAATCGAAAAGCCAGTCTAATCTTTTGTTATGAGACCTGATATTCCGTTTTCCGTATATCAGGTTCCTTGTCAAGGCTCAACAGTGTCTGCATGTTATCAGCAGCATTCAGGCACAAGGTCATTTCACATCATTTTGGTAACGGTAACAGTAGCAGACGTTTATTAGGCCTGGCTAGTTCACCCACCTCTTCCTCAAAGGTACGATTGTCTGCCACAGGAAAGGTGGAGTGTCCGCCCTCCTCCACTGAGTTTAGGTAGAACAACACGGTGATGTACCTGAGATGAGATAAAGAGAAGCTGATGGAACTGAATATGTTTGTATGACCAAGTCTAACTCTAAATGTGAGACTTGTGAAACATTATGAAAGGAGCCCCCCTACACTAGAGCTGACCCACTGAAATGTGGATGTTTTAGTAATAAGCTGTCAGTTTGGCATTTGTGTCTAACTCTCACTGCACATTTGTCCACCAGAGGGCCCTGAAACAAAGCTCAACAATACACCAAAGACATTATATCACACAGGCATGGAGATCCCGGCACACCGATCACACATTGAGGCCACCGTTGTGTTAATGTGGGAAGTGAGGACGCTGGCGTTGACTGTTGGCTGCTTCACTTCCCAATGTATGAATGAATGGACCATTGTAAAGCACTTTGAGTTCGCAACTTGCTTAGAAAAGCGATATAAAAATGCAATTGATTATTATTAGTGTGGTTGCCCAACAGGGCAACAGACTATAGTCATGGGGAAACCTTATTCTAGATACACTTTTTTGAAGCGGTGAAAACCGTTTCCAATGAGTGGCTTTGTGTGTCCCACGCCCATATATGGTCATTTCAGTCCAGAATGAACAGGCTTTTTCGAAAACAAAATGTCTGTCACCTCATGTCCATATATGGTCATTTCAGTCCAGAATGAACAGGTTTTATCTGTCCCGTACGTCCAGAATATCAGTCCAGAATGAATAGGCTTTTTCAAAAAGCAAAATGTGTGTCCCATGTCCATATATGGCCATTTCAGTTCAGAATGAACAGGTTTTATCTGTCCCATACGTCCAGAATATGTGTGTAGTGTCCGTCCCGGTCTGATGATTGGATACTTTGAGGATTGGTCAAGCTTCACATGACAATTCGGCCCTCCAGATAAAATCATTCATTCATTCATTCAGAATATAAAAGAATGTACAGATCACAGAGTTCATAACTCTAGAACACATAGAATAACAGTTCACCGCTTCACTTCGAACCAAGGTTTGAATTTTTTGTGAATGGGTAAGTCAATTGAGTTCAATGGGGGAGTGGTGCGAGCTTGAGGATTGGTCAAGCTTCCCATGACAATCTGGCTAACCAGAGAATAACCACACTTGCCATTTCCAATTGAATCTTTCTAGTTAGTGTGGTTGGTTTCCCAACAGGGAAACACACTGCAGTGCTGGGAAAACTTTATTTATTCTTCTAGATAAACTTTATTATTTGAATGGCTTTTACCTTAACTCATCTAGTGCCTATCCCGAACAAGTTCGGCTTTTTGTCGGTTTTTTACTCACCCTGAGCTGCTTGGACCAACGTGGGTGGTCCTGGCTCGTCCAGCGCTTCCCAACGAGCCATTTTAGATGGTCCGACGATTTATTCCATTGAAAATGGTTTAAAATAAAGTTTAGACCCCCCCCAATGTTCACCGAATGTTCACTGTCGGCGGCACGACGTATTCCAGTGTGCCTATCCCGAACTAGTCCGGCTTTTTTAATAAAATTAATAAAATAATCCGAGGCCGCACCAAGCCTGGCTCTAAATTTAAAATCTAGGCAGCCGACCGAAAGCCCTTTCCACCGGCCCGTAATCGGGCAACGCCGCCGAATCCAATAATAACACATCTTTGAAGCCATGTTTCTCTGATCTGTGTTCTGTGTGAAGCGCGAAGGTTTTATTTACGTCTAAATCGCCGAAAATAGTGCTTCTAAATGCGTGATAGCTTATAGCTATCCTGTTGCTATTTTCATCCGGGTCTTTTGTGTCTCATGCACAAACGTGTACACGCGCGTCATTGCCACGTGGGCTCCTGTACTACGCTTGTCTATGAGAGATACCCTGGCCACTCAACAGACCTTGGGCGCCCCCTAGGGGCTGGCACTGGAAGTGTTAATAGGGAATCAATGAGAGTGGTGCTAGCTCGAGTATTGGTCGAGCTTCCCATGACAGTTAGCTTGCTGCAGAATATAGTCACGTCGGCAACCACACTTGCGATTTCCTTTCTAGTTTCATATTATTATCATTATTTTGTCTATTATTTATAAAGTTACATTTTAAGGACTTTCAAGAGTGTTTTAATACCAAACTGGCCAAACTGTCAAATATTAAGTAAGCAAGAGGTGAACATTGTGAAAATAGCAGATCTACATGCTCACAACGCCTCGCAACGCGAGGCGTTGTGAGCATGTTGTAGATCTGCTATTTTCACAATATTTATCTGCGGAAACCGAGTCACATTAAATGTAATACCTACTATTCCAAGAGTGCTTGTCAGGGTGGGGGTCCCCAGTTCAAATATGTTTATTTGGGGGGTCACAGCCTTAAAAAGGTATGAGAGAACCCCTGGCGTAGCATCATCAGTCACCTGCATGCGATCTCTGTGAGCGCCGAGGTGTTCCCCGCCAGTCGGGTGTGTGCGCAGGTGGTCTCTGAGTGGGTGGGGCTGCTGTGGTGGTGGGCGTGGCTGAAGCCCCCGTCCTCGTAGCGGATCACCTGGAGAGGCTCGCTCAGCTCCACCAGGGCGGACGGCAGACGGGTCAGTCGGGTGACTCTGAAAAAAAAAGAAGAAAAAAAAACAAAACTTGCATAAAGGCTCTTTTCCACCGGCAGCGATAACGATGACGATAACGATTTAAAAAAGTGGGTTTTCAATTGAAGTGGATCGGCAGCATCCACCCAACACCGATAAAGACAACGATAGCCGACAACTACATCGTTAGGATCAACAACGATGTGGTTAAGATCACAGTGATATGGAACTGGGTCTCTGACAAACAGCTCGAGGTGCGCTCTGCGCGAGCGGCTGTTAATTGGCGCCTCTTCACATTGATGTCCGATAACTTTATCGGACATCAATGTGAAGGCATAATTATCGCTGTGATATTTTATGGCTATCGTCATCGTTATCGCTGCCGGTGGAAAAGGGCCTTAACACTTTGACTGCCACAATGTTAAGGGTTTAAGGGTAAAACCCTTGCCACCATAGACGGCCATTCATTTTTGACGGAATAAATTGAAAATGGTAGGATGTACGAAAATTGACAAAAATTTCAGAGAATATAGAGTCGGAACCTTAGCTTTCACCATAAAAATTTCGTCCTGCTGTGGTGTTCTGCTGTGGAGAAACCTGAGGGAGAGCGAAAGCTGTACAGATGAAAAAGGAGCATCAGAAATTTACTTTCTGAGATAATTGAGGTCAAAGGAAAAAAACTTTCAGAAGCCCTAGAAACAAATTGGTAAATGGTACAAGAACACACAGTACCTCTAAATGAAGAACAGGGTGCAGGCCATAATAATGTAAAAAAAAAAGTTAAAAAAAGTTGTACCGTGGTCTAGTTATAAGGCAGTAAAGTGGAAGAAGCCAGGAGACTGACAGAGGCTCTTTTTTCATCTTCCCAGGATGAAGGAGAGACAGAGTAGAATCCACTGTGTTTTGACCTGGGATTTTTTATTCAAGCCTTCAGTTAGACATCAGACATCTCAAAAATAAAGATAAAAACTCTGATAAAGATAACAAAAAAAAACTTTACATTGCTGTTTCACTTCAGTATAGTTGTAGATGTGTTCCATTGCAATCATCATTTTAGTCACTTCAAACTAAAACGGTCAAACTACCCTGAGCAATTCAAAGTCATAATACATAAAATTAAATAAAAATTGATGTACATTCATATGGAAATGTTTGTATTGACAAAGTCAAGCCAACTGCGACAAACTTCACCATGTTAGAATCCAGACCAGGCAACTGCAAGTAAGAGTAATTATGAAAAAAAAAAAACATAATTACCATAAGGTATATATAATTATTTGCTATACATTTTATATACACAGGTACATATATTTCCAAAATAGCAGATCTACAAGCTCATAGCCCGGCACCGCGCTATGAGCTTGTAGATCTGCCATTTACATATGATGCCTAATAGCCGATCTACAAGCTCATAGCCCAGCAAGGCACTATGAGCTTAGTATTTTCATGGCTCTCCTTTTAGTAGACCTTGTACCAGTGAACTGTACCGTCATGAAACTGTACCTTTTCCTATGCAAACTTCTAATAAAGTCTTCAATCAATCAATCAATCAATCAATCCCTTCTTTGTATTTACCTACTGTATGTTTTTATACTGTTTTTTATTTCCCCCTTTTTTCCTGACTATATCTACTGCATAGTACTGTGTTCTATCCGTCTGTCATTCAATGTTATATGAGATACTGCAATGGTTTACTATGGAAATAAGCCTAGTCTTTTCATGGATCTCATGATCTCCTTTTAGTAGACCTTGTACCAGTGAACTGGTACAAGGTCTGACCAATCCATCTCGCTGGATTGGTCAGACTGCGACGTTTGCGAGTGACTTATAGTGGTTGTTTTGCTGGGATGTGTTTGTTTTGCACTAAATGGAGCATCTGTCCTCCTTTCTCACCAAGCTAAGCTAAAGAGGCGTCAATTGGGTATGGCAAGCTATGGCAGCTGCCATACCTTGGCTACAGGGGGAATATAATAAAATGTACTGTAATCGTGCCTGTTGTAAAGGTATGTAACATGACTGGTGTCTTGCACGCGAGCCTCGCGCGCGTGAAAGACACCAGTCAAGTTGCCATAACTTAGCTTTTTCTGAACTGACGCCGCTGAGCTAAACGCCCTGCTCGATCGGTGGTCCGCGCGCGGACCACCTGTTGTGATCCGAGATGAGCATAATCATCTCTCATCTCATGCTTGCTCTCGGAGCGACGTCGCGACCCCCCAAACACGCCAATACACCACTGTATGTATCAATCAATCAATCTAGCAACAACCACTTACTTTATATAGCAGTTCTTTTCGCTGCGACGCCGCGGCTCGGTGGTCCCTGGTGGCCTGGTCGATGAACCATGACGATCCAGTAAAACTTTTCAGATCACATGTAACGGCTGTAGAAGTAGTCCTCAGTAGTATAGTAAAGCACTAAACTAAACCCCCCCCCCCCCCCCCCCAAACACATGGCTGCTGCTTCTTTTCGCTGCGACGCCGCGGCTCGGTGGTCCCTGATGGCCTGGTCGATGAACCATGACGATCCAGTAACACTTTTCAGATCACATGTAACGGCTGTAGAAGTAGTCCTCAGTAGTATAGTAAAGCACTAAACTAAACCCCCCCCCAAACACATGGCTGCTGCTTCTTGCCAAAGTTGCCGTCCATCCAGCAATCCCAGGCCTGGGGAGGACGGTCATGTACCAAATCACCATGGTAACACAAGGTAACACAAGCTGATTGGCCACACAATGGTAACCATGGTGATTTTAGTCATTCCAGGGCCCAGGACGGCTGAATCCAAGCGTCAGTGATACATATGCTCCTAATCTTGTGTTAATTAAAAAAAAGACATTCCGGCGTCATATGACGCCGGTGGCAGCGCGGGGGGTGTAAAAGCGTGACGTCATATGACCTCCGTGGCGGTCAAAGTGTTAAAAGTGGATAAATATGTCTTTTTAGACACGATAAGCCCATTCCCAACATGCACCACAATCCTTCATGGGAAGACGTGACTTATGGGGGCTATAGTAGTAGTGTTACTGTAAATAGTAATAAAGAAATCGCTGGCTTATTGTGTCTAAAAAGACATACTACCACGTGTACGCATGAAATCAACGCATGAAATCAACGCATGAAATCGCTAAAATCGCTAAAACGATTGAAAGCAGCAAACATTTCAACACTCATCTTTTCTTTTCTCAAATTTCAATCGGAAATTTGAACGGTATAAAGGGTGATTTCGCCAATGACACATAGGCTGGCAGTTTTTCCAGAGCCTAGAGCAGTGTTCCTTAACTCATTCAATGCATTTTAAAAATGGCTGCCAAAGTCCCTGGATTCCACAAGTCTGCAAAGACTTCCACGTAATTCATAGTGCACGGATCATGCACGCCCATGGTATGGGGGGTTGGTATGGGGTCAGAACATGCAATTTCGCGATCATGCCTATAGTAGACAGAAGGAGGTCCAAAAATATTTTTTCAAAAAAAGAATTAAAAAAATAAAAAAACGGACCAAAACTCTGGAAACTCGGGCGTGGTGGCGTCAGAGTACGGGAATAACTTGGGAAACGCGGGAGGGGACAGCAAATGAGTGAAATGGAGGTACATGCAACCCCATGCACCCTCACAGCGCGTGCGTGCCACGCTGGGAGCTTGTACATCTGCTATTTTTATCATTTTAGAAAAATCTTGAGGAAGTGTGAGAACTACTGGTTTAGAAGGTATTAATGGTTAGTGGCCATGTGCGCTGTTAGTTACCTGTTCCTGAGAGTGTGCAGCACGTGGTGGGATCCAGGGCCCTGGTACAACAGGGCGTGTTTGCTTTTTCTCTTGACCTGACCCAGGTGCGTCCCCCCGCGCTGCTGCCCGGCATGCTGGGAGACGTCGTATATGTGTCGGAACTCCTCCAAGGTCAGCATACCTGTCAGGAGAGGAGACATGATACCATAGGGCAGGGGTGGGCAACTTTGATGATGGCGAGGGCCACTATATTTCCACCTTCACTCCAGAGGGCCACATTGCATATTGCTACGTCCTACTTTGTCATTCTAGTATCTCATACAAAAGAAGCAAAAAAATAGCAGATCTACAAGCTCAAAACGCATCGCGCTGCGATGCGTTTTGAACTTGTAGATCGGCTATTTTTTTGCTTCTTTTGAATTGGAATCCTGAATAATTTTTTGTTATTTTTTAATTGGATTCCTGAAATGTAACATTTTGATGTAATTTCAAACACATTTAATTATATACTCATGTTAGCTTTATGAACTTGAATACAAATACATTGAACATATAAAGAAAATACTACTATAATAGTCATTAAGCTACTAATATAGACTGACCGAAGTAAAGCAGGTCATGTTTGGAATTGTAACAGCTGAAATCAATAATAATCAGTATTCCGGTATTAACCTGGGGGCCGCATTAAGTGAAGGTGGGGGCCGCATGTTTGCCCATGTATGCCATAGGGTCTCGGGTAGCCAGACAATTATTCCACAATCTCCGAATGCTATATAGAGTCTGGAACTACACCGAGTAAATCCGAGTAACGGAAGCTTGCATTTCCGTTCCCAAAAACATATTTGAAAATATCTTTAATTATTATTTTTTTTTAATATTACGATACATTTGCGCGACTGTAGAGATGAAGCGGAAGTGGGGAGGAGGCTTCACATCCGCTTCATGTTTTACTTGTGATCAGAGCTTCCGTTGCTCCAGACTGTATGATGGAAGCATTTGAAAATTGTGGGAGGCAACAGTCTGACCACGCGAGACTAAATATGATACGAACCCTTTCCCCATTTCTTCCCTTTATAAACCAATAATTGTACACTGTTATTGGTTACGATGCAAAGCGTGTTTTTCATTATTTTCGATACTGTTATACGACGAATGTCTAGATTAGGTTGGAACTATTGCTGTATTGACTTTGACCTCTAAGGACCTTCCAGGGAGAGTGCTCATGTGTGTCTCGCGGTGACACGCTGCCTAGTTTCTTCTGCTCTGAGCTGTTTCTGTTGTTTTTTTCGCACTGTTTTTCCGACATTGCACTTTAGGTTGGGTTGGTAGTTTCTGAGTATTTGTCTTGTTTAACAATGACAGTGAGATACTTGTTGCACTAACTAGCATTGACTGCTTTGGTCTCTTTTTTGTAAGACACTTTATGTATATATACTTATATTTAATTCGCCCCCTCTATTGATGCACCTTCTCTTTTTTGGTACTGTACTGCTCTTGTTTTTTACTCTTATCTATCTTTTCCTACTTCTCTGTAACTTTGTAAATAACTGTATACTGCTGTGCTACAACTGGACAACTGAATTTCCCCCTTGGGATAATAAAGGTATCTATCTATCTATCTATCGCACGCACACGCACACGCACACACACAGACACACACACCTCTACGTACCTGCTGGACGTGCATCCAAGCTAGTGAGTATCTGCCTCAGGTTGTCTGGGCTCAGCCAAGTCCCATCTCGAGAGCGTGAGTGACTGATGATCTGGTGGACACACAACGACAGCAGCATAGTTCACATCATTCCACTGCACAGCGCACAGAGTCTCTGACTTTGCACTATTAGGTTGGAACTATTGCTGTACTGACTTTGACCTCTAAGGACCTTCCAGGGAGAGTGCTCATGTGCGTCTTGCGGTGACACGCTGCCTAGTTTCTTCTGCTCTGAGCTGTTTCTGTTGTTTTTTTCGCACTGTTATTCGACATTGCACTATTAGGTTGTGTTGGTAGTTTCTGAGTATTTGTCTTGTTTAACAATGATAGTGAGATACTTGTTGCACTAACTAGCATTGACTGCTTTGGTCTCTTTTTTGTAAGACACTTTATGTATATACTTATATTTAATTCGCCCCCTCTATTGATGCACCTTCTCTTTTTTGGTACTGTACTGCTCTTGTTTTTTACTCTCTATTTTTTCCTACTTCTCTGTAACTTTGTAAATAACTGTATACTGCTGTGCTACAACTGGACAACTGAATTTCCCCCTTGGGATAATAAAGGTATCTATCTATCTATCTGAAGTGTTACAATTTGTCACAGATGTATTTATTTGTATTTATTTTTGAATCACTTAAAGTTCAAAGCGTCACCTCCTGCCTCTGCAGCAGTCCGTCCTGGTCCAGGTCCAGCAGGCTGAAGATCTCCTGGGTGCTGAGGGACAGGCCGGGCTGGCCGCCCTCCTCTGGCCGCTCCCCACCGGAGGGCGCTGTGCTCTGGCTCTCCGTCAGACCCTTCAGCTGAGCCAGCTGCACCACCACGCGACACTCCTCCTCCGACAGGAAGCCTGGGATCTCTGGACAGGAAGAGGAAATAAGATTTCATTTTTTTAGTTTCCGCGGGAGTTTACTGGAGACTATCAGGACCAAACTTCCGGGTTTAACAGCAGACATACAAGCTCACGTCGCGTCGCAGATGCAACCCGTTGTGAGCTTGTAAATCGGCGGCGGAACCTCGGTGCAGACATTTGCGCAATGCACTATGGGGCGTAGGAAACTCGTGGATAGATGATGAATACAAAACGAACAGTTTTGGACATACAAGGTTTCCACCCGCCAACAACGATATGCTATAAATATAAGGTGCTGGGAGTGAAAAGTATTTAAAAAAAATGTTATGGGGTGCCTGAGACAAAAAAGTTTGGGAACCCCTGGTATAGAGGGTACCTGCATATTTCTATAGTGACAATGTAAGGCATTTTTTTTGGTCAAATAAGTTTTATTGCCAACAGATTATCAACAACAGGATGTATCAGTTATAAGATTAACAATTTTCTGTTTTAGCATATATAAGAAAGAAAGAAAGGGAAAGAGCTGAAAACAACAAGAAATAAAATACAATATGGCATCAAAACAACCCCTTCATACCCTCCCACCCCTACTGCTCAGTGACGAAACGCATAATAGAGAATCAGAATGAATTGTTCAATGGACATGCATTAGAATAAACAGTCTGTTTACAATAACATCATCCTTCTACTCAGGTAACGGACAAGGGGCAGCCAGATCTTATCAAATTGTGCCTGTCTGTCTTTAAGTGAATATCGTATTCTCTCAAGGTGAAGTGTACTAGTCATTTCATTAAGCCAGTGTTTAAATGCAGGTGCTTCCTCTTTTTTCCAATGAGTTAAAATCAGCTTCTTTGCTGTAATGTAAGGCATTTTTAATACATCTAAAATTACAAATTAAACTTTGGCCAAATTGTCAAATATTAGAGGCAGAAATTGTGAAAATAGCAGATCTATTATTTTATTCAGCATTTAAGCCACAGACCACCATTTGATGAGATTTAGCCTCTCAGACCCAAGACTTAAGAATAAGTTGTTATCGCTGGATAAGATTGTATCCACAATTCCATGCTGTTTTGATGTTACTTGGTACCATAGGAGATGACAGGCAAACATCAATCAAGAAGTATTCTATCTACAGTACATTCTCTGTGTAGACTTTTTGTAATTTAAGTGATGCAGATAATACTTGCGACCGTCAGGTCGCAATTACAAAGTTACAATGAAAAGCTCCACCGGCTGTCTGTCTGTGTCTGTCCGTCCGTCTGTCCATCACGCCAAATCTCACTTTTTCCCCTACTCTTATCTCTGCCACCATTGGCCCTACCGATGCCAAACTTTGCACACACACTCCTTGGATGGCAAATCACAACCTCCGCCCCTGATTTCTCACCCCGGACCACTGGTTGAAAACCACTGATGACGTCGTAATGTGGTTCAAATGTTTGTTATTGTTTTTCATTATATGTATTGCTTTTTATATGCTGTGATCAGGGCATCCTTAAATAAGGGCTCATTGGGCTTCCCTGATTAAATAAAGGAAATTTCCGAGCTTGCAGATCTGCTGCTTTTGAGTGACAGTGTAGTATGATCAAGTAGGGGCGTTAATGTACGAAAAAAACACACACACAAAAAGTAAAAAATATGGAGAGGAAGTTTCGGCCCTACAGCAACGATAATATATGGTTTCCACCCCCAAAACCAACTAAATCACATTACCAGGCAGACAACCAGCTATTCATCATTTTTGTAAGGTGTTAATGTACTGAGACTTAAGGTGATTACTTTTTTTCCCAGGACACGAGACGAGCAAGACCAGGCCAAAGGGATTACCACGCATTCTAAGGTCCGTATTAGCATAGCAATAGGTGGCCATTAGTCTATCCTCATTTACAGCCGAGATCAACACATTAATGACCTTAATGGGATTAGATGGTGTTGATCAATAGCATGGGAATCATGTGCTTCAGATTTTTGCATTTCTTACAACGACTCGTCTTCTGATACAGTCACATGAAAATGACTGCACAAATACAACTCATCCAGAAGAAGAATGTTTTCTTTCTGGATCTGTTCAAAGATGAGTTGTTTTAAAACGGCTGGCACATCCAAAACTCCTTCCTGCTGCCATAAAGTTTATTTCAAATAAAAATATATGTTGTTGGCTCCATACTGAAAGCTCCTGTAAGTTGTCTAAAGGTCTAATAATCCATTTAGTGTGAGAGATCAAACCAGCACTGTTGTTAACTGAGTCTCTAATCCACTTATAGGCCAATCACCCAGGGACCTGTGTATATGTATGCACTTAATGGTGTGTGTCTGTCTTGGAACTACTCCAGAATTCGAGTATGGAAATGCCAGAGTGCACACTTTAAGTACACATTACATGTGTACTAATACTGTGCTACTCTCTGGTACTACAAAAAGAAATCTTCGTTTACGGAAGAGCTTTATCTCTCTCGGCTTTTCACCCTATCTTGAGGCTGCATATCATTGTTACTGTGGTGTAGTGTAATCGTTAACCACTCATATAAATGACGTAGTTGACCGGGATGCCCCAGGGCTCTATTCCAGGTCTGCCTTATTTTCCCCTCTACACAGCAAACCTCTTTTTTACTCATTACAGCTCACATGCTTCACAACATTGTAGATCTGCTACTTTTTCGCCCCAGAATAGGGAGGCTAGTGTTCATGCGGTTAACTTGGGGATATACAGTACGTGCATGTCTTAATTCTACGAGCAGCAGGTGTGTATGCACAGGAGTCATAAGTGATTGTGGATATGAGAGTAATGGGGCCCACTCATATCCCCCTGGGGGGCCATTTGTGCTGTTAATTAGCCAGTGCACTGGATGTCTCACAGGGAGGAGGGGGGGGGGGGGGGGATCAGTGGTTGATCCTAATGAGCAGTATCGGTCTCATTGACACCCATTCAAATGCGCAGCGGCCATCTCAACCACTAAATAAACAAAAGAGTCATATAAACAAACAGAGGTTCCCTCCAAACCTTTTCAAGTCGAGACCCAAAAGATAGATTTCTTTGGTGTCTCCCTGGGACCCAAACAAAAACAGTGAAAATAGCCTAGCTTAATGCTAGCTCCCAACACCAAATAATTAAAGAAAGTGTATGAAACAAACACAGAAAGTGATATATGCTCAGTCACAGCCCATAAAAATGGGTCCACGAATCTCCACCCATAGTTTCGGAAACCACTAATAGCCTAATAATGCTAAAGATATATATACTGGATATACTGTATGTTCTAATCCCACACTTGTCACCAAAGTGCAGTAACTACAAAAACAAAATGTAACTGATAAACAGGTTTTAAATGGGTTTTAAATACTGGTTAGCCAAATTAGATATCGGCACATATGTGATATTACACTAATTGTATATCTGTTCTTGAGGTCATTCTTTATCCCAAATCACAATGACTATAATTTGACCTTTGGGCACTTTGGCTTTGGAATGTTCTCCATCTCAGTTTCATGGTACAAAATACAAATGACATGAGTCTATGACTAAAGGCATCCATCTGTTCACTCACTCCCTCCTCCCATCTGCCTCTCCATCCTCTCCTCTCGCCTCTTCCTCTCTCAATTCAAAGGAGCTTCATTGGCATGAGAAAACAGACGTTTACATTGCCAAAGCAATTGTCAACATATAATGAAAAGGTTTGAAAATGGGGAACGTATATACAGTTGGAGGGGGTATAGCATTATGTAAGCTGATCAATGTCACATTGGGTCTTTATATACACTAGCCCTTACCCGTTCAAAGATATGAGCTCCGAAATGATGTGCAGTGTGTGGGTTATGGGATGTGCACTGTGCACACAGTATATGAGGGATGGAAAGTAACTTTAACTGACTGGTGCTTGCATGATAATATGTAGGAGCATCAATGTAAGAAATACCCGTTTCGTTTAATGGCTACAGAGCTACTGTGTACCGATCTGCATGATTTTTGGACAAAATCTGTAACAGGGCCAGACAACCGACCCCCCCCCCCCCCCCCCCCCGGTTGTCAGACACTCACTCAGACAGACAGACAGACACTCACTCAGACAGACATTTGGAAAATTATATGTTTGATGTTATATATACAAGTATAAAGCTTCTTGAAACAAATAGCAGCAATCTTTTGCAGTCGCAGCATTTCTTTTTTATCAAAACGATTCAAATAATATACAAAAAAGCCACAGGTTTATAGTAGGTATGGAAGTTTTTTTTGTTGTTGGTCATGTTTTCAAACTCACTTTGGGTGAGTGTAATCTGTGGGAAGTATGTGTCTTGGTATAGTGGGCAGGTGGTTAGGAAGAGTAGCTGTCTCGACCACATTGTGTGTGCAGTGGGTTCATAGTCTGTCTTCCCTTGGGAGCGGGGTCTGTCTGTGCTGTGGTGGTCTTTCTCTGTTGCAAGGCTGTCTCCGTCAGTAAAAGGCTTACGGCAGGTCGTCTGACTGTACAGTATGTAGGAGCCTTGTTTGTTCCCTAGTGTCTGTTACTCAAGTTAATCCCTATTGTCTGGTTTACGCCTCGTTACTCTGAGTCTGCAGTCTGGACACCACTGTATGAATGAAGCCTTCCTCCAGATAGACAGGATGTGACCTGCTTATCTGGATCAAGAATCAGGCCATATTGGCAACACACACACACACACACACACACACACACACACACACACACACACACACACACACACGGTGTGTGTCCTACGTTCACCCAGTCACTGTGTAGTAGACACCAGTAGTGTCAAGTAACTAAGTTACATTTACTTAAGTTACATTTTGAGGTATTTTTTACTTTACTTGAGTATTTCCAATTTCCACTACTTTTACATCTACTCCACTACATCGCAGAGGCAAATATTGTACTTTTACTTCACTACAATTATTTCAACACTTTAGTTACTTTGTAGATTATTACAAAACATATGTTATCTGAAAACAGACGATCTACAAGCTCACAATGTGTCGCGATGCATTGTGAGCTTGCAGATCTGCTATTTTCAAAAGATTTTTATACATTTAAAAACTTGAAAAAGGACATTATGCCTAATGGGATAGGCTAGTTTTACTTTTGGTACTTTAAGTACATTTTGATACCAATACTTTTGTACTTTTACTAAGTAGTTTTTTTATTCCATACTTTTACTTGTAAGAGTATTTCTACATTGCAGTATTGGTACATTTACTTTAATCTCTCAAAACAGACTCAAGTCAGAAGGAAGAGGAACAGACAGAGAGGGCGTTCCCTTTTCTTTGACGACGGTTAGCCAGATTGCCTTTACTTAAGTTAAGAATGTGAGTACATTTTCTACCACTGGTAGACAGTAGACACACATGTGCACCTGAGCCACTTTCATTGACTTTCACTCACTCGTGGGCTATCTAGTATCTTCCCTTATTTATTTACCATCTGTCCCACTTTCCCAGAGAACCAGGATTATCAGGGAGATTATCTTCATCGGAAGAAAACAATGAAGAGCGTCTTTTATCTCTTTACTCTAGCGAGGTATCGTCTGTCCCTCATCAGCCATGATTAATTAGGCCTAGAATTATTGAATGCTTCAACCAGTGAAAAATAGCAGATATACAAGCTCACAGTGCGGCACCGAGTGCCGCGCTGCAAGCTTGTAGATCTGCTATTTTTGAAAAAGTTGTGAAAATGTGTGCAAATCTTTGAATATATGTATTTTTAAAGCGAACGTTTGTAACTCAAATTTTGCTTCTGGGTGGTCCCTGGAACTAAATATGTTGAGATGGGGGTCCGTGGCCAAATACATATCATTTTGGGGGTCCCTCACATGAAAAGTTAGAGAACCACTAACATAGTAGTCTCTCAAGAACAGACTAACTGAGCTCCAGTTAAGTGAAAATGACCTTTTCTTTGACGATGGCTGGCCAGATTGCTGACATAGAAACATAGGTTTTTCAAAAAACCTTAGAACGATTCAAAAGACACTTATAGAATCGGGTCAAGATTTTTCAAAAATAGCAGATCTACAAGCTTGCAGCGCGGCACTCGGTGCCGCGCTGTGAGCTTGTATATCTGCTATTTTTCAATAGTTAAAGCATAAAATAACAATACACAATAATGTGTACCCGTTCTGAATGGGTTATCACCAAAAAATCGTCAGACATTTACAGTAGCATGAGGCTGAATAAAAGAAAGTGAGGGGAAGAATAGAGAAATACTGTATATATATTGTCGTTGTCAGGTGGAAACCTTGAATGTCCAAAACCGTTTGTTTTGTATTTGTCATTTTTAAAATGATTCAAAAGACACTTATAGAATCGGGTCAAGATTTTTCAAAAATAGCAGATCTACAAGCTTGCAGCGCGGCACTCAGTGCCGCGCTGTGAGCTTGTATATCTGCTATTTTTCAATAGTTAAAGCATAAAATAACAATACACAATAATGTGTACCCGTTCTGAATGGGTTATCACCAAAAAATCGTCAGACATTTACAGTAGCATGAGGCTGAATAAAAGAAAGTGAGGGGAAGAATAGAGAAATACTGTATATATATTGTTGTTGTCAGGTGGAAACCTTGAATGTCCAAAACCGTTTGTTTTGTATTTGTCATTTTTAAAATGATTTAAACTAGTGAAAACAGCTGACATCTACAAGCACACAACGAGCTTGTAGATTGGCTAATTTCACTACTTCTTAAATATTTGTTTTCTAATGTATGGACTTTCTTCGATTTTTATTAATGAAATTACTTAGAAAAACCATTGCATTTTTCTTTTATACATATATATCTTTTTAGGGAATGTTTTTTGAATATGTTTTTAAACAATAATAATAAAAAAAACATACGTAACAAAAAATTAAGAGACTACAAAGGTGTCCGGGACCCACAAACGGGTCCCGACCCAGTGTTTGGGAACCAGTGACACTACACTATAGCAACATATTTAATTTTTTGTAATTTTTGATTAAATATTTTTTTAGAAAACTTAGGTCAGGGTGTTTTTAGGCCACAGGCCTAAATGGGTTAAACAATAAGCAATAAGCAACTACTACATTTTAAAAACAAGTCACCCAAAACCGCAACTACCAATATTTACAAGCAACTTAACAGGATAAACAGGCTCAAAGTCTGCTAAACAACAGACATGGCAACACTGCTAATACCTTAAGCTCCATCACACAGTCACATAACTCAATTTACCCTGCTAATTAATAAGAGATGACCCCCCCCCCCCCCCCCAACCGAGAGCCAGAACTTTCATTTGTATCCCGCCTCCTTTCTTCTATTGTTCCCTGTGGCCTGCCCTTAGCTCCTTGCATATGCAAATGCCATCACTGGCCCACTATAAATACAGCTATTCTCCCCATACGTCACACACAGACCTTCATTCCCACACACACACACACACCAGGACTTTCTCTCTTTGCTATAGCTTCTGTGTCCCAGGATGGCTTTGGTTCTTAGTCCTGGTTTTATCTCCAGGAACTTCTACCATTGGGTGTGCGTCCTGCTGCTCCTGCTGCTTCTCGCCGGGCCCGGCTGCACGTCCCGTGCCGGAAAGAGGTCGCGGGCCGGGGCAGAGGGCAGGCGAGGAAGAGTCGGCGCGGAAAGTCGGGCCAGACCTGGGGAAGGTGGAGACGGGGCGGGCAAGGCGGCGAGTATCGGAGACACAGCAGACACCGAGAGGCCTGAGGACGACACCGGCGCTACTTCCAGACCGAAGACTGAGGAGGAGGGAGCAGAAGACGACATCATGGGAGCGACGACGACGACCACGGGACATTACAGCGTCGAACCCGCGGTCTTGCTCGGAGATGAAGCCCGGTGGGAGCCCCGCAGCCCCTCGCGCTGCGTGCCCGTGCCGCCGCGCATGGCTCTGTGCCAGGGCATCGGCTACGACGCCATGAGGATGCCCAACCTGCTGGGCCACGAGTCCCCGGCGGAGGCCGTGCAGCAGAGCGCCAGCTGGCTGCCCCTGCTCTCCAGGGAGTGTCACCCCGACGCCCGCATCTTCCTCTGCTCCCTGTTCGCACCCATCTGTCTGGACAGGTCAGTCTTTAGTCTATAATGATTATAGTCACTGTCTGGACGGGTCAGTCTCTATTCTGTTTATTTTTATCCACTTAAAACCCCTTGTGGTTTAGTGCAGTGTTTCTAAAAACTTTCAAATGTCAAGGTCTCCCCTTAACTCTGACAGTGTACAAATGGAACCAAATGGACCCGCCAGGGTTCATTTGGTTCCATTTGTACACTGTCAGAGTTACAGACTTGTATGGGTCAATTTAGATCTCCCTAAATGAACCCACAGAGTCCCTGGAAATCCACTTTGAGAACCACTGGTTTAGTGGAGTCGCACAGGGCTCTATGCTGGTGTATTTTCCGTTTTCTGTTATTGTTGGGAGAGCGAGCTTGTAGATCGGCCACTTTCGCTGCGCAATACGACTCCATAGAAGACATGCTGGCTTCTATGGAATCCACATGACTGAAATCAGTCGTGGTGACAGAGAACCTCAAGCCATACATTTTCAGTGTGATGTTTATAATAGCCAGGGTGTGTCTCTGGGTCTTGACTGGGTCCAAGACTGAATTTCAACAATCGACGTTGTAGAACATTGGACAAAAACAACAGGAAGGAACCTTCCCTCTGAATTGTAAATGAAGCCTATCTTTAGGGCTCACTCATAAATCTAGGACAAGCTGTTTTTAGGAATAGTCATGTTTTATTCTTCTTCTGGGGAACAAGAAGGGGGAAAAACAGGGACAAACAAGGAGACATAAATATGAGCATATCCCTGCAGATATGCTCATATTTATGTCCCTGTTTTTGTGAGAAGTCTAGTTAAAGCCCTGCTGAAACCTATACAAATCTGAGCTAAACGTCCTGGTTTCACATAACCGACCACCAGGTCCTAAAAAGAAAAAAGAAGCACAACGCCTCCTTTCCTTTCACAAATTCAAAACCACTTTTAGTTGAGAAAAGAATACATATAAATAGACAAATGTTATCCGACCAGATCTAGTTTCTTTCCCACCATTGATTTGTACCTTGTGATCTAATCCAACCCCAAAACAATCATATTTGAACTGGGGACCCCCACCCTTACAAGCACTAGGACTTTAGGGCAGTTGAGGCATTACATTTAGTTTGACTTGGTTTCAGTCCACAGATAAATATTGTGAAAATAGCAGATCTACAAGCTCACAACGCCTCACGTTGCCTCTTATATTATTTGACCATTTTGGCCAATGTTTGACTGTACCATCTATTTCCCTCCCGCACCATCAGGTTGGTAGCACCCTGCAGGAGTTTGTGTGAGTCCGTGCGAGACAGCTGTGCACCCATCATGGGTTGCTATGGATACCCATGGCCCGACATCCTGCGCTGCGACCAGTTTCCTGCCGACGACCAGCTGTGCATCGCGCCCCTCACCAACACCAGTGTGAGCTCAGGACCACGCAGAGGTGAGAGATTAACACACACAAAAAAAGCTATTTCATCCCATTAATAAAATCATAGATATTGGGGGAAGAAAACTGCCTGGCATGATGTGGCATCCTGTCATAAATGCCTAAATTGTTAATAGTAAACTGCCGACCTGACTGACCATAATGACTTTGTTTGTTGTGATTCAGTTCCTCAAGCGAGCTGCCTGGACTGTGAGCTGGAGGAGGCCTCCTCATCTAAAGACATACTGGACACCTTCTGCAGGAGTGACTTTGGTGAGCAGTGCTATATATTTCCATGTCTTCTTTCTTTGGAGAAGACAACATCCAAAGAGTTCTGATAAAACAGCAACATATGTAGAGGAGACACTGGAGCAGCTAGGACAATTGAAGCCCCCTAAAGGTTCAGAGTACAAAAAGTAATGGCTGACTTTCCGATGTTACTGCATCTTCCTCAGAGTCGAGGCTCAGACTCAACTCTTGAGGTCAGTCTTCTCTTTGTACTTAGGACTTTAATGAAAGAGGCTTCATTTGTCCGAGCTGCTCCAGTGTCTTCTCTACATATCAACACTGTCGGGCAGAAACCTTGTATCTCCAAGTTTCAAATTTGTATGTTTTTCATAAAGTAAAGCCCAGCTTCATCATACAAGACTGTCGCACAAGACTGTCACACAAGATCTACAAGCACACAATGCATCGCGGTGCGAGTTGTTGTGTCCTTGTAGATCTGCCATTTTCACTATTTTAAATCATTTTTAAAATGATAAATACAAAACGTACGGTTTTGAACATACAAGGTTTCCACCCAACAACGACGATATGCTGTGTTGTCCTGCTCTCGTGATGGTCCGGGCGTGCCTACGTTTGGCTGAAGGTGCCGCAGTAGACTCCCTTTCTTTACCGATGTTTGAACACGTTTGAATCCGTAATAACCTTCCGCTCTCACTCTGTCCCTCCCCCTCTAGTGGTGAAACTGCGTCTGACGAAGCTGAAGTTCAGCCCGGCGAGCGTGGCCCAGTTCAGCCTGGCCTCCAAGCTGGAGGTCCTGAAGCACGGCCCCCTGCTGGGCGGGCAGATCCGCGCCCGCATCGAGCTGTGGCTGGAGAGGGACGCCACCTGCGTGAGGAACATGACGCGCCGCCAGCCGCGGGGCGGCACCTTCCTGGTGACGGGCACGGTGCAGGGCGAGCGCCTGGTGGTCAACAAGGCGTACGGCTGGAACAAACGCGACAAGAACCTGGTGGCGGCCGCTCGCAAGTGGAAGCGCCATCGCTGTGCCGCAAACTAGTGGCTTAAGTTATGGGTAATGAAGGTTAGCCAAGGTTGGAACTGCACTATCTCGTATCGAGTGGACCTCTTACTACACAGACCTCACCTAATTGTCCTGTAAATTGACTGCAAAAGATTGCTGCTATTTGTTTGAAAAAGCTTTATACCCTGTATATATGACATGTATATAATGATGCAATGTGACATAGCTGTTTATTTAACACAATGCTGTACCCCCACCAACTGTACATACTTTCCAATTCTTAAATTGTTTTTCATTATGTTTTGACACTTGCTTTGGCAACGGAAACGTAATATTGGACGTTACTATGTAATAGTTATATCCCAAATATGTCTTAATCCTCAATGTTTGAGTGAGAAAGGTATTTGAGATATTTTCCAAGTTATAGGGATAATTATAGGGATGTTTGTCCCGGTGAAGGACAGAAGCGTCGCCTTCCTAATAAAGACTATTTATGCACATTTCAGTCTTGGATTATTCCCTTTTTTGAGATTGTAAATTAGGCATATAAATATGATCCACCATGCATGACTTATTTTTCAAAACAAATTTTAAACAGATTTTCAGATTTTCGTTTGATCTTCTTCCACAAAAACACACTCCCTGTTAACATTTCTATTAAAATAAGTGCTATTTGGCAGATCATAAATATGCTGAACATGCAGTCTTAAATAATGTTCTACCGAGCATGTACTGTACAATTCCCAGCAATCAACATTACGTTACGCAGCAAGATTCCAGCATGGAGTTTGGCCTAGTGTTCTCTCCCATAAACGGCGAAAGAAAGAATTCCATGTAATCAGGGCTAAATTAGGTAAATTGTTGCGACTGTCAGGTTGCAGTTACTATCAAAACCTCCACTGGCTGTCCGTCAGTAAGTCTGTCTGTCTGTCTGTCTGTCCGTCACGTCAGACTTTTGCCCTACTCATATCTCTGCCACCGTTGCCCGTATCCATGCCAAACTTTGCACACACACTCCTTGGCTGCCAAACCACAACCCCCACACACTCATTTCTCACATGGCCCTCTTCTAGCGCCACCATGAGGCCGATTCTTGCAAAACAAATGTATGGACACTGCTCCTACAGATTTTGGCCTAAAACCACGCAACTTGGATGGCAAATCACAACCTCCGCCCATGATTTCTCACGTGCCCCTCTTCTAGCGCCAACATCAAGCCGTTTTTTGCAAAACAGATTTTTGAACAATGCTCCTACAGATTTTGGCCTACAATCATGCAAATTGGATGGCAAATTACAACCATTGCCCCAGATTTCTCACATACCCCTCTTCTAGCGCCACCATCAAGCCGTTTTTTGCAAAACACATTCTTGAACAATGCTCCTACCGATTTTGGCCTAAAATCACGCAAAGCGGTACACTGTATCTCTAAAGTCATGTCATCAACATGGAACTGTCCCATTTCCCATATTTCCTCCTGATTGGCTACGACTGCCTTCTAAAGTTTGTGTATGCGACCTGGCGGTCGCTTATCTCCAGTTTAGAGAGTCTTAACTGGTTTTACATTTTAAATCTAAAGCCACTTAACTACTTAAACCCTGTTGGCCTGGGGTCAACACCAAATCTCTTCACTCCAGGGTTCATGTGGTTAAAGAAAGGGTCATGTACCGTAGTATACATTATTATTGGTGTTGATGATGGCTGATTTAAGCAGCCAAACCCAGCCTAAGTAAATAGCCTGAGTAAAAATAAACATGTACTTCAAAACCCAAATAATATCCAATGATGAACAGTTTAAACGTCACAGCCATGGATATAAAAGGATTTGACGTTTTATGGCCGATGTTTGAAACGGATATAGCAAGTGCAACTTCATCTGAGGTTTCCCAGTAACTCTGCTAAGGTAATGATGACACACTAAAATGTCTAAGTGCGTCAGAAGCAGGGTGTTCTTACCAAAGAGCAGAGGTTTCAGACTGAGGGTCTTCATCTCGTGGGTTCTACCAGGTATGAGGGACAGCCGTTGGATGTGGCCCACCTGTCAATGCATGGATGACACACAGGCAGAGTCAGGAGATGTTCTTATAGTGGTCTGTGAGTGGCACGTTCTATTAAGACGGGTGACAGGCGATTCTAGCCTCTTCTAGCAGGGGGTGCAAGACATGCTGGGTTCCTCATGCACGCACGCTAGTGCGTGCCAAACCTTTCAGGTTTTGTACAGTTTATCCTGTTGTTTTAACACATTTCTAAGGTTTCTTTTTTACCTAATTGTATCAATATAAACAAAAACAGGTGCTTTTTATAGACACCATGAGCATATGTCTATATGATTTATTTATTTATTTTGCAACAACTTGTGTGTAAAATACATTTACTTACTTGAGTACTGACTGCACTTGTAGGTATTTGTACTTTACTTGAGTATGTCAAATTTCCAGTACTTTACTAGGCCTACCTACTCCATTACATCTCGGATCCAAATATTGTATTTTTACTCAATTATTTCTTAAAACTGTGGTTACTTTGCAGATATACATTATAATATTATAACATATACATAAACCATACTTTTACTTAAAGGAGTAGTTCACCCCCAAAATGACTTTTTTTCTATTGATTAGTCACGTCATGGAGACTAGAGTTCAATAATATTTTTTGTTTTTTGTCACATTCCTAAGACAAAATGTGATAACAATAAATTTACCCCCATTCGTTCCGGATGGGGACCCGTTTCGAAACGGGTCCCCATCCGGAATCAATGGGGGTAAATTTACTCAAATCAAATTTTTCGAGTACTTTTTCCACCACTGGCAACACTTTTTTGCTCCGTAGAAATGTGTTGCTGTTGTGGAAGATTGCAATGACTTTATGAGGTTTTTCATCCCCCCCAACTAGATGAATGTATTAAAAAAAGAAATCTGGAATTTTTAGAATGTTATGAGGGTCCATGGCCTAGTAGTGTATATCAAAACAGAGTATCCTTGAAATTACAGTCACCCATTCACACACCAGAGGAAACCATGCAGGGCACCAACCTGCTCATTGGGAGCAGTTGAGTAAAGTAAGTACTTTTTTTTCAATAAAGCACTTCTCACAGAGAGAACAAAGTGCTTTACATACAATAATTAGGGCTTCAGTTGTCTCGCGTGGTCAGACTGTTGCCTCCCATGCAGTCATACAGTCTGGAGGACAGAAGCTCTGATTATTGATAAAGCGGAGGTGAAGCCTCCTCCCCACTTCCGCTTCGTCTGGTCGCGCAAATGTATCCCGATATAAATCAAAACCATCTAAGCATATATAGCTTGCTGCTTGCCCCCACCGTTGCTGTAGCCTCGTTCAAAACCCACCTTTTTAGACTTGCTTTCTCCACCTAACTCCACTCTCCCTCTCTGCTATTTTAATATGTTCTGTGTCCCTACTAAATTTCTTTTTTAGCTTTTAGCCTTTACATTTTTTCTCTTAATAAAGTTGTTCATTACTTTTTAATTTCTGTTTTGTAAAGCACCTTGAAAAGCGCTATATACGTAAGTCTGATGTATTATTATTGATCACATAAGTCTCACCCGTATTCCTTCGATGCGAGGTAGGCTGAAGCTCTGGCGGTAGTCGTGGTCCATATCCAGATCTCTGGGGGACTGGGGAGAGGCAGAGGAGGAGTGGGGGGTCCTCTGGGGGTCCTCGCCGACTGGCGAGTCCCCTCCGCCGCCGTCGCCGCCCATCATCATGTCCCCCGGGCTAGGGAGGGGACGATAAGCGATATTATCGTTTTAAAACACTCACGATAATCGTATCGTGGAGATTTCATTTATCGTGATATCGTCCTCCGTCATGCACTGGGATCAATTCACATTTTATTTGTGAGCTTGTAGATCTGCTATTTTTGTCGTGAAAATGTGTGCAAATCTTTGAATATATGTATTTTTAAAGCGAACGTTTGTAACTCAAATTTTGCTTCTGGGTGGTCCCTGGGCTGGAACTAGATATTTTGAGATGGGGGTCCGTGGCCAAATACATATCATTTTGGGGGTCCTTCACATGAAAAGGTTTGAGCACCACTGACATAGTAGTCTCTCAAGAACAGACTAACTGAGCTCCAGTTAAGTGAAAAGGACCTTTTCTTTGACGATGGCTGGCCAGATTGCTGACATAGAAACATATGTTTTTCAAAAACCTTAGAAGGATTCAAAAGACACATCCCTACCCCGGGACGTTGTTGTAGTGCACGTAGAGCAGCAGGGCGATGATGTTCAGGATGTACACGTGGAAGAAGACCATGACCACCACGAAGTAGGCCCGCGAGCACACGTTGGTCTTCTGGATGGAGAGGCGGCCGTCGGGGCGCAGCAGGTTGGAGCGGCCGTACGGGGGGATGTAGGGACACGGCGGGGGGTCCGGACCGCCCATCCCCCTGGACTCGTCATCGTCCTCCTCTTCCTCTCCTGGGACGTCCTGAGTGTCTCTGTCGCCCATCATGGCCTCCATCGCTTATGGGGTGACTGTAGGGGTGGGCGATATGGAAAAATACAATATCACAATATTTTCCCAAGCTGTATCACGATACACGATTTTATCATGACTCTTTTTCACATTGGTTTTTATGGTTAATTGTCAAGTTACTTGACAAAAACTAGACTCTCTGGGTTCCTTTTGGGAGGTCTAAATTGAACTTTACAAGTATGTAACTCTGACAGTATACAAATGAAACCAAATGGACCCTTGCGGGTCCATTTGTATACTGTCAGAGTTAAGTGCAGAGCTTGATATTTTACATTTTGAGAACTACTGATTTAGACCAAAATGCAGGTTTAAATTTAATTCTGCAATGAATCTCTGTATTAACGATTAAACAGGATTTTTAGAAGGCTCCATCAATTGGATCACGATATATACGATAAGTCTAAAAAGGCATATCGTGGAGACATTGTATCGTCTCAATGATAATTATCACCATATCGCCCTCCCCTAGGTGACTGCACCTAATAATGGCTGCCAAATAAGATAGTTTTGTTTTAGCTTAATTTAAATAAGGGGTCTTCAATGTTTCCAGGCCAAGGACCTCTTAGTTGAGAGAGAGATGAATTAAGCAGGGACCCCCACAAACCTTTCAGAGATTCCATATAGTTTCATTGTTTGACAGCACGATCGTCAGTGTATTTTGGATTCATGTCAATTTGTGTTTTCAGATATTTAACCACTTGAACTGTTCAATACTTACTTAATACTAAAGTTGACCTCTCACTCTGTACTTAGTCTGCTCTTTTACCTCTACACCAAACCTCTTTGCCAAAAATAGCCGATCTACAAGCTCACACCGCCTCAGGGTTATGCCATACGAGAGCCCTCGTATGGCAGTGGAAATCCTGGTCCTGTATCTGAGCCTGCTTCCTGGCAGATCGTTAGAGCAGGGGTTTTCAAAGTGGGTGACAGGGCACCCTGGGGTGCTGTGACAGCAGTCCAGGGGTGCCGGGAGATAATTTGATAATATTTGGAATTAATCAATATCACTACATGATCAATATGACTTCACTATGCTTAGTAAAACAGAACTGATTTGCACAATCGATCAATGACAAAACACAATAACCATATCCACCAGGACTTATTTCCACTGTGGTCACCTCACAAACAAACAAAAAAAGTGTTAATCCAACAAGTTAACTGGCAGTCACATCTAATAAATAAAAAACTATTGACATGCTTCATTCACATATTTAATTAGTCTTTACATTAGCCCTGGAATGGCTGTGATATTACACATTTAAGACACGTATGCAACATCACAGCCATTCTAGGGCTACATTTCCATCAGTCCAAGATCGTGTTAGATATTAAAATAGCCTGCAATAAGTTATAATTAATAAATAAATATGCAGCAAAGCTAATTGTGTTTAATGCACTGACTGCATTGATTGATTGATTGATTGAAGAATTTATTAGAAGTGTTTGCAATAGTTTCATAACAGTACAAATCACTGGTACAAGGTCAACTAAAAGGAGATCCTAGAAAGCCGAACCACACTTTAAGTATCTCATATAACATTGAAAGACAGACGGATAGAACATAGTACTTTATCTAGGATAATATCAGTTTCAAAAGCATAACATCAAATACAAAGGCAGAAAAAAGAAAAAAAAGGGGGGGGGGGGGGGGGAAGCATGGGGGCATTAGAATGTTCCTGATCTTTGCACATCATGACAGGATAAACCAACTAAAACGCCTGTTTCGCTTAGTATCTTGTATAATGGTTGATGTTAGCAGAGCTACCAGAGCCACGGTGATCACAACAACCCCACTAACCTCTACCAGATCTCCACTAAACCACCACCCAGTGGTTCCTGATGCTTCTGGGCTGCAAGACGGGCAGATCCGGGGTGAAAGGGAAGATATGTCGCAGCCTGTCGTTGTCTTTGGTAGAGACATATGTCATCGTTAATACGCTAAGAGGTGGCTTTAATCGCTAGCGTGGGCATGCTAGCTGATGTGATGGTGGGTGCTGGCTGGGTGCTGCTGCTGGGTGCCCCTGACAACCAGCTGACAGCCTGCCTAACAACAAGAGGAACAGACGCCAACGAGAGCCGAGGAATTTGACCCTCCCACGTCTGAAGGATGCCATCACCGCCCCCTAGTGCACTGGTTCACAAAACGCTGGGTTATGGTTAACCTCGCCTACCAGGCTTTCTCCCGAGAGAGAGCCTGGTCTGCGTTTACTAAACAGGTCGTTTGATCCGGTCTAGACAGGAAGACCTCTTACGTTTTTCTGTAGTCCAAAACGGACTACACTTTGGCCGGAAACAACGACCGGAAACAGTTTCAACCCAGTTAGCGCATGCGCAAGTCGTTAGCCATGTAGTTAGCGCATGCGCAAGTACGGGTTAAAACTGTTTCCGGTCGTTGTTTCCGGCCAAAGTGTAGTCCGTTTTGGACTACAGAAAAACGTAGGAGATCTTCCGCTCCCGACCGGATCAAAAGCCCGAAATTGGAAGCCAGCCCAGGCTAGGTTATGGTTGGGACCCATTTGTGGGTATGTTTGTGGGTCGGATCGTGGACACATTTTTAAGGGTCCCTGATTCGTTTTGTTTCCTTCTTAACCCGATCGGGTGGTCAAAAGGCAAGTGAGTGTATAGCAGAGTGGCCTCAAAAGTCTAATATCCACCCTGGTCCATATAATGTCCCTTTGGTCTATACTATGCAGGGGTGCCCAAAAGGTAGATCAGTAGATCACCAAGGGTGTGCAGGTAGATCACATGACATGCCTCTAAAAATATACAATTAAAATATAAAATATATGTCAATATGACATCAAGAAGGTCCTGTCAGCTCCCTTCATGGCAAACCTCCAATGCAATACTTTGTTCAAGAGTCAGTAGCATAAGAACCACAAAACCTACTGCACCAGCACTTCCATACAGAATGGGATGAAGACATTTTCCCCAGTATTTCCCATTTATTTCCCCCTAAAATGTAACGCCAGTGCTGCTATTCCAAAGCCTCCCTCAGGCCCTCAGCTAAAACATTTTGGATGGGTAGATCATGTTGAGCTAGTCATTTTAAAAGTAGATCTCACGTCAAAAAGGTGTGGGCACCCCTGGTCTATAGTCACTAGAAGTTTAATATCTTAACCAAGTGCTAGCTAGACTCTAGTGGTTATCTTAAACCTCCACGTGGGAGACCCAGGTTTGAATCCCAAGCATTACATAGTATACAGATGATGACAAATTAGTCAGCCATCCCACCCATGAGCCATGACCCAACATTGCATTATAAAACAAAAATGCCAAACCCCTAAAGGGGAAGAAAAGGTAAGGTAAGGTAAGGTAAATTTATTTATAAAGCGCCTTTCAAAACAGTCGTTACAAGGTGCTGTACAGTGGATACAATGAAATAAAACAAACATCATAGAACAAGAATAAAACAAACAATACAAATGAATAAACAATACAAGGAAATAAGTAATATTACGCACCAAAATGTTTCCTAAATAAATGAGTTTTCAGCTGTATTTTAAAAACATTTACTGACTCAGCATTTTTTATTGACAATGGTAGACCATTCCATAATGTTGGAGCTATGGAATGGCTGACTACTTTGTCATCATCTGTATACTATGTAATGCTTGGGATTCAAACCTGGGTCTCCCACGTGGAGGTTTAAGATAACCACTAGAGTCTAGCACTTGGTTAAGATATTAAACTTCAAAACACATCTTAATAAGGTTACAAAGGAGGTCCTGGACTTCCCAGAATGAACCTCTGTGGTGCTAAAACCCCAGAAACATGCACTTAAAAAGACTCAACGTCCAATGGCAATGATGTTATGATGGATGTTAGTACTCATTAAAAACACATTCACAACACTGCATCTTTATACACTGATGAAGGCTGGATATACAGCTATACAGCTGAAGATGTTCCATGACTTGTTAGGGATAAATGGGAGATTAAAAAGTACAAGTGAACGCATTAATTATGAAGGTGACCCTCTTTATTTCTTATTGTACGTTACGTATTATATTCACCAATTTATTTGGGTTACATTTGATTTAATTTGTTTCGGCCTATTATTTAGCTGGACTGTGTGTCTGTCTTTGTGTGGTAAAAACATGTGGAAATGTGTCAGTTACTCTTATGGAACACCATTCTGACAAAATATATTCCTTGACGTGGTGTTTTTTTGCTGGTGGTGGTGGAGAGTGCTGTCTGGACACTGGTCCCTGGAACTAAATATTTTGAGATGGGGGTCTGTGGTCAATTACATATCATTTTGGGGGTCCTTCACATGAAAAAGTTTGAGCACCACTGACAAAGAAACATTTTATTTTTCAAAAAACCTTAGAAGGATTTGAAATAGGCCTATTCAAAGACTATTTTCACGATAAAAAAATTGCAGATCTACAAGCTCGCACCGTGAGCTTGTAGATCTGCTATTTTCAATACTTAAAGCACAAAATGTGAGTGAATTCTTGTACCCAGGGCCCATAATTTGGTGTGACACCCCTGACTGCGAAGACCATAGCATTCAGATGATTGAATCACATCATCATCTTTCCATCAGTGACCTCTTGTGACCTGTGTGTGACTGTGACATGTGTTGGGGGGGCATTGTTATCCTGGCTGGAAGAGGCCCCAGAGGCGTCAGTTCATTAAAAGCTAAGGTCTCGCGCGCGTGCAAGACACCAGTCATGTTGCCAACTTGCCATACCTTAGCAACAGGCACGATTACAGTACATTTTAATTATTTTCCCCTGTAGCCAAGGTATGGCAGCTGCCATAGCTCGCCATACCCAATTGACGCCTCTGAGAGGCCCCTCCCATCAGGATGTGGAAATGTTTCATCACAGGAAGGTTCAGAATAACTTTGTGTTGATTCACAGTCAGTGACTGTTCCCTTTCTGAAGGGATGAGTGGACCCAAAGAGAGAGAGGGGGGCAGAGGAGGGAGACAGAAAGCCGACAGTCACAGTGAGTGAGATTTTCACTGATGCAATAACATGGCCAATTATTGAGTACTGGAACCTGAACATGCAGAATACACGATACATTTTATTAAATATTGCACTTTACATTTAAAACAAACCTCTATGGACAGGTTCTTTATAACAGGGGTTTCCCCATCTATCCAGCTCTTCAGTAAACAGAAAATACATTTATCAGCTTCAATTTGATAGTGCCTGCTGCTGTTCAAGTTTCAGTGCTTCCAATTTCACTTAATTGTTCATCATTCATAGTCTACTCTAAGGTATGAGTTCTCTCTCCTGATTGTATTAACCTGAAAGAAAGCTTTTGCAGCTTGACCAGAGCCAACAGGAATACTAATAGCAGTTACACTACCCTACCACAGGGTGGCGACAAATACCTGCAGACAGACTGCATCGTGCATACAGCCTGTTTTGTTTGTAGAATCAGAGAGCAACACTGATGCTATCATTTAATTGTATGTCTGTGCAGACTCTGCTGCTTAGTGCTGTAATGTCTGTAACTGCAATCAGTCTCTCCATGCATACATGCATGTATTTGTGCGTGTGTGTGTGTGTGTGTGAGTGTGTGTGTGTGTGTGTGTGTGTGTGTGTGTGTGTGTGTGTGTGTGTGTGTGTGTGTGTGTGTGTGTGTGTGTGTGTGTGAGAGAGAGAGAGAGAGAGAGAGAGAGAGAGAGAGAGAGAGAGAGAGAGAGAGAGAGAGAGAGAGAGAGAGAGAGAGACAGACAGACAGACAGACAGACAGACAGACAGACAGACAGACAGACAGACAGAGAGACACACACACACACACACACACACACACACACACACACACACACACACACACACACACACACACACACACACACACACACACACACACACACACACACACAAACTGTGCTAGCCTGGCTTGGCCAGACTATATACTAATGCACCTTGTTTTAACATGGGTGGATTGTCTAGCTGAGCTAGGCTAAGACTGTGCACCCACTGCACCCATGTTGTGGTAGAAACTTTCTAACTGACTGTACCAACCAAGTTTTGGTACAGTCTGGTTGAACCAACCGACACATATACTTCCCATTGTATATTCCCCAGTTTTTTGTGTCAAGGACCCCCAAATAGTGTTTGGCTGCTGACCCCCATCTGAAAATGTTTTTTCCCCAGATAACAGTAAAGTAACAATATAAAGACATGTAGGCTACACTTAAAACAAAGAAAAATCTAATCAAATCAAAAAGGCCATCAAAGGTAATCAACAAACTATAACAAACTATATATATATATATATATATAAAAAACACATTGGCCAAATGTTATATATAAAAAAAGAAAAATAGAAAATAGTTTATCTGTTTCATCTGCAGAGTCAAACAAAATGTAATGTCTCAACTCCTATAATTCCTTAACAAGGTTGGGGGTCCCCCAGTTCAAATATGATTATTTTGGGGGGTCGCGTCACGGCCTGAAAAGGTTGAGAACCACTGTACTAATGCAACTGCCAAATATAACCCTGTCCTTAGACAGCAAAGCACACAGGGATGTGTGTGCTTCACACAGGGCTGTGTGTGCTTCACACAGTGCTGGTGTGTATAATAATGCTATAAGTGATATCAGGGTATTAAATTCCACTAATTTTCAGAGCATAAATAATTCACCTGGAATTCTCTGGGGAGCATATTTAGAGAGAGAACTGAGCTTGAATAATGAAGCCAATTTCCCTTGTGACATTATTGCCCCCAAAACCTATCTATCTGAGCCCCCTCACACACACACACACACACACACACACACACACACACACACACACACACACACACACACACACACACACACACACACACACACACACACACACACACACACACACACACATTCTCTCAACTCAATGGGGGGCTTCACCTTCAATGACATGATGGGAGAGCATCACAGAGCAAATGTGAAAAATAAAAGCAAAAACTAAATCTCTCTCTGTGTGTCAAACGCACGCGCACACGCACACACACACACACACACACACACACACACAAGCACACACACAAGCACACACACACACACACACACACACACACACACACACACACACACACACACACACACACACACACACACACACACACACACACACACACACACACACTACCCCCTTGCGGTGGTGTGCGGGATCACACGTGACTCCACATCACAGTGCAGTACAGTGGTGCTTCCACTTTGGATGAACATCCACAGAGATATGGCTGCTGACTGGCCGCTGGTCACCGGGACGAGACTGGGACAGGACGGTGTTGTCATTGTCGGCGTGCTACTACACGCACACACAACACGCACAGACAGACACACACAAACCAAAAGCAATGCAGTGTGAATTAACCAGTCAACAATGAACTCACCACCAGCACCACCAAGGAGGATTGCGACACTCTCTCTACTCTCAGCAACCCGAAACAGCCTGGGATAGTGGGATAAGACTGCTTTAATAGGCCATCTATTGTGATTTACAGACAAGTAATACTCTCACTAGTGTCTAGTTGGACCAACTTGTCGCAGTGTGTGTGTGTGTGAGTGTGTTTGTTGTGTGTGTGGATACCGACCCGACACCCCACCGAGGAGCTGGATTATTATCATTATTATTAATAGAAGAGGAAGGATAGCAGTCTCCAACAGCAGAGCTATTCACCAGGTCAGTGCTTGTTGTCTTGTGTTCACTTTTTACTGTAAATCTGTGATTTCAATCTTGTCATTGATACGAGTGGCAGCAGCTGAAAAACGGCTAATGTATAGCCTTGGATCAAGACTATCACAGATGTATCGAGTCGATCAAATACATCTATGATAGTCTTGATCCAAGCCAAGGCTATCTAATAGGCTATAAGGTTGTGGTTGTTGTTATTATTATAGCCAGTGAACCATGGCATTGCAGTGGTATGATAGCCTATATGCTGTGTGGGTCTGTCTCAGGTGTTGTTTGTTTTCTCTTAGGAAAGCTTACATGTCATGTAATGTCGCACACATTCTTGAAACTCCTAAAAATGTTAGCCTAAACAATCCAGCATCTGTCTGGTTTAGTCTAGTAGATCTGTGCAGCTGTCTGTCGGGGGGTTTAGGGGCTTTAGCTGGTCCCCATTAACCCGCAAGAAATCGATAGTAAAAATGGATTGTAATGCACACTAGTGGGTCTAAATGGGAATGTGATCCATATGCTATCAGATAGAGTTCCTTCACTCCAGCCAGTCCAGTCCCACAGCACCGCTGCAGGGTGCTCTGGAACTTTTCTCTAGCCCTGCACCACTCCCCCTCCCGGGATACAGGCGCTAGGAAAACACGGGGAGAGGAACTGACCCAAAAAAACCAAAGGCCCTTTTTTGGCAACAATCTGTCTAAACTCTAAATACATCTTGTTTGTCGTTGGGTTTCCGTGACATTTATCACACAGCCATGCCACTAATGTGTGCTCTTTACCCTGCCGGGGTAATAGAGCCACGATATGGATTATTATTGTCACCAGTTCTGAGATGGGACAGTCCACTTTCTTGTGTTGCAGTGTTGTCGATATAGCCGATAGCAGCAAGGCACTGACTGCACTGTAGGCAACTTACACTTAACACCAGGCTCATTATCAACTCGTTAAACTTCCAACATTGCTTTGCTGCAGCTTGGTGTGGTGGTGAGAATCTGCTGAGCAATATACATTATTTATCACTCTGTCGATGGGATCATTGGAAATAATGCGCATGGACGCATTTTGCCCCTGTCACGCACTGTAGTGTGAACTGTAGTAGTCTACTGTACTGCTGGTGCTATTAAATAGAACACCATCATCAACTTCATCATCAACAAATTGTTTTATTATGGAAAGTTATGTTAGGCTCATAACTATAATGACGTGAAAGCCAATATGTACATTTTGCACACCACTGATTATTGGGGTCATTTCAGATCCAAGTTCAACACATTAATGTATTGTCTGTTGTGATGATATTGTGTTGTATATTATTTATTGCACCATATTAACCATTATTAACACATTTGACCAAATAATGGGATAGCCTATGCTGCATCTAGTGCAGCTGGAGAGAGAGAGAGAGAGAGAGAGAGAGAGAGAGAGAGAGAGAGACTGTTTGAGAGAATCCCCCATCACTGTGTCAGTGTCTTATGTATTTTGAATATGACCCAGTTATGATCTTGGTCCGGGGCTAAATAATGAATTTAATGGGGATTTCTCTGCACTGTCTGTGACCCCCGTGGGCCCACCCTGTAGGGGCTTCCTCTCCTTTTCCTCCTGAGCCACTTCTACAGCCATCTGGGAATAGAGACCTACCCAATACCATTCTCTCCTTCCCGATACCGTTCCGAATCTATTCCGATACCCACAACTTGCATATCAGTCGATACAGAGTACTGATCCGAGTACCAGTGTGTAATATAATCGGAATGGCACTGCCTGATTCTATCTGGGAACCCATTCGGTTAAAGCATTCTGAGTCTTGAGAGATTACATCTATAGTATTATCAGACACAACATTCCCTTGTGCAGTGGTTGGTTGTCAAACATTTTCATGTCAAGGACCCCCAAATTGAAATGAATATGGCTGCGGAACCTCATCGGAAAAGATTTTGTCCCGGGGGGGGGGGCCCCCATACAAGATTGGTGATTGTTAATATTTTACAATAATGTTACATTTCTTCCGAAAATTATTCAAGATCTTTCAAAAAAATTGTAGACTTACAATCTGTAGATCTGCAATTTTTTAATAGCAAAAGTATAGACAAATCCACAGAGCGGCAATCGTATCAAGCAGCACCGCGACACCGAAACTACAGGGCAGCACTCTGTGGATTTGTCTATACAATAGGGTCAAAGCAGTTCAAAGGATTTCAATGCTACAGTATATTTTCTTATTTTACAGGGTGGGGACCCCCTGAAACCCTCTCAGGGACCCCTGGGGGGTCTCACCATACGCCACTTTTAGAACCACTTTCCACATATAGACGAAAAAAAAGATCTTCACCGCTACCATCTCTTCTTCACTCTTTTCTTAATATATTTGCTCTCTGTTTGTCATGTTTTCAGTTGTATTGCATGGCATGGCATGGCATCTTCTCCTTTGCTTCATTCTCCCCCCCCCCCCCCTCTCTCTCTCTTTCACCATGTAATTCCATTTGTCCACTCAGATGTAAATTAACACTGAGGGGGTCTTACTCTAATGTTCTGTACGGAAAGATATATTAGGGAAGAGCCAGGCTAATAAGGCAAATGGACTTCTTTTTGTGGTTATATCTAGTGTGTGTGCATGCATGTGCATATGCGTGTGTGTATTTGTTCTGTAGTCGGGCAGATTTATGCATTACTCATGCATCTTCGGGCTGCTGCGCCCAACGGTTCTTGAGTGTCCATTCAATTCTGTTATACAGTGTATTGTATGTAGTCCAGTGGGTTTCAAAATGTTGTCCAGGCGGGACCCTCTGGGTTCCTTAAGGGTCCCTGGACCCCACTTTAAGAACCACTGTCCGAGACTTCCTTTAAATTACACACTGGTATTGGATCGGTACTCGGCATCGACCGATTCGCAAGTTATGGGTTATCGGAATCCGGACGGATTTTTCTTTATTGGTACATCGATAATATATCTTCACATGCGAGTTAGTGGAGCATTCGTGTGCGGCCAGTGCATTCATTAAATTGGAACCAAAGAGTATCAGCATCCGTGCACTTAGGCTTGCGTGCCTGGTGGGTTGCAAGCGCTTGGGCCGATGCATACTCCACTTTTAGAGACGAATTTATTTCGGTTCGGGAAGTCACTAAATCTCGGCAGCACTGAACAGCCAAATGAATGGCGGTACCCGCCCGCCCGAACCTCTGAATGACGTCATATTGTAGTAGACAGAGCCAAACCGAAATAAATTCGTCTCTAAAAGTGGAGCACGCATCGGCCCTAAGATTCTACACTTGTGTTGTGTAGCGAATGAGCCACACACAAGTATAACAACAATATGTACCAGAATTCTTTCTGGAGACTGATTTGACCCAGGTCCTCTGTCTTATCATTAGAGCTGGGCGATATGACGTCTAATCAATATCAACATTAGAAAAAAAACAACAGACGGATGGGGCACTCTGGAGTAAAGAGGAGGAAAAGCCTTTATTTAAAAGGTAACTGCCAACGTGATTCCACCTGGGAAGGTCTTCATCATGATGTCGCCCTGAAGGCTTTCCCTCCTTTTTACTCCCGAGTGCCTGGATCGCCTGTTGTTTTTCCTCATGTTTGATCCGTGAGCATCATTTGATACTATTGAACTATTGTTCCATTTTTATATCCCCTCTCCTGTGAGCGCCTTGTTCAGTTTCTTGTCAATATTACCATTATTTCAAACTTTTGTCTCGATTATGGTTACTGAACGTCGTGATCATAAATAACGAGAATATAGCTGATTATACTGTATGTACAAAGGAGAAAAAGGAAAAACCGCAACAGTGAAAGACACCTTGTGTAGGAGTCCTGATAGATTTTTCTTCTTTCTTTTTTTCAGGCCAGTTTTGAAAGAAATCATTGATTTTCATATTTTAATAGATAGTGTCAGGGCTTTTCACAATTTGGTGGCAGAGTAGTAGAATCAATGAGAATCATCCCATGTTTGTTGACTTTGTTCTATATTTGGGTCGTACCCAGATTTATCCAAGACAAATTTCTCCCAAGGCAAGGGAGACAAAATAAAGTAACCTTAAACCTTGAACCTTGTGAGATTGAGAGGACACTGGGTCAGGTGTGAATCAGGTTAACCAAGAGATAGGAGGAAAGACGCTAATATGCCACTCTGAAAGGTCACAGGTGAGTCTGTGACAACTTGGCTGAGCCACTATGCTGATGAAAATGTATCACACTGTAAAAACCTGAGTGTTCATGGAACTATTGAGAAGGTACACATGGGTGAGAGAACTTGGAGTCCATTTGGTTTCATTTTACACTTTCAGAGTTAAATGTTTTGTAAGTTAAAGCTCAATATTCTGATCATTGCTACAGAGTATTTGTTCAGTTACAGGGGTCGACTCCCCATCTCTTCAGCTCTTTAGTAATCAGAAAACCCATTTCCAGACACCAATTTAATCCAATCAGGAGATGGAACCCATTTATCAGTTTCAGTGTTAAATAATATGTATTTTCTTTTCACTAAAGAGCCGGGGGAAACGAGGAAACTCCTGTTGTTACCGAAACAAACAGTCCCCCTTTAGCAATGATTAGTATTACTATCAGAATATAAGAGCTATTTGACACTTACTTTAACGACAAAATATGACCTACATTTGAGGATTGTATGACACACAGCTAGCTGCAGTTTGTGTATGCAACTCGGCGCTGTTGCATAATGGGCCTCTTGTGTCCATTCACTTGGTTGCTGCCTAAAAGGAGGAGGTATAGTTGGCAGAGGTGGCCTGGCAGGAATGGCGTGCCGATGGTGCTGCCTGCCTGGTAACTGTACTGTACTGTACTGTACCTGTGGGCTGAGCAGTGCTGCCGGGTAACTGGTAACCCAAGCACTTTACCAGTGTGGGAAGTTGAAGTTTTTTGGAGAGGGTGAAAGAGTGTGTAGGCGAGAAAGAGAGAGTGAGAGATAAATGTTAAATTGTCAGTCCATCTCTTTCTCGTCTGTCTGTCTGTCTGTCTGTCTGTCTGTCTGTCTGTCTGCCTGGCTGCCTGTCTCTCTCTCTCTCTCTCTCTCTCTCTCTCTCTCTCTCTCTCTCTCTCTCTCTCTCTCCCTGTCTCTCTCTCTCTCCTTGCTCATCACCTCAGAGAGGATAGACTTGCAGCAGTTCTTGGCCTGGGCCTGTAACCTAGCAACCCAAACGGTGTGTGTGTCTTGAATAAATCACAGCGTCTTTCTCCTCCGCCCTCCTCGGACGCACGCACGCACGCACGCACGTACAAACACACACACACACACACACACACACACACACACACACACACACACACACACACACACACACACACACACACACACACACACACACACACACACACACACACGTGTAAACCACGCAGCATGCAACTACACACACACTCACAGGGAGAGAATGCCTGCTGACTCACTACTTTTTCCTGACTTTTACGGCGTGGCTTTGGCTCTGCATGAGGCTGGCTGTAAGAAGGTCAGACTGTCTGTCTGTCAGTCTGTGTGTCTGCTCCGGAGCTAATACTGGACCAATTATCACCATTCTTGTGATCATTCTTGTGATCAATTGTGTGCACTCTGCCAGTACTGTAGGTCACAGAAGAAATGTCTGTACTAAACAAACACAGTTTGTGTGTGTGTGTGTGTGTGTGTGTGTGTGTGTGTGTGTGTGTGCGTGTGCGCGCGTGCGTGTGCGTGCGCACACGGACTAATGGGACATCGGAACAACGCTACGCACCTGTGTTTGGCATGGAAATCGTCCAACAGTTTTAAGAAGAAAAAACTATTCATATTAAGGACCAAAATTATATGTATTTGGCCCTGGACCCCCATCTCAAAATATGAGCTTGTATATCTGCTATTTTTGTATAGCCAAAGTATGGCAACGGTTATTCATGTCTGTCATGATGCAGGTCCTTTTCTTTGATGTCACTATTAGAGATCCCCTTCTGAATAGCGTGTGTAAGAATTCAGAAGGGGATTAAGTGTAAAAATAATGGTTAAAGTGGCTAAAATCTAGCTAAAATTTAAAAATGGCTTTCCCGGGTTGACCAGTTTCAAGTCATGCGTGTTCTACCTTCTTATGTCATTTTAAAACCTGTTTACAGTAGCACGTCGTTGCATATACTCAGTACAGTTTAGGCCCGGTGATGAACGGTGCTCTGTCCGCTTTCAAACAAATCAGACTGTTAGGCGCATTTACACACTGCCTATAAATCTCTCGGCGAGTGAAGCCTGATTTATACCGTGTCACGGGAAAGGAGTATAAATTAAACTCGACCGTGGTCTCTTTCTATAGGAGTTGTGTGTCGTTCAGAGTTGAGGCAAAACAATTTACAAATGTACAGTTAAGGCACTTAGCGGATGCACTTATCCAGTGCCACTTACAATAAGCAAGGTAATCACGTACATAGAAATAGAATGCATAGAGACAGAGTAGTAATGCCTCAGGAAACTGTAGGATCACAGGTAAACCAAGAACCTAGCATCAATCGGGGCACAAGGTGGCGGCAAGCACAAGGGGCGTCAGTGGCTCAGGGGTAGAATTGCTGTCTTAGAACACGGAGGGTTCCCCAAAGGTTCCTAGTTCCCAGTTCGAGTTAGTGTCGTGGAGTCCTTGAGCAAGACTCTGAACCCCCTGTTGCTCCAGTTGAGCATGTTGGTGCCTTGCATAGGGCTGTCACAATTATTACATAATCGTCTAATCGCAATTATTTGACATAATCGTGATTATATTTCATAATCGTCATAATCGTTTCCAGTTGAAAAATGTTTAAAAAAGTAAAAAATAGTGGAAATAGCAGATCTACAAGCTCACAGTTGTGAGCTTGTAGATCGGCTATTTCCACTATCAAAGTTACTTTTTAAGTAGTAAGTTGTCAAATATGTCAGTAATTTCTTTGTGCATCTTCAAAGCCTAAAAGCCAAACAGAAATATAATTATCAACGACAAAAACACAATTAAATCGTTAATCACAATTATTTGAGTGACAATTAATCGTCATGTAAAATGTCATAATCGTGACAGCCCTAGCCTTGCATGGTTTCCCCCGCCATCGGTGTATGAATGTGTGTGTGAATACGTAATGCACAATCTCTGTAAAGCGCCTTGGATAAAGGCGCTATATAAATGCATCATTTACCATTTACCAGGTGGTACAGGGAGAGCGAGGTGCTAGGGGCTGAGCTGAGGTGGAGTCTGAAGAGGCAAGTCTTCAGACTATACAGCGGAAAATTGGGAGTGAGTGTGCAATGTGGAGCTTGTTCCACAGTTTGTGGAGCCAGAGGGGAGAAGAGTCTGGGACCTGTGGAGCGCTGTCCCGGGTGTTTTAGGGAAGGTTCTGACAGCTTTCCTGTGTTAGCTGATCTGAGTAAGCCTGGAGGGGTTGTACTGTAGGGTAGGTTCTTGCCTTGAAGGTACAGTTTACAGTTTACAGTTTAAGCATTTAGCAGAAGGTATGGGAAACAACATTGGTGTTTTGCACTCGGTGCAGGACTGTAGGTGGAAACGCAGGGAGCGGAAAAGGGGAGATATGAAAATGTTGTCTGGTTGAATACGAGGCGTGCTGCGGCATTCTGTTCGAACTTGGTTCGTACTGTATGTTTATACTGCTGTCTCTTCATCATATTGGAATACAAATATTTCATTTTTTCAATGTTATTTTATTTTGACATTCTTGTGTACACAGGTACATAAGAGAACGGTAAATTCCTTTTAGTTTGGCTCCTCAGACCAGCAACATTAAACATTAAACAATAAAGTGCATACTAGTGGCCTCACTGGTTCCAGGGGGTCCCTAGCTAAAGTAGTTGATACAGCGTCACAAATATAGACTGATTTCTTGAGCGACACCCTGTAGAGGGCTCCGATAGGTGTAAACAGTACTAGTGTAAAGTAACTTGTAACCTACATTTTACTTATACTCCACCACTGGCTGCTGTTTGCACATAGGCGTCAATTGGGTATGGCAAGCTATGGCAGCTGCCATACCTTGGCTACAGGGGAAAATAATAAAATGCACTGTAATCGTGCCTGTTGCTAAGGTATGGCAACATGACTGGTTTCTTGCACGCGCGCCCTTGCGCGCGTGCAAGACACCAGTCATGTTGCCATACCTTAGCTTTTTCTGAACTGACGCGGCTGTGTTTGCACCACAGCAATGGCGGCGGGGCTCTCTACAGGGGAGTGCTCAGGACAAGTAGCCAAACACATTATTTTGGGGGTCCTTGACATGAAAAGGTTTGAGCACCACTGATATAGAAACATTCGTTTTTCAGAAAAAAATAAACTGTTAGGATTTAAGATATTTTTCAGGTCTTATTGGGTTAACACCAACAGTGTATTACAAATAATAATATGCAATTTGAGATGATACCCTGAACAAGAGTGGAGAGAATCACATCGCACCGCCTCTCATGGTAATTCAGCAGAGATAAGACGCAGACTGTGAAATTAGACAATATTGTGTGTGTGTGTGTGTGTGTGTGTGTGTGTGTGTGTGTGTGTGTGTGTGTGTGTGTGTGTGTGTGTGTGTGTGTGTGTGTGTGTGTGTGTGTGTGTGTGTGTGTGTGTGTGTGTGTGTGTGTGTGTGTGTGTGTGTGTGTGTGTGTGTGTGTGTGCAATGTCTATGGGCCTATGCATGCATGTCTATTGGCTATGGGTGTGAGTGAGTGAGTATATGTTGATGGTCAATTGGTCATTTTAACTTTTTATCTGGTTATCCACGTTGGTTCGCAAGTAAAATATCCCATTTTTCTTTCCTACATAAAATACATATATACATATTTCAAAAGTTTAAACAAAGAAATCACAACTTTTCATCGATTAAAAACAATGAATAGCATTGCAAGCCTTTAGATCTGCTGTTTTCACCAGTTTGGGTCCTGGACCAACGTCTAATTTCTCTTTTGGATTTTGAGCTAAATGGTTTGGGAATCACTGACTTAAACCCTCTATTCTCAAACAGACCCGAGTTACAACTGCAGTTGGACCACTTTTTTCCCCACGTCTACACCAAATCTCTTTGCCAAAAATAGCAGACCTACAAGCTCACAATGCATTGTGTTGCAACGGGTTGTGAGCTTGTTAATCTGCAAGTGTGCTGGCGAGTCCCCCCTGGCCCCACAGAATAGGCATGCTGGGGTTCAAGTGGTAATTAATGAGCTGTGCATCCCCATTCTACAAGTCAATAACTTGCACACACTTCTGCACAAATTCCTGAATGGCTCCTCCCGCCTCGGACGTCATGATCGTGAGATGTTTTACTTGGCGATTAATTGTCACACAAATGATTATGATTAACAAGTTAATTGTGTTTTTTTCCATTGAACCTTGGAACAGTACGTTAATGAAAATTACATTTCTGTATGGCTTCCAGGCTTTGTAAATGAAAAAATCACAGGGCAAGAACTAGAAATGAGTGACATACTTAATAACGTTTTACTCCCCCCCCCCCCCCCCCCCAGAAATTGTAATAGCAGAAATGTACAAGCTTACCGTGCGTCACTGCGCGTTGTCTAAGCTACCTTCCGCTATTTTCTTTTTAGATATTTGAAAATATATGAAGATCTTTCAACATGGGGAAACGATTATGATTTGAATAATTGCGATTTGGCATTTATTGTGTCATAATTGTGACGGGGCCCACTCTTTCCCGCCAGGTCACACCACAACAAACAGAATCCAATCTCCATGTTGAAGGCTCCTTTATAGCCCTCTAAAGTCTGGGAAAACATGCAAATGATGGGGGAGGGAGATTCGTTCCCCCGCTGATTTGATCCACGGTCTGAAATGAAAGAGAGATGATGCCCGCCTCGATCTATTTCTCTCCTCCGGGCTGAGATGTCCCGCTTCGCACGCACGCACGCACGCACACACGCACGCTCGCGCACACACACAAAGCGCACACACAGCTGGAGGAGCTGAGCTGTCCTGTTTCGCACACGTCTCTGACTCTAATGCCTAATTTATTTTCCATCGTACGGCCGTGTCGTTCGCCTAAAATAGCCGATCTACAAGCACAAACTCGTTGAGCTTAGAGATCTGCTAGCACAGCACAAAGTGACGTGCTATGAGCTAGTAGATCTGCTGTTTTCGAAAAAATAATGAACATTTTGCAAATCTTTTATATTTTTTAATGAAGATTTGATTTCTGAAAATAGGTCCATTATATGCCTCCTGCCCACATGATACAGACAATGATGATGGTGATGGCTAGGGCTGTCACGATATGACATTTTACATGACGATTAATTGTCACTCAAATAATTGGCGATTAACTGATTTAATTGTGTTTTTGTCGTCGATAATTACATTTCTGTTTGGCTTTTAGGCTTTGAAGTTGTACATGGTAGTTATGACACATAACCTAAATATACAAAGAAATTACTGACATATTTGACAACTTACTACTTAAAAAATAACTTTGATAGTGGAAATAGCCGATCTACAAGCTTGTAGATCTGCTATTACCACTATTTCGGACATTTTTCAACATTCACGATTATGGCGATTATGACAAAATAATTGCGATAATCTCAAATAATCACGATTAGACGATTATGTAATAATTGTGACAGCCCTAGTGATGGCTCTGAATTCCTTCAGATGTGTGCGTAGTTCCCTCCTCCGACCAGGGACTGAACGACGGACACGGAGAGACAGAGTGAAAGGATGAATGAGGATGAACGGCTTTTGTTGTCGAAGCTGCAAGGTTGGAACGCACAAAGAGAAGGGCAGCGGGCGCTCTGCGCGCGTGTGTGTGTGTGTGTGTGTGTGTGTGTGTGTGTGTGTGTGTGTGTGTGTGTGTGTGTGTGTGTGTGTGTGTGTGTGTGTGTGTGTGTGTGTGTGTGTGTGTGTGTGTGTGTGTGTGTGTGTGTGTTGGTTGGGTCACTCCGCTCTGCTGGCCTAGAGGTACAGAAGCGACTTTACGGCAGAGTATTTCTGTCCTCGTTCCATTTCCTTCCTGCTCCTTCTATCAAAGCATTTGGGGCTCAGGAGATCACGCGCACACGCATGCACACGCATGCACGCTCCCACGTGCACCCACCCACACACACACACACATAGTGATGCACTGGCCGACCCACAGGTCCCGTGGGTTGAACGGACCGTGTTGAACCAACGCATAATAAATAAATCCCTGTATCTTCTCACTCTCTCTACTATTCTGTGTGTGTCACTCTCTTTCTCCTCTCCTCCTGTCTCTCTCCTCCTGCAATCATCTGATGTTGAGCTCAATGTGTTGCTTATGTCATCAGTTATGCACTGCTGCAGGCGCATGCACACATAGACATCAAAGAGGGCTTGAGCGCCTGCCCTTTTACTGTAAAAAGTGCCAGCTCCAGACCATGAATGCCGTTTTCACTAAGGTGAAAGAAAAGCAATTGCCCCCTTTCCATGCCATACCTGAAGGCAGCATTCAAGAGAATTACCTTGTCCAAACTCTCCTAAACTTTAATGCAGCGTCTTATGCTTAAAGAATTTACTTGATTGTGCTTAGTTTTATGTGGTATCAAGTACCGAAAATAGCCGACCTCCAAGCTCACAACGCTAGCTATTTCAGTCAGTTTTTGTGGTATTTTACAAATATTTCATGGTAATACAAAGAAAAATAGTCATACATACATAAAAAATAACCACATTCCTGACCAAAAAGGTATAGGCTACCCTTTTACAAAACAAATAAAATGAAAAAAAGTCAAAATATAATTATGATATAATAATAAGTGATGAATCTATAATTCATCACTTCTGAGATAAACCGAACTTGTAGGCATAAGATATTACTCCCGGTGAGTAGGTTGGTGCCTTGCATGGTTTCCTCCGCCACCGGTGTATGAATGTGTGCGTGAATGGGTGAATGTAATGCACAATCTCTGTAAAGCGCTTTGGTTAAAAGCGCTATATAAATGCACCATTTTACCTGGTGCTCAAAAGTGTGTATAAAACACTGTGGGACAAGCCCAGGGGAGGGGACGATCGTTTCATTGTGGATTAATTAGCCTATACTACAATATGGCTTGGAATATGCAAGAGCAATGGCCTTGAACTTGAACTTGGATTTGGACCTGGACTGAGAGGGCGGGGAGTAGGTAGTAAACTATGAATGAAATGCTGCGCTGATGTAGGCTATGAACTTGTCCACAACTCACTCTCTCTCTCTCTCTCTCTCTCTCTCTCTCTCTCTTTCTCTCTCTCTTTGGCTCTCACAATTATAGTAATACAACGTACACGTACACACACACACACACACACACACACACACACGGTCGCACGAACACACACACACTGGAGTTTTGAGTTAGTCTTTTTAGAACTATCTTTGGAGGTTAATGGGCTAATGTGTAAATCCTCCGCTGACATTGTTGCTCACACTGCAGATGCAGCAGGTCAGTGGAGATCGATGGATTTAGGAGGAGCAAAGACCTCCTGACTGAGCTTTTTCCCCCTCACAGCTTTGTAGTAAAGCACTTCATGCTTGTCCCTCAAGGAAACAGTCATGTAGAAAAACCTGCATTCCCTTAAGCTATGTTCACCCTGGCAATGAGATTTATGGCCTGTCCAGATTGGAATCAGACTCGTTTCAGCAGCAAAAAAGAAGAAGAAAAACATGGAACCTGATTTTTGCGAATCAGATATAGTTGTTTAAATAATAATCACATCTTATCTGTGGCAGCTGACTGAAATATCTCTCTCTCTCTCTCTCTCACACACACACACACACACACACACACACACACACACACACACACACACACACACACACACACACACACACACACACACAGAGTTGCATATCCAGTACCACTTAAACCCTCTATAGTTGGTAAAATGTACTTATAATATACGTACTTGATGCATCCTTTTTTCACTCTCTATCAAATGTCTTCCGATCTACAAGCTCACAACATGTTGTGAGCTTGTAGATCGGCTACTTTTTGGCAAATGTTCCACCCCAGGATTATCGCGATAATATCGTAAATCGCGATTTCTTTGGTCACAATAATCGTGATATGACATTTTCATATCGTCCCATCCCTACTCCCATGGCCAGGTGCTTCGGTATCCTCTCGGTGGCCAGGCACAGTATCTGATTGCACTCTGCTCTCGATTCAGTTCCATTGAATTCAAATACCGTATGCTTTATTGGCACGGCAAGCATCCTCATATTTGCCAAAGCATTAGTAACACGATACACGATAATGCAGTGTCATAACAAACAACACAAACAAAATCTGAGAGATAAAACAAACAGACATTATGTTAATGAACCGTGTGTCAATAGATACCCATTGTCCGTCATATTGTTTTTGGCAGGCTGCTGCGCATTTTGCTGCCAACCTTGGAACATTGTGTGGGCTCTCTAACCCTAATAACAAGTAGGGGATTGCCTGGGGCCAGTATTTTTATTATTGCCGTATTTTTGTGAATTTGGGGTGGCATACTTTCTTATGTCCTTGTATTTGTCACATGAGGTCAAGAAGTGGAGCTCTGTCTCCTCTCTCTCTCTCTCTCTCTCTCTCTCTCTCTCTCTCTCTCTCTCTCTCTCTCTCTCTAGGCCTGTCGCAATTATCACATAATCGCCTAATGTTCCTAAAATAGCAGAAATAGCAGATCTATAAGCCACCACAGTAATTAAAAAAGTATATTATAAAATGTATCTGTAATTTCTTTGTATAGTTTGATTACGAAGTCTAAAAACCAAACAGAAGTATGAAAATTGTTTTCATATGTTCCCATGTTCAATGGCAAAAACACAAATCGTTAATCGCAGTTCTGTTGTGTGACAATTAATCGTCAACTTAAATCTGTAACGGTGACAGCCTTATCTCTCTCTCAATCAGTCTCTCTCTCTCTCTCTGCGATGGTGTTTGTTTGCATTTGTGGAACCACATGCTACGTGAGCAAACACAACTGTGTCTAGAGACCAAAAAACAATAAGCGGCAGTAAAGCGGCTGCGCTGCAGTGGTTTCCAAGCACTCCGTGAAGAGAAGACGTTCTGAAGATCAATGGAACAAGGCTGATTGTTGCTGATAATAATGAGGAGGAAGGTGTTACGCTGCATGGGTCTATAACTGTAATGATGAGGATGCTGGTTGGAGCCTGACTGAGCCTTCAGTTCCATCCAGCCTTTTTTGCTGTCATAGTCATAATCAATGAGCTAAACATAGGCCAGTATGGTTGTCCAGCCACTTGTCTTGTACCCCAAGCAGTATGCATATTCTGGGGGGAACAATAGCCCAAAAACATCCCATCTAAATGCTCACAATGTGTGCATTGTGAGCCTGTAGATCAGCTCAGGTGGGTTCCCACATCCAGGCGAAATGTAACCACTTTATCCATATGTTGGCTAATGGTTAATATTCAAAAATAGCAGATCTACAAGCTTTCCCTTTAAATCCGGGAAAGCATCCGTCTCATTTTATATCATTTTGCATCCCATTCCCAATCATTGTAACCACTCTTTTTTTTAACCTTTCTTTTCTTAGGCTATTCAGAAAGAGCAGATCTGCAAGCAGTTTTAGAAAGATCTTGGACATTTGTGCAAATCTTTGAATTATATACTTTTTCAAGCGAAAATTCTTTATTAAAATCTTTGCTTCTGAGGGTCCGCGAACCGAATACGTCTAAGTTTGGGGTGTACTTGACATGAAGTTTGAGCTGCACCACTGTACCAATAAACTGTAGCGACATAAAGGTCTTTCAGAAAACTGTTAGGATTCAGAAGACATTTGTAGTAATCTGCCTCAGGTCTTAATGGGTTAAGTGGTTAAGTACAGAACGTTATCTGTTGTCTAATGCAGTGTTTCTCAACCTTTTTTCTGCATGGGCACACTTTTCATGTCCCAAGAATCCATGGGCACGCCAACATTATACGGGGGTGTAAATATCGTCACTCTCGTGAAGAAACCTTGCATCTCCCAAGTTTCAAATGTGTACGTTTCTTCGCAAAGTAAAGCCCTGCTTCATCATACAAGGCCGTAGCACAACAGTAGTGAAAACAGCAGATCATTTTTAAAATGATAAATACAATACTGGCTTTCAAGCAGTTTCAAGGGGCACACTTGACCCTTCTCAGGGGCACACCAAAGGTCCCCAGGCACAGTGGTTGAGAAACACTGGTCTACAACACCAGTTTGTATGTATGACCTTGTTTCTTTAGATTATTTTTATGGCCTCTCCTCAGATAGGACAATGGATGGAGACAGAGAGGAGAGCAAAGGGTAAAGTGGAGCCCTTCATGACTGACATACATGCAACGCCCACTAGTCAGAGCCTGAGAATCTGACCGGGGGTGGCGCTCTTGCTACTCTCTATTACAGTGTTTCTCAACCACTGTGCCTGGGGACCTTTGGTGTGCCCCTGAGAAGGGTCAAGTGTGCCCCTTGAAACTGCTTGAAAGCCAGTATTGTATTTATCATTTTAAAAATGATTTAAACTAGTGAAAACAGCAGATCTACAAGCACACAACGCCTCGCACCGCGAGTAGATCTGCTGTTTTGTGTTTTCACTACTGTTGTGCGACAGTCTTGTATGATGAAGCAGGGCTTTACTTTGCGAAGAAACTTACAAATTTGAAACTTGGAGATACAAGGTTTCTTCCTGACAGTGACGATATTTACACCCCCGTATTATGTTGGTGTGCCCATGGATTCTTGGGACATGAAAAGTGTGCCCATGCAGAAAAAAGGTTGAGAAACACTGCTCTATTATACTCAATGGTGAAAAAAGTACTACATTTTTAAAAGTATCAATACTGCAATGTAGAAATACTCTGGTACAAGTAGTTACATGTGGTTAAATGTGCAGGTTTCTCAGCTGTCCAATAAGCCTTGTTAATTAGCCCACTCGTGGCATCGAAGCAGCAGGTATTTGTTAAAATTAAAATATATATCCACGCTGGTTGTCTCCGTCCGAATCGCCTGCTCGGCTGCTACTGTATGCCTTGGGAGTGGAGGGTAGCCATGTGTCTGTTTGTGCCACTTTTGGGCTTCTCCTTTTGTCCGCGCTTGTTTGTTTTTGCCACTTTTTTGTGTAGAAGGTGGAACTCGGATGCTGTGTTTATTCCAACGAACAACAAGGCTACGTGTTCAGGGCAGTGGTGCAGACGGATACCGCTGTTAGCTCGGTACTTGCATTAAGTTAGGAACTAGTTAGGCAAAAACTGTTAAAACGATGAAGTCTGACTTGAGCCATGAGAGGCACCGCAGAGCGAGCCCAGGTAAGCTAGTCGCCGGCGCCGGGTACCTACCTGGACAACACTTTAAGACCCACTGGTGTAGCAGAGTGTTTCCAGTGAGCCAACATGCACCATATCAGCACTCGGACTCACAGAGCTTTCATTAGTATCATTGGTAAAGATGATGGTGATGTGTGTGATATCAAATGTGAGCATACCATATTACCATAATCACAGTCATCCTTAATCATATTCCATTATATTCAACTGCATTTGGAGAGAAATGAGGCAGACTCCATAGAGCACTGCAAAGGGGAGGTGTGTGTGTTTCTGTGTGTGTGACACTTGTTAATGTTATATACATCAAGGCAATTACGTTTCTGCAGAATCTGCACTCATGTTTGGTTTCGGACAAGAATGTTCCTTTTGGTCCAAAAAACGGCGCTTATCAATTAAGGAATTAACCGATCATTTCCATCCCTACTTTGAAACAATAACACTAATGATGCCATCATGTCTCCCCCCCAGGCCCGTGGGCCCTGGTGGTCCCGGTGAGGAGAAGATGGACAGGATGAAACTGATCAAGAGGAGGCTGTCCATGTCTCTGCGCAGCGCGCGGCCCGTCGACGACTCCCTGTCCGAGCTGGCCGAACAGATGACCCTGGACGAGCCCTCTGCTGCCGCCCGGGACAACGGTGAGACTCACGCACGCGCACATGCACGCACATGCACAGTTTAAACATTTAGCAGACATTGCTAATCCAGAGTGATTTAAAGTACACAAGGTAAACACGAGGTAATGCATCGAATGCACAGAGACAGTAATCTAAGGTCATAGGTAAATAAAGAACCTAGCATCAGTCTAAACCAGGGGTCTTCAACGTTTTCAGGCCAAGGACCCCTTAGTTGAGAGAGATGAAGCAGGGACCCCCCACAACCTGTTCAGAGATTCCTTATAGTTTCATCGTTTGACAGCACGATCGTCAGTGTATTTTGGATTCGTGTCAATTTGTGTTTTCAGATATTCAACCAGTTGAACCGTCAATACTTAATGAACTTGACCTTTCACTCTGTACTTAGTCTGCTCTTTTCCCCTCTACACCAAACTCTCTTTGCCAAAAGTAGCCGATCTACTGCGAGGCGTTGTGAGCTTGTAGATCAGCAATTTTTGGCTAAAGTTCTCCGAATATACGGACACGTGGGTTCAAGTGGTTAATATAAAAAAGGAGGAAAAGGGTTTCTATCACACAAAGATTTGGAGGACCCCCTGTAGTAACTCTGAGGACCCCCTGTTGAAGACCCTTGGTCTAAACTGTTTAATATAAAAAAATAAGTAACACACACGCACGCACGCATGCACGTACACACACACACACACGCGCGCACAATGGAGAGCTTGACGACACACAATGCACAAGTCATCCTAACCCTCATCATAAGTGTCTTCATCAGCATCGTCATCATCTTCTTCATCATCATCCTCCTCATTTCCCTTTGCATGGGACTGATGACGACACGTTGATAATCCATGTTGTTGCTGCCAGGCAGAAACCCTATATGTCCATAGTTCAGCTTTTTATGTTTTTCTTTTCTTTTCATAAATGAACGCCTTGTTCTTCATCATACAAGAGTGTCACACAAAAGCAGGGAAAATAGCCGATCTACAAGCTCATTTGTGAGCTTGTCTATTTTCCACTCTTTTTTTGGAGCGGTGTGCTAGCACAGCTTCCCTTTGTGTGGCTTTGTGTGTCCAAATTGTGTTGGTCAGCACGGCGGCATCTGCGCATGCGTGGACTTTTACCGTGTCCAAATTGTGTTGGTCAGCACGGCGGCATCTGCGCATGCGCGGACTTTTACCACACACACACACACACACACACACACACACACACACACACACACACACACACACACACACACGTGATAGCCGCTAGAGTGGAGGCTCACGAAGCATGCAGCCACCGTAGCGAGCCACGGGCAATCAAGAATTGACACATGTCAATATATAAATTGGTGAAAAAAAAGTCAGGGACTATTCTATTCTCTTCCCCCTGCCACGGGAGGTTAATGTTGTCAATCTGTGGGTTAAGACCCGCAGAGAGGTCCCCAAAATATGTATATTCAATATTCAATTATATATATATATATATATATATATATATATATATATATATATATTTACCTGGAACTCAAATTCACCGCTCCACTTCGAACCGAGGTTTGATTTTTTCTATAATAACAACAAAGGAATAATGAAGTATTTTGGACATACAAGGTTTCCACCTAGCAGCAACAATATTACAATGGGCTCAGGAAGAACATGATAGGAGGAATATTCAGGGTTTCCTTTAGGAGGAGTTTACATGCTGAGCAGGGACGTGCTGGCCATTGGGGAAAAGCGGGACAACTCCCGAACGGCCGGTTCATTCCCGGCCGGTCCAGGCCGGCCATTAGGAAAAAATTAAAAATAAAATGTCGGCCTTTGTTCCATTTTGGGGGCTGGGCGGCCAACAAAGTAAATCGTCACTGTCAGGCAGAAACCTCGTATCTCCAAGTTTCAAATGTATACATTTTTTCGCAAAGCAAAGCCCTGCTTGGCTGTTGCACAAAAGTAGTGAAAACAGCAGATCTACAAGCACACAACGCCTCGCGGTGCGAGGCGTTGTGTGCTTGTAGATCGGCTGTTTTCACTAGTTTAAATCATTTTTAAAATGATAAATACGAAACAAACGGTTTTGGACATACAAGGTTTCCACCCGACAACGACGAAATATAACTCATGTACAGTAATTGGCCCACTGGCTTGTCACTTGTCATGATCTGAGATGGCAAATCTTTGAGTAGCAGCAGCGCTATAGAGAGAGATCTCTCTATAGCGCGCAATGAGGGCCTCTCCAACTCTCCAACTCTTTTTCCCGGGCTGAATCAGGGGCCCAGCACGTCCCTGACGCTGAGGAAGGCCTGTGAGGCCGAAACGTCCACATGTACTGGCTGCTGGGGGAAAACTATTTAATAAACAAGAAGGAGTCTATCTAAAGAGAGTGCTGGCGTCCTTGCTCTAAGTTCCTTTAGGAAGAACATGACAGGAGGAAGATTTCCTTTAGCCAAATATTCACAGTTAGAGAGTAGGGTTTGGATCCGGAACCGCAGGAAATTGGGAACCGTATCCAACATCTGAGGAACATATTTGGAACTGTTGCTGGAACCAGGTTTTATCACACTGTCAGAGCTGGAGATAACAATATCAGTGGTTCTCAAACCTTTTTTTAATTTCAATGACCACCATAACTCTGAGAGTGTACTAATGGAACCAAATGGACCCACAAGGGGCAATTTGGTTCCATTTGTACCCTATCAGAGTTACAGACCTGTAAGAACCTCCTATAGGAAAAGTTAAAGGGAACCGTTAAGGAATGTGACTGTTAAGAGTGAATCGATAAGGAACCGGAATTGTTAAAATCCTAAAAGATCCCAACCCTATTAGAGAGCCCACCTGGGAAAGCCAAGGTTCCAGTTTGGATTCCAGGCCTCAGCAATGTGTCCCTGAGCAAGACATTTGACTTAACCCTGGCTGCTCACTGCTATAGGATAGGTAACATACAGAGGACAAATGTCACCTATGTGCAAAAATACAGTGGAAAAAAGGCCCCAAATGATTATTACCTGGGCTGGTAAAGTAAATGATTATTCAAGGACTTTTATGTGCCACCTGCTGGCCGTCTTTAAGTAATGCAGCCCTGCTTGTGGAGAAGGCAAAGGGGCTCACCTGAGAGAAGCTGTTCGTGTGTGTGTGTGTGTGTGTGTGTGTGTGTGTGTGTGTGTGTGTGTGTGTGTGTGTGTGTGTGTGTGTGTGTGTGTGTGTGTGTGTGTGTGTGTGTGTGTGTGTGTGTGTGTGTGTGTGTGTGTGTGTGTGTGTGTGTGTGTGTGTGTGTGTGTGTGTGTGTGTGTGTGTGGCGGCTTTTCCGTGCCAGCTAAGCGAAGCGACGCATGTGTGCCAAATGGCTTTTTGTTTACATATGCGTGCGTGCATGCATGCGTTAGTTCTGCTCCAGTGGCACTCCGGGGCACACGTTGCGCTGCATCAAAGCGTCTGGACGCATCGCGTCTTTACACGATGGTTCCGCGAAGGTACGCGTGACATGTCATGTAAAAAAAAAAAAAAAAAAAAAATCTCAGATTTTTTTTTTTTTTTTTTTTTTACAGAATTTAATTCTGTAAATGTACAGTGATTCTTATATCAATGGTTTAATTGTATTCGTTTTAAGCAGTAACTCATTCCAGTTCAAATACAGACCAAACCATTCAATTCTATGCCATTGCCATCCACTATTGTTGCCTGTTCCGTTGCATTTAACAATGCAGACCTAAGAGTTTAAATATATTTTACTCTGTTGTGAGTAAAAATGAATCTGATCATTATAGAAGAGGGCTTTGCACATAAAGAGTGCTGCTGCATTATATCCTATATTAATTATATGAAGAAGTAATCCATTATTTGGGGTGACGACAACCAGAATGCAGAATAGACTATCATTAGTTGGCTGAGAATAATGCCACAATGGTTTAAATGATCTAATGTAACTTTGAGAAGCGCAGAGCTGGTCAGAGTCCAATCAGACCAGCTGCGGGAGTGCTAATTGGGTTGACTCGTTGACCTAGGCCTACTTAATTGCGCTATTCGGTGTATAATTGAAAAATGGAAATGCAATGACAGTAGGCCTATTAATTCATTTATAAAAATATCAAAATTCATTCAATTTGTCCACACAGTGTGGAAGGAAGACAGACAGACAGACAGACAGACAGACAGACAGACAGACAGACAGACAGACAGACAGACAGACAGACAGACAGACAGACAGACAGACAGACAGACAGACAGACAGTGATTTATCCAGATGCTTTGCCATTAGGCTACTCACACGGAGTAATGTAATGAATATGCTGACAGACAGACAGAATGAAAAGAGTCCACGAATAGGCCCTCCTCCTCCTCCTCCTCGGCTGCGCGATCCCGCCAGCAGCGTCAGTTCTGCAAATGCTAAGGTATGGTAACATGGCTGTTGTTTTGCACGTGTGAAGGAAGGCACTCATGCAATACACCAGTCATGTTGCCAATACTTAGCAACAAGCATGATGAATTCATTTTAAGAAGTACATTTTATTATTTTCTCCTGTAATCAAGGTACGGTAGCTACCATACCCATGTGCGCCTCTGTAGTCTACTCCACTTGCTGCCTCGCTCGCATCCATTGGTGCGTTATGCATTTTTTCCGACTTTCACTATTTTAAGCTCTAACTCATTCATGAACACAGGGTCCATTTGGTTTCATCTTATGTTCTAAATAAAATAAAGGTTAACGTCAGTCTTGCCTGACTTTCATGGGGGCAGAGGTATAGGCCTACTTTTTCTTTCTTTTTTTTTTTTTTCGGTGATATGCACGGCAGCACGTCATTACTTTCTTACTGACAGTGGATTTCAACCAGTGGTCCGGGGCCCCCCAGTGGTTCTTGAGGGGGTGCCAGGTGTCTAATGGCTATTCAATCAATCCTCTACAAGTCTCCATGATTCATGAACATTACCTCTCTCTCTCTCTCTCTCTCTCTCTCTCTCTCTCTCTCTCTCTCTCTCTCTCTCCCCCCCCCCCCTCTCTCTATGTCTGTCTGTCTGTCTGTATATATAAAGATATTGGCGAAGCATACGTTGTGCCATTGACCGTTAAAATGTTTAATTGGCCGGTAATTATAAAGTCCACCGGCACCGGACACTGTGACCGGCTGGGAAAATGTCTCCCTTATATAGGCTATTTTATCATGTGGCTCCCTTTGGGCTATTTTATCAGATTTAAGCCTATTATTCTTATTATTATTTGGTTAAAGTAGTAGGCTACAACCATTAAAACAAATCATAATTTTGTATCATGATCTGTCAGCGTGGTTTAAATCCCGAAGGGTGAGTGTGCTGTTAAAAATCAGCCTAGGCCCTATTCGTCGTACGATGGTGACGCGCGTTGAAAATATCAGAGCTACAAGCTCACGCAATTCACCACGCTATGAGCTTGTATATCTGCTATAGATACGCAACACGGGGCGAGCTGCCTGCAGCTCTAGCGCTTGTCCCAAATCAGTGCTGTCTTGTTCGCTGGAGACCCTGCAGAGTCGGGGTTTACCAGTGGCGTCAGTTCAGCAAAAGCTAAGGTATGGCAACATGACTGGTGTCTTGCACGCGCGCCCTCGCGTGCGTGCAAGACACCAGTCATGTTGCCATACCTTAGCAACAGACATGATGAAAAGTACATTTTATTATTTCATCCATCCATTCATTACACATCCATTACACATGCAGTGTCAGCGTTACACTTGTCAAGCCGACATTTCATTGAATTCATAGGGTATTTATTTTTGTTCGATATGATTACAGTATATTGAGTCTACAGCAGTGGGTCTCAACCAGTGGTCCGGGGACCACCAGTGCTGTGTTGGTCCTTGAGGGGTTAGGGTTTCCATGCAGGTGATCTCCAGTTAAAATATGGAGAGTAACCAAACGGAACTATATAGACCCTTAACTCTTGAGAGCGTAAAATGAAACCAAATGGACCCTGCCTGCCTTGGTTTTGTACTGCGCCGTTGGTTCGTTCTGGGCGAGCGGTTGTTTTTTGTGCAACTAAAATACTCCTGTGCACATTACATTGGCGTAGGCCTATAGGAAAAAATAAATAAAGCCAAGGAGAACTATTAACGGCGAAACACAGGCCCACGAACAAAATATTTATATAGCGAATAGGCCTATATTTGTTTAATTTCGCCGTTTTAAAGCACCATGCTGGCGAGGAGGCTGCGCAAAAAAAAAAAAGATTCATGAACATTAATGTACCATAGCTGGTCTCTCTCTCTCGTCTCCCCCCCACCCCCTCTCTATGTCTGTCTGTCTGTCTGTCTGTCTGTCTGTCTGTCTGTCTGTCTGTCTGTCTGTCTGTCTGTCTGTATAGGCCTATATAAAGATATTGGCGAAGCATACGTTGTGCCCAAGGCCAAGAGGGGTGCAACATGACCTTACACACATCGACGTAGAAGCCGATGATCCAGCAATCATTATTTTAAGGCCGTCAGTAGATTAACCACTTGAACCCTAGCGTATAGGCTATTCTGAGAACTTTAGCCAAAAATGGCAGATCTACAAGCTCACACCGCCTCCTGCTGCTAGGCATTGTGAGCTTGTAAATCGGCTATTTCACACATGAATCCAAAATACACTGATGATTGTGCTGTCAAACAATGAAACTATATGGAATCTATGAAGGTTGTGGGGATCCCTGCTTCATCTCTCTCGCCTGTGACACCACGCAAAGCGTTTCGGGGTATTCCGAGTTTTGCACGATCTGATCATCTGCTTCTGCTTCAAATACCACCAGTGGTCCTTGAGGCTTAAGGTGGTCCACAATCCCCAGCTTATTAATGATGGAGTTGGACAGTTGGTAACCAAATGGACCTCGGCGCTTGCCGAGATCTCTCTCTCTCTCTCTCTCTCTCTCTCTCTCTCTCTCTCTCTCTCTCTCTCTCTCTCTCTCTCTCTCTCTCTCTCTCTCTCTGCTCTCACTGGGCGCAGTGGGGCAAAGTAACTAAGTAGATTTACTTATACTGTATACTCAAGTAAAATGTTGAGGTATTTGAAGATATGATTAGGCCTATTATATTATAAAACATCCATTGATCCACTTTAGCCGTACGTTTTATGCCTATATGCCTATAACAAGACAACTAGGCCTAAAGGAAAGAGAGAGAGGGGGAGGGGTTATTATTACCCTTATTACTATACTACTAACTAGGTAACCTCGCACACCAGGCTTTACTAACTAGGCAAGGGGCTGCCTCTCCGCTGAGCGCATGCATGCATTGCTGCGTGACAGACAGACAGACAGACAGACAGACAGACAGACAGACAGACAGACAGACAGACAGACAGACAGACAGACAGACAGACAGACAGACAGACAGACAGACAGACAGACAGACAGACAGACAGACAGACAGACAGACAGACAGACAGACCTGACCCTATTGCGAAGGGCAAATGCGTTGTACAGTAGTTATCTAAACCGGAGCATGGAGGAGCTTGGAACATGCATGGTACAAAAAAAATGGCGGAATGGCAGAGAATCTATGCAGATTAGCAGTAGGCCTAAATGGTGAGGCCACATTCTCATAATATAATTCGGTTTAGTCGTGCGAATGGGAGGGGTGAAGTTGCCACATTCTTGCATATTTAATTGATACGTTTGCGCTCGCACTGCACTTTGTCATCCGAAACAAGGAATCGTCCGTGCACGTCTGTCCAGGGACATGAATGTATCCAAGCTGCATAATAATGCCTCCTCCATCTCCCTGTGTGTAACCGCAGGACCCCCGCAAGCGCCGCATTAGCCTATTTATCAGCGGTCAACGTTCGTAAACGGGCAATCAAAAAATAAAACCAGCGGCGGCGGGAGAGTCTCGCAAAATCTACCAGCAATAAACCAGACAGAAAATACTTTAGCAAGATATTAATATCTACGAAGAGGACAACGTCTCTCTCTCTCTCTCTCTCTCTCTCTCTCTCTCTCTCTCTCTCTCTCTGCCCCTCGTCTTGCCCTCCGCTGGCTCACTCGCTGCGCAAAAGCGTCTCCATTTGGACATGATCTGGCACAGAGAGCAGCGCGCGCGAGCTAGGGCGAGAGACCCACACATCGGCCTATATTATATTAGCCTATAGCCTATATATGATATACAAGTGACTCCAGAAGCACTTTCCTTTCATCTAAATGTGAGCAACTCCTCACAAATAATACACTATGTGCGATGGAGGGAGGGGTGATCAGAAATTAAATCAATGAGGGGAGGAGGCGGCCAGAATGGTCAGAAATCTAATGTAACCTAACCCTAACCCAAAGCCCGATACATAATTGACAATTGGAGACCGGCCCGGCCCGAAGACCGACATTTTTCTAAACAAGCTTAATTGCAGAGTGCGTGTAGCGGCGGCCTTTTGTTTTCATTACATTTTAAATATTGGTGAAGAACAGAGACATGATACCCCTTTCCAACTGTCTTTATTCAATTGTGAAACAGGTCCCGACTCCCGAGGACAATTTAACAATGAACAATCCTTTGAGTTTGCGTTGTGCGACATTTGTGCAATTAAAATAAACAATCTCAAGTTAAGTATGTGTATAAAATATTAGAATGAATAGCCTTAATCAGTCAAGCAACGAAACATTCCCATTCCCTGGTTAAATTAAAGTATATAAATAGGCTAAACAAATAAAATAAACAGCATTTGTTATTTTAGTCCGTAACACAGCACTTTTCTTTGTATGAATCAACACTTATTCGTTCAGTTTAATAGTCCCAAAAATCCAGCGCTGGGCGCAAGGCCGCGCCGGGAGGCCGCACCGGCGAATAATCCAATCAGACAGCAAGCAGCTGAAATTAAATAAAATACATTTATAAATAAATGATAAGATCACAAGAGACCAAGATGACTACATTCTACGTTGGCCATTGGGTATATATTGCCAACAGTTAAAGGCTAGGCTGTACTCACCGATCTTATAAATTGTGATGAAGAAAATCGTTCAACGATGTCCTTCGCTCGGAGATGGTTCTGCCCGCAGCGCTGAAAACCCGTTCACTGGAACTGCTGCTGGCCGGGATGCAAAGCACAGATCTTGCCAATTTTTTTCTTTATTTATTTTTCTCAAGCCCGACCCAGCCCAAAGCCCGACATGTGCGTGACAAATTGAGCCCGGCAGGCCAGGCCGCTGCTCAGAGCTGAAGTTAACAGCTAAACAAAACAAACAAATAACGAAATAAAGGTCTAAACACAACATAACTGAACAGAACTAAACAAATAATAAATAAAGCAATTTAACTGACAACTTAACCAGAAGGCAGCCATTCCGAAGGGCTCAACTTAGGAACACCAAACAAAACAAAAACAGTTAAATAAATAAATAAATAAATAAATAAATATAAATAAATTAACGAAATATGTATAGTCTCAATCAGTCAAGGATTAAAACATTTGGTTAAAATGCAAATATAAAAATGGGCAAAAACAAATAAAATAACCAGCATCTGTTATTTTAGTCCATAAACACAACACACTTCTACTTAATATATTAGTCCCAACCAGCAGGGCGCAAGGCCGTGACTCATGCATGCGCTGATCTGAAAGTTACATTTCAACATCACATCATCGCCCAAATAATAATAAATAATATATTCGGAATGGCGGTTTCCAGAAAATGAAACGAAATCTATTTGGTTTCACTTTATACTCTAAAGATTTAAAGATCCATTTGGTTAACAACTCTCCATAATTTAGCTGTGGACCACTTGGAACTTCCCCAAGGACCAACGGTGGTCCTTGGCCAACGGTGGTCCTTGGGGGGGGGGGACCACCAGGACCACCAACTCACCAAAGGACCACCGGTGGTCCTTGAGGGTCTGTATTTTATCCCAATTCAAATAGGCCTATATAAAGCAAATTTGCTACGTCAGCCAAGGAGCACAGAGAGCATGCAGCCCACAGTGGAGACAGACCAACG
>NC_137818.1:57268978-57456478 GCF_963921795.1 Nannobrachium achirus
ATATGACATTTTACATGACGATTAATTGTCACTCAAATAATTGGCGATTAACGATTTAATTGTGATATTGTCGTTGATAATTACATTTTACAGTTTGGCTTGTAGGCTTTGAAGTTGTACATGGTAGATATGACACATAACCTAAATATACAAAGAAATTACTGACATATTTGACAACTTACTACTTAAAAAAATAACTTTGTTAGTGGAAATAGCCGATCTACAAGCTCACAACGCGTCGCGATGCGACGCGTTGTGAGCTTGTAGATCTGCTATTTCCACTATTTCGGACATTTTTCAACATTCACGATTATGACGATTATGACAAAATAATTGCGATAATGTCAAATAATCACGATTAGACGATTATGTAATAATTGTGACAGCCCTATGTGTGTATGTGCGTGCGTGCACGTGCATGCCTGTGTGCGTGCGTGTTTCCTATCCCGGCACCGGCAGCCAGAAAGCAGGTCAGATCACACATCCATGGGAGTTACCTCTCCCCCATCAGCTGCCTCCGTCTCTGAGAGAGAGAGAGAAAAGTCCTTGTGTTCAAATATAGCTGTACTTCTGTGTGTGTGTGTGTGTGTGTGTGTGTGTGTGTGTGTGTGTGTGTGTGTGTGTGTGTGTGTGTGTGTGTGTGTGTGTGTGTGTGTGTGTGTGTGTGTGTGTGTGTGTGTGGTAGCAGTTTGGATGCAAGTGCTTGCTCCCACATTGAAACCTCCTATCTCCATATTATAACCTTTTGTGTTTTTTCATAAATTAATACCACTTCTACTTGATCATACTACAACTACAGCGTCACACAAAATCATCAAAAGTAGCAGATCTACAAGCTTGTTTTTTGGGTAAGACAATATATGTCGTTGGTGGAAACACCTCATTGTGCACTCCCCAACAGTGTGCACTCCCCAACAGTGTTCACGCCGTGTTTCCAGCTTGTAGATCTGCTACTTTTGATGCTTTTGTGTGACAGTGTAGTATGATCAAGTAGAGGCGTTAATTTACGAGAAAAAAAGTTAGAACATGGAGATAAGAGGTTTCTGCCCTGCACAGCAGCGTTATGCAGGGACTGGGAAGAGTTAGCTTAAGTGAAGTGATGTAGGGAGAGATATTAAACTTTAACCACATCTCTCTACATCAAGCCTCCCTCTACTTTTCTGTCTCTGTCTGTCTGTCTGTCTGTCTGTCTCTCTCTCTCTTTAGTTGTAGTCATAGTCTTTTGAATAAAAAAATCCATTTAGTTTTAGTCATATTTTAGTCACCTGAAATGTTTTAGTTTTAGTCGACGAAATACCATTAGATTTTAGTCGACTAAATCTATGGTGTAGTAGACTTGACTAAAATGTGTTTTGGCCGGCCGTGATGGCGTTGAAATGCCTGATTTATACTCAGCTGTGTGACAAAAATAGCAGATCTCCAAGCTCACAACGTTTGTGAGCTCGTAGTTTGTCTACTTTCGGAGAGTGACACCTGCCCACAACCAAACATGAAATGACTTGTCTTTTAGTTGTACTGGATCTCTTCTCCACTCGTCCCTCCATAACATTTTAGTGTAGTTTTTATACATTTTTGTTGATGAAATTGTCAATACATTTAGTCTTAGTTTTAGTCATCTTATAGCTGAAGTGCGAAGTGAGCGGTGCAAAAACGACACTTGCATATCTCCTTTTATGGGCCGTTCTGTCCTTGACGTCAGTTACTTTATGTGTATGATAGCACAGATCTCCATACATGGATTTGTTTTGGCTGACACACACACAGTGAAATGTAGGAGAGGTTTGCACCGCTCAAAAAGGAAGTTGACGTAAATTATTTTGCATAGTTTTAGTCGAAGGAGATTAACACTGCTATACATATCTCATGTTGACTGTGCCAGAACAACGCAGTCAGCAGCAGAGAGAGAAGAAGAGATGAGGTGAAAATGTTCTCATCACATGTTGTCGGTAGGGGGGTGCTAATTAGATATGCTGTGGAAGCTAGCAGCAGCAGCGCAAGCTGACCTTGGATCTGCTCTTTCATGTGATTATTGGGGGGAGAAACCGCAGGAGTCGTCTGAGGATGAGAGAAAATAATCCCCCCCTCCCCTGACTGAGGGATCTCGCTGTGATTTACAGTAGAGGAAAATTGGGGATTATTTGGAATTTAGGTGGTGTGAAACGCCCACTGTGTGCGTGTGCGTGCGTGCGTGCGTGCGTGCGTGCGTGCGTGTGTGTGTGTGAGCTTGAGCTGTAGCTTGGCTATTTTCAAAAGACTTTTATACATTTTGAAAACATAATTCATTCTGCATAATGAGTACTTTTACTTTCGGCACTTTAAGTTTAATTTGGTGGCAAGAATAGTAAATAGTAAGTAAACTTGGAATATCAAATTTGTACTAAATGTGAGTACTTCTGGTGCGTAAAACGGTTTCAACTTGTAAGTTAGGTTGAGGTGTGTAGTTGGTTTGACCAAAGAAGTAAGCAAGCAGCGTAGCTTTTAGCCCATTGGCTGAGACTTCTGTCACTCATCTCTCTACAGTATAACACCACTGGTCACAGACAACCATCATTCTCCTTAACACATAACTAAATCTTCCATCAGCCACTTTTAAGCTTCTGTTAAGGAGCTAATTGGCTAGCTCATCTGTCTGTCATCTGTCTTTGAAGCCCAAGGCTGCCCAGGGGCCCCTGGTAATCAAGGACCACGTTTATAACTCACCCATGGCCGACAAACTTGTGCGCTGTTCAAGTCACCTGTTACGAAATTCCACAGCTAACGTTAGCGGGTTCGCTAGCTACAGTACATGTAAACTGACTGGCTGCAAGTGGTCACATGTCACTAGCACCCAGCCCGCACCCAGCACGGCATAGCTGATTAATGTGGTTATACAATTTACAATATGCACTGCAGCCATTTTGGAAAGAAATTGGGCCTCTCCTTATACACTCTCAGAGTTACAGACCCATAAGGGGGCATTTGGAACCCCCTCAAGGACACTTTTGGCCTTTTCCACCGACAAAGAACCGGTTCGGGTTCTTTCTTCCGCCTATGGGACGAACTAGAGATGAGCTTTTCCACCGAGAACCAAGTTGGTTCCGAACCGTAAAAGTTGGTTCGCGTCCGGTTCGCAAGAACGAACCAAGGTTCCAAGAAAGTTGCCATCCCATAGGTGGGAGAAAGAACCCGAACCGGTTCTTTGCCGGTGGAAAAGGCCCCCTAGAGACTCATTGGTGTAGCAGAGTTTCTCCAGTGAGCCAACATGCACAATATTGGCACCCGACTCTGTTTGTCCAGAATGGAGCAGAGCCTTCATTAGTGTCATTAGCAACATCTGTGGAGGAAATAAGGCAGGGGCCAAACTCTTTAGTTTCCACTATGGTTGCTGTGCATAGAGCCTATTGGTGGTCAAAGGCTTGGTTATAGGATAATGTGTCCGTGTGAACAGCATCCATCCATGCGTTCCCGTTCCTTCCCTCACCTGCACGTCCTGTTTCAGCTACTTGTCTTGTTCATATGCATGCACTGCACGCCTGCTGCTGCTCCTCTTCACAAATCATTTGCTCATTTCGCTTTGCACGTCCCTTCTGTTCAGCCTCATGCCGCGACTGGCACTCATTTCCTAAAACCAGCACTCATTATGCACCGCTATGGTGCATAATGTTGTATGATGTGTGGCTGTGTCACTTGCTTAAATTAACAGATTTTCAACCCAAGACACTTGTTGTTTTGACGGGAAATGTGTTATTCTTGTCGGGCGACGCAGAGTCACACGCCAGCGCCTAAATTTGGCTTGACTGTTTTTCCTCTCTATACTCACATGCTTCTACTGCCGACATAATGTGTCCTCTTCCTCGCCCCATTACTAATGTTACTCATATACTACTGCTACTGTGTCTGGTTGTGTTTCCTTCATGTGTTTGTGCTGTCTTTGTGTGTGACCTTTGTGACCTTGTCCTCGTGTCCCCTGTTCTTCTTCTTCTTGTCCCTTTCTCTCTTTCTCCTCCTCCTCCTCTGATTCTAATATCCTTCCCATCTTTGTTTTTGTCTCTGTGGCCCCTCTCTCTCTCTCTCCCTCCTGCTCTCCTCTCTCCACTTGCTTTTTCATCTTCGCAACCTTCTTGCTGTCGTTCTCCTCCCCTTTCCTTCTTTTCTGCTGTCACGTTTTTAACCTTTCTCTCTCCCCATCCCCTTATTTCACTAACTCTCTGACCCTCCCTCCTCTCTCTCTCTCTCTCTCTCCTGCTCTTCTTCCTCTCCTCTGTGCTTCTCAAACTTCTCGCTGTTCCTCTCTCTCTCTCTTTGACCCGTCACGCTCTTTACCCTTCTCTCTCCCCTTCCCATTCTTTTGCTTCCTTCCCCCGCCCCATGGTGTGTCTGTCTGTCCGCCCGTCCGTCCCCTGCCTGTGTGATGGTGTGGTGTGGTGTGGTGTGGTGTGGCGTGGTTCCCCCTCCAGAGCCCATGGTGGTGTGTCACGCGGCGGTGCACCCCCCCGCCTCCCACAGCGCCCCCTCCTTCCTGCGTCAGTACGCCGGGCACCTGGGCCGCACGGCCGCCCTGCGCCGAGAGGGGCCCGGTGGGGGGGGCTGTCTGGACCGGGACAGACCCTACCTCAACCTGCACAGGACCGGATCCCTCGGTCGGTACACACCACACGCACGGCACGCACGACATGCATGTGCACGCATGTGCACACACGCACGCACGCACGCACGCACGCACGCACGCACGCACGCACGCATACACACACACACACACACACACACACACACACGTGCATGCGCACACACGTGCATGCGCACACACGTGCATGCGCACACACACTTGTGTCTTTGTATCAACACTTTATGTCTGTATTTAGATTCTAGTTCACAAGATGTCCGTTGTTTACCTGTTAACTAAATATGTTATTTAGATATACTATGTTACTTATGGATTAAGTGCTTACCGTGTTGTTGGACCTGTTGGGTGTAGTTTGCCCCAAAAAATGACTTGAGTTTCTATCAATTGCACACCCTCTGAAGCATTGAATTCATGGACATTTTTCTGTTTTTGCAGCATTCCCTTTTTGGTCAGAGAGCGACCGTCTCAAATATCTTAATCCACTATCTCTGTATTTGAGGGCAAAGCTGTGAAGGAGATTCGCTTCTGTTGCATTACATTTGTCACAGTGCGAAGAAATATCCAGAAATATCTTATGTCGTTTTTTTTATTTGGAATAGTGAAGTCTATGTATGACTCGAAACTGAATGAGGCAGTGTCTGGAGATAATAAAACAAGCATTAACTTCTTCTAGACTATCTTCCCAGAGCGCATCGGGTATTTGAGTCCCCAACTCATTTTCCCATGCAACTTAACTTTAAAATTACGGATTTAGTTTCTAACCTGTAGAAACCTACAGTAGCCCATATTTTTCCTGCAACTAAGCAAATGAGGCAAATGGAAGTCTATGGAGACTGGAGGCATATGAGAGTACGAAGGTATTGTTAAATGGCAGGGAATGTGTTAATGTACTGACCTATTATCTTGGTTATTATTGTGATGTTGTATCTGCTTATTGTAAGTCTCTTTGGATTAAAAGCGTCTGCTAAATGCCTAAACTGTAAACTGTAAACTGAGGCAAATGTGTCCTAGTCTAGACCAATTGTGTGTATACCCAAGTCCTTCCACTGAGAACCTGTCATCACGTTGGCATGGAGGGAATGAGGAGTTTACAGCTATAGGGAGCAGAAAATATAGTGAATTGTTCCCAAAATAAGTTTTGATTTGTTTCCAGAGGCTTATCATACTGTGAATACCAGGACATCCATTATAAATAGATTTGTTTTTTGTCGCAATCCTGAGCCATTAATTTGATGACCGGGTCAATCAAAGACTCCTAAGTCTCCTGTAGACTCTGCAGGTCATCAAATGAGTGGCTCAGAAATGAGACCATGAGTCCTTGCAGTCAAAAAGATTGGAGAACCACTGTATGTGTGCTGTAGACCACATAGACATGAAGTGCATTAACCCATTTAGGCCTACGATTATTGACTGCTTTTACTATTGAAAAATAGCAGATATACAAGCTCACAGCGCGGCACCGAGTGCCGCGCTGCGAGCTTGTAGATCTGCTATTTTTGAAAAATCATGATATTTCTTTGCAAGTCTTTGAATATATCTATTTAAAAGCGAACATTTGTAACTCAAATATTTGCTTCTGGGGGGTCCCAGGAACAACATATTTTGAGATGGGGGTCCGTGGCTAAATACCTGTAATTTTGGGGGTCCTTGACATGAAAAAGTTTGAGAACCACTGATTTAGAGGAAGGATTTAGAAGTCGGGTCAAAGATCGGGTCAAAGATATTCAAAGACTTGCACTCATTTTCACGATTTTTCAAAAATAGCAGATCTACAAGCTCGCAGCGCGGCACTCGGTGCCGCGCTGTGAGCTTGTATATCTGCTATTTTTCTAAGGTTAAAGCATACAATAGTGGTTAAAGTGGTTAAAATCTAACGCGACTCAGGCGCGTTCCAGGTATTTGAGAGTTAAATCGTTGCTGTCGGGCAGAAACCTCTTATCTCCATATTCTAACTTTTTGTGGGGGGTTTTCTCCCCGTAAAACTAAAGCCCTACTCGATCATTCTACAGCGTCGCACAAAAGCATCAAAAGTAGCAATCTGCAAGTTCGCGCCGCGTTTTGACCATTTCCCAGCTAGATCTTCTACTTCTTTTGTTTGAATCCTGAAAAGTATCCGTTTTTTCTACCCGACAGAGAGATTTGTGAGTTTTTGTGTTAGAACAATACCTCAGATTGATATCGTCACTGTCGGGCAGAAACCTCGTATCTCCAAGTTTCAAATGTGTACATTCTTTCGCAAAGCAAAGCCCTGCTTCATCATGCAAGGCCGTCGCACAAAAGTAGCGAAAACAGCTGATCTACGAGCTTGTAGATCAGCTGTTTTCACTAGTTTACTATCATTTTTAAAATGATAAATACAAAACAAACGGTTTTGGACATGCAAGGTTTCCACCCGACAACGACAATATAGTGCTTTTCTAAGCACTCAAAGTCCCTGACAGTAGAATCACTTCAGAGCACACGCACGCGCACGCACACACACACACACACACACACACACACACACACACACACACACACACACACACACACACACACACACACACACACACACACACACACACACACACACCCTTTTTCCTCAGTCTTTCCATCAAACTCAGTCAGTATCTCTGTGGCCATTATTAACACTCTCTCCATGATAGTTTATATACCTGTTGTGCAACGTATCAAATATTCAGTGCTAAGAGCTCTTTTGTTATCTCTCAGTGCGTGCATGCATGCGTAAGGAACTAACAGAGAGGGGGGTTCAGTGGGTACATCTTCACCCTCAGTCGTGTCAAGTAACTAAGTAGATTTACTTAAAGGACCAGGTCACCTCTGGGACAACCAGATCTTATTTTATTGTTGTGTGGGACACGATCATACTATATACTAAAATATCTAAAAACACAGATTGAACACAAAAAATAACTCAGGATTGTGTTGATCGTGTCCCACACAACAATAAAATAAGATCTGGTTGTCCCAGAGGTGACCTGGTCCTTTAAGTACTACTTGAGTATTACTTGAGTCTTTCTTACTTTGCAGGTATAAATGATTATATTATAAAACATAACATTAATCCACTTTAGCCCCATTTCATACCTACAATGCATGTCTAAAAGCTCACAACACGACACGTTGTGAGCCTGACAGCCTGTAGATCTATTTTCAAACGTTTTGTACTTTCACTTTTGGTACTTTAAGTATTATTTTGATGCCAATACTTTTGTACTTTCACATGCATTTTGAATTCCGGACTTTTAAATGTAACAGAGTGTTTCTATGCTGCGTGCGTGCGTGCGTGCGTGCGTGCGTGCGTGCGTGCGTGCGTGTGTGTGCGTGCGTCAGTCAGGGATTCCGTCAGACCAGTTCCACCGAGACCCAATTGGTCAGCAAAAAACAAAAGGATAATATGCCATATGCATATCTTTTTCACTGTTGCTATTCTTTAAAATATAAAAACGTGTGAACCCATAGTCATAGCGTGTATATTGTTTAGCTATAGAGATATTTGGTATAAATATTGAGGCATGAAATTCTGTCCATATTTTTACCACAATATGGGCGTCAGTGTCAGGAGGTAGGCCAGGTTCGATCCCCGTCTCCTCCTGGCTACTTGTCGAGGTGTCCTTGAGCAAGACACTGAACCCCTAACTGCTTCCAATGGGCAGGTTAGTGCCTCGCATGGTTTCCTCCGCCATCGGTGGGCGAATGAAGTACATTTATAAAGTGCTTTGGAGAAAAGCGCTAGGCTATATAAAGGCAGTCCATTTACCAATTACCTAGACTCCTTTTTTCCCAGCAGGAAACACAAATATCAACTTCTTCGCTTCTGAAAGGATGCAGCTAGCCTGTAATGATCTCAATCACTTAAACCAAACACACATGCATGCAGCCGCAGTGTGTAATGGAACGTGTGGTGGAGCATGGAGGGCCGTATAGATCAGTAATCTCATTCTGTGCTGCTGTGAGAAAGGCTTATATCAGCAGCAGCAGTAAATGCATGTACATTAACAGTACAGTAAAGTATGGAGGGATGGGAGGAGGAGGAGGAATGCAGCAGAGGAGTGAGGACGGAGAGATGCGGTGGGGGAAAGTAAGAAAGTACATTTACTCTACAAGTACTGTGCTACTTGAGTACTAGTTTGAGGTACTTTTACTTTACTTTACACTTCTCTATACTGCACTTCATCTCAGAGCCAAATATTGTACTTGTTAGTCCACTACAATTGTTTGACAGCTTTAGTTGCTAGTTACTTTGTAGATTTAGATTACTGGTATTACAAAACATGAGACAACGCCACAACGCGATCTGCCATTTCTGAAATATTTGGATAAAGAAAACTTGTTAAATTCAGCATATTTTCATGCAGGCCTTTTACTTTCCTATATTCTGGGATTGCTACTTTTGCTTAAGTTAGGGTGACCATATTTCCAGCCACTCAAACCGGGACGCAAAACACTGTTGCCTAAAACTGGGACCCTAAAAGCAATGCGCACGCGCGTGCCCATTCTCTAACGTTCGTGCACGCGCACACGCACCGCAGGGTTGCAAACAGGCAGTGAGTGATTGACAAACAGCCTCAGCGTTGAATTCAGACACACAATAAATGTGTTCCTTTTTTCTGGTTGGTTAGGTGAGCATGTTTTCATGAAAAGAACATGATAAATGTCTATGCAAACACTGAAAACAGCTACTATTATTTTAATTCTGGCGAAAACCGGGACAATTTTGCAGTGAATGTTGAAAACCGGGACATATTAGTGTTTTAGAGATATTTGTCGGGACACCGGGACACGCAGCTTGAAAACGGGACTGTCCCGGGTAAAACGGGACGTCTGGTCACCCTAGCTTAAGTGGAAGAGAAAGAATCTGAAGGCAAACGCAGCAGAGGAGTGGTCATGTAAAACAGTAGTTATCAACCTTAACATACAGTGAAGGATGGAGGGATGGGGTGGAGGAGTGATAAAGTAACATACAGTGAATGATGGAGGGATGGGGTGGAGGAGTGGTAAAGTAACACACAGTGAAGGATGGATGGGGTGGAGGAGTGGTAAAGTAACATACAGTGAAGCATGGAGGGATGGGGTGGAGGAGTGGTAAAGTAACATACAGTGAAGGATGGAGGGATGGGGTGGAGGAGTGGTAAAGTAACACACAGTGAAGGATGGAGGGATGGGGTGGAGGAGTGGTAAAGTAACATACAGTGAAGCATGGAGGGATGGGGTGGAGGAGTGGTAAAGTAACATACAGTGAAGGATGGAGGGATGGGGTGGAGGAGTGGTAAAGTAACACACAGTGAAGGATGGGTGGGTGGAGGAAGGAGTGCACCCTCCCTCCCCCCGAGTAACAACCAGAGGAGGGAAAGGATAGGACGGAAGCAGAGATAGCATAATAATGTGTTAGCCTGTCTAATGTTGCTCCCCGTGGGAGCAACATTAGCTTTTGTTTTTGCGTCCCCCAGACACCTGGGTTCATTGAACTGCACCACGGCACTAATACCTCAGGGTTCACTTAGAACCCAATTGGTTCCACTTGGCTCTCTCCCAGGGGTTAAACGTACACTATGGATTTTGAGTGTGTTGTAGTGTAGATATAATAATGCAGAGCACTCTCACCACCAGGCATGGGCACAGAGTGTTTCCCTGATAAGAATAAGTCTTGTTACCAGCAGCGGCTTAAACAGCCCACCAGCCAGACTAGCCGGCTGGGGTGTCACACCAAATTCTGGGCCCTGGGTGCAAGGATTCACTCACATTTTGTGCTTTAACTGTTGAAAAATAGCAGATATACTGTAGATATTGTAGATCTGCTATTTTTGAAAAATCGTGAAGATTTGTCTTTGAATATTTCAAATCCTAAAAAAAGTGGTCAGTGGTTCTCAAACTTTTTCATGTGAAGGACCCCCAAGATGGTATGTACTTGGACACGGACGCCCATCTCAAAATATTTAGTTCCAGGGAACCCCCAGAAGCAAAATTTGAGTTACAAATGTTCGCTTAAAAAATACATATATTCAAAGATTTGCTCACATTTTCACGACTTTTCAAAAAATAGCAGATCTACAAGCTCGCAGCGCGGCACTCGGTGCCGCGCTGTGAGCTTGTAGATCTGCTATTTTTCAATAGTATAAAATAGTTAAGGCCCTTCCACCTTGGGCCCTAGTAACTCAGTCCCACTCCCCCCCCCCCCCCCCTTGTGACACCACTGCTGGCCGGCTGGGAATGTATGCAGCATGCCCCCGTAAAGCTGTAACGCAAGACTGGGAATGGAGTCTGCGTGGGCTTATAGTCGGTACTACCAAATAGAGCTTTAAGCAGACTGGGGAATGGAGTCTGGGGCTTATCGTGGTACCAAGAGCTTTAGCAGAGGGGACTTCTTGTGACTTCTGAAGGCCACAAGGGAGGTATCGGGTGGGTGGGTGGATGGGTGTGTGGGGCTCCTGAAATCCTGTCTGTCTCGTGTGAGTTTTAGCAGAAGCCTATAAAAAGGGACTGGGTGTTTGCGGTGCAGAGAGGCACTCGGAAAACGCTGTTGCTGTTCTATTATTAAAACAATGATACAACGCCGTTTGAAGTGTTGGGGCGAGGCGGCGGGCGCGTGTGAGCGCGTCGCGCATGATGTAGGTGTGTGTGTGTGTGTGTGTGTGTGTGTGCGACGTGCGTGCGTGCGTGTGTGTCGGTCGCTGACTCACTGTCCGGCCACTCGCTCGGCAGTCGGACCACGTTGTCCCGCTAATGGAGCGACACGATGATGCAATCCCTTGTTCCTGCTGCACTAAAAGAGATTAGCTCCTCTCCGTCTCCCTCTCTCTCTCCCTCCCTCCCTCTCTCTCTCTCTTTCTCCTCCCTTTTACTCGCTCAATCTCTCACACACACACACACACGCGCGTGCGCTCGCACACACACACACACATGCACACACACACACACACACATGCATGCACGCACGCTCACACACACACACACAGCTCACTTTCTCTCTGCCCCTCTCTCTCGCTGTCTCTCTACAGGAGTTTCTAATTAAATACACTTTTCATCTATGTAAGTGGGCCTGTCTTGGTTAGGTGGGTGGGGGGTGGGTTAGGTGGGCTAGGTGGGCGTATGTCAGAGGTGTGTGGCTAATAGCTCGAGCGACGGAGCTCGAACATCAATGTCATCCATCTTTTGGAAGCCCGGGCCAACGCCCCACTACTCACATCACTCTACTGACAAATACAGTATGGGAGCACTAGCAGCAGCCTGTCCACCCCACTCACTCTCATCTCTCTCTCTGTCTCTCTCTGTGTGTTTCTCTCTCTCTCTCTCTCTCTCTCTGTCTCTCTCTGTCTCTCTCTGTCTCTGATATGGCTGGCTGATGCGACTTCAAATCAATATCAGGGGTTATTTCAAACTTTTGCCTCGATTACGATTAATGAACGCTAAAGAAATGCACAGCGTTTTGAGCTTGCAGATGGGCTTTTTTCACACAACGCCATTGTACAACAAAGTATAACACAGACTTATGTGGTTAATAATCAATTGATTTAGTTGATTACACATTTTGTTGTGTAATTCGTTGATATATAAGAAATTAAAGAAAGATTCCCGGTTGAGTCATAGCAATAACTTTATATTGTAGATGCGACCAAAATGCCTCCCTGCTTGGCGAGGGTTGGATTCAGGGTATTATTCCCTGTGACATACTTGCGTCATATCCAGTGGGTGTACTTGTACATCAAGCCGCCTCACGCTACAGAAACAGGAGATACCGTATAGGCCTTCCCTATAAGGCTTACATGAGCAAGATTAAGTTGGTTATTAGTTCTAAATATCGTTTTTTGATATATTTTCAGTTAATCACTCTACTGGAATCACACTTTAGCTAGCCTGTCCCCTTGCTTTCATCTCTCTCTGTGTGTCTCTTTCTGTCTGTCTTCGTCTCTTGGCGTGTGTACTTACAGTATGGAGGATTAATGCTGTGTGTGCTGTCTGTCTGACCGTAAAAGCAGGTTGTGGTGATAGTAGACAGCTGTCTCTCTGCTATTGGTTGACACCACCCCTCCCCCCCCACCATCTCTGCCTCTGTCTGCAATTGAATTTGTTTTGAACATAAATTATAGAAACATCAAGCTATATTCACATACACATCTTTTCTTAAAAGAGTTTGATTTGCTGATTGAAGATATCAGGCTTGGAACTTTCATATCCTGCAAACACTTACTTTACATATGGGCTATATAACTATGTAGATAGATATATACATACATATTTGAATATAGTGATATAGATATGCATTGCATGCATAGATACACACTCAGGTCTAGTAGCTTGGGGCCTCCGGACCCAGTAATTATTGAGTAATGAGATTCCTCAGATGCAGATAAAAGGTTTAGAGGTAATTACTGGAGCCTAGACACTGTGTGTGCGTGCGTGTGTGTGTGTGTGCGTGCGTGCGTGCGTGCGTGCGTGCATGCGTGCGCCTGCGCGCGTGTGTGTGTGTGTGCGCGCGCCTGCTCCTCAGGGATCTTATTTAACCGTTGTTCGTTTTCTGTCACAACACGCGACCCACTGTTAGCTTGTAGATCTGCTACTTTTGCCACGCGATACCAAGTATAAACCAGGCTTTACCTTCTGCAGTCTTCGGTGGACATTAGCCATTTTCAGTGGAAAATGCTAAGTGGATCATATAGCAGACAGACATTATAGATAACCCTTTATCGATCTGAGGGAACTTCAGGTGTCAAAGCAGCAACAGCAGTGATAATTAAACACAGAAGAGTAAGAATAGGTGTCAAGAATAAAATAATCGTATCTGCAATTGATCTCTGGAGTAGTGTACATAATATATGTTTACAGTCTATCAATAGATATAAATGTACAGTGAATAAAAATTAATACATCGCTATACATTACATTTATTGTCGGTGAATACATTAATAATTATGAATAATGATTTTTTTTATTGGATGAAATATTTGTGAAAAATAGCCAAGTCAGATAATAATGTGTGCATGATTTGGCCAATCATACGGTTCACTGCAGCTCAGTGTGAGGGTTGGTGAGGGGCGTTTAAAAGCTTGATGTCTGTGATAGATTCACCTATACAGGGACGTGCAGAGAATGATATAGCGGCATGGGGGCTGACATTTCTAAAAGGGCCTTTTGGTGGGAATATCGAAAATTGCAGACCTTGGAGGTCGTCTATTTTCGGTGCGTGATACCACACTGAAGTAAGCATAATCAACAAGAGGACAATTCTTTCAACATAAGAAGCTGCATTCAAGTTCAGGAGAGTTTGGACAAGGCAATTCTCTTGAATGCTGCCTTCAGGTATGGCATAGAAAGAGGGCATTTGCATTTCTTTGACCATAGTAAAAAACTGCATTCATGGTCTGGAGAGAGCACTTTTTACAGACGGATAAAAGGGCAGGGGCTCAAGCCCCCTTTGATGTCTACTGTATGTGTGCACGTGCCTAAATATATATATATATATCACTGCTGTCGGGGCAGAAATTGGCCATAGCAGCAGAGACGTACAGAAAATCAATAATAAATAAATACAGTCATCCAATGTCGACGTGCTTAGAGGAGCAAAACATCAAAGAGCATCATGGGTAGCGGTGTGAAAGCAACCTGTAACAACTCAACTAGTAGATGGCTCAGGTCCAGCTGCTGTTCAGACAGCTCTTTATGGAGGACTTGAAGCTAACAATGGAGATAATCCACACCAGGCTTGCAGGTAACCCAATCAAGGTAATAGTCCCCGACTCCCTAATCCACTTAGTCCCAGGCCACCAGCGGTGGCCTGGGACTAACGTACTGTAGCGCAGTGGTTCTCAACCTGTGGGTCGGGACCCCCAGGGGGGTCCACAAATTGTTTTGGAGGGTCTCCAGATGATTAACTTAATGTGCAACGTTGTTTTCTCATTCAACAGTAAACAAACCAACATGAAGTTTAAGTGTATAGAGGGTATCTGCACATTTCTAAAGTGACAATTTAAGGACTTTTTAATACCTCTAAAATGACAAATTAAACATTGGCTAAATTGTTTAATATTAGAGGCAGAAATTGTGAAAATAGCAGATCTACATGCTCACATTGTGAGCATGTCAATCTGGCTTGATCTTCCCTCCTGAACTTGGATCACTTGTATATACCAGTGCTTCTCAAATGTTTTTTATGTCAAGGACCCCTTATTAGCTTATTAGCCCACAGACACCCATTAGAGAAGATCGTTACAGCTCTAGCAGTGATTCCCGACCTCACTTTGAGAACCAACGATAGATACAATACATATCGTCCGTCTGTGTTCGGGTGGAAACTCCAAAACTGTTACTTTCCAGGATTCAAATTCAAAAGTAGCAAAAACAGCAGATCTACAAGCTGAAAACACTTCTCTTCGTGCCGCGTTTTGAGCTTGTAGATCTGCTACTTTTGATGCTTTTTGTGTGGCGCTGTAGTATGATCAAGTAGGGCGTTGATTTCTGCCCGACAGCAACGATATATACCAACTGATTAAACTCTTAAGCCCTCAAGTAAAACTGTACATGGAACGCTTTCTTCCCTCTACACTTCGCCAAATACAGTATAGCCAATCTATGAGGCTATGTTTTGCTAATGTACAACTGCCCCCCGGAATATGGATGCTAGGGTTCAAGTGGTTAAACATAGACATTTGACTACTGTAGACTTTCTTCAAAAAGTGCTTGATTTATTGCACAAGGCTCCATTACATTGAGATTTAGCATTAAAATGCAGTGGCTTGATGGAGGTCGGAAGCAAAACGACAGCTTCAATCAGCTTGATTTCCACTCTGGCACACAGACAGTCTTCTTCCTGATGGCAGGGGTTCTATTCAGAGAAGAGGGGTTGTGGATGGCTCCACACTGACTTTTGTTGCTTGCAGTGGTGAACAAAACTGCTCAACTCCTGGTCAAATGTTTACTCAACTACTGTACAAGAGAAAGTTGCTTAGTTCAGATTTGTTCTTGAGTTCAAGTACAGGAGGAGTACATGCTTTAAGTACCGGTACTAAAGCACTAACAGATCTACAATCACGGTGCGTTTTGAGCTTGCAGTTCTTGGCTGTCTTTACTGTATTTGAACTAGGGCTCAAGAAGCGATTCATTCATCATCTACTTTTTTCTTTCCTAAAAATGTAATGGAGTCACACACGCACGCACGCACGCACGCACGCACACACACACACACACACACACACACACACACACACACACACACACATCTCTCTCTGGAGCTGTTGGCCTGTCTGTCCTTGTTACAGTAAAACATTAAAAAGTAAAGAAATGTCGAAACTAGGTCGAGAGGAGGAGAGGAGAGGGACTTGGATTAAGTCAATACAATTTACAATTTATGCATTTTAGCAGAGGCTCTCAGGCGCTGTACAGACATTTGCGTGAAACATCTTCTCCGTATCGCCTGAGAATGGCCACTGGGAGCGCTGTACTAATGCATTGTCAATGGAAGGTTGTTTGGTGTTTTGTCGTTGCCGTGTCTCTTGGCCAAAAGACAGGCTGCGGTTGAGCAAGAGACACGGCAACGACAAAAAACCAAACAACCTTCCATTGACAATGCATTAGTACGGCGCCTCCGGTGGCCATTCTCAGGCGATACGGAGAAGATGTTTCACGCAGCTGTGTGAGTCCAGCCTCATCCAGAGCGTCAAGTGCGAGATGTGAATAAGCAGAGTAAGCATGAGCTCTGGTCTGTAAACAACAAGGTAAATACTAGTCCAGTGCAGAGAGCACAAAGTAGCGCCTCGTAGAAACTAGAATACTAGGCTACACAATGAACCTAGCATCTGTCTAAAGCAGTGGTTTAAAAAAAAAGATCATATCAAGGTCCATTATTCATTCGTCATTTGAGCCACGGACCACCATTTGATGACATTTAGGGTTTTGATGGTCTTATAAGTACCAGCTCTTATGCCTTAACCTAAAGGACCTGTCCATACTGTCTCCGACCACCAAACCTTTCGCCGGAAAGGTCCGTTTCAACTACAAAATGACGTCAATTGCATCTTCTGAAAAGCATTACCCCGAATTAGAGTTGGAAAGTCGAAACTCCGGTGAAAAGTTCAGTGGTTGGAGACAGCATTGACAGGCCTTTAAGTTAAAGTGATAGTTCACCTATTTTTGACATAAAGCTGTGTGAAATACTTGCCATTCAGGGTTTCCTGCAGGAAAAAGTCTTGACCAGGGGGGGATCTCATGGCGCACGCGCGAAGCGCGTGCGCCGAAAATTTTTGATAATTAATTAATTAATTCGAGTAATTAATTCACTTAATTTTTAATATTAATTCTTATTTTTGCCCTATAAAAAACACATGAATGTGCCCATGATGACGGAAAACACAACTACATGCTATCATCCACATTTATTCAACATTGAATAACTTATATTGCCGGTTCGCCACCAAAGGGTTAAAAAAATAGTGTGCACGCTGGTGTACGAATTCGTGCACAGATGATGCACTATGCATGTACACGCTTTTCACAGCTTTCAAACAAAAAAATACGCTTGGAAATCCGTTCAGGCATTCAGGAGATACCAGCCCTTATGTTTTCTTCAAATGTAAACAAACATGGCTGCCATGTTTGAAAGATAGGGTTGGTATGGGGGTTAAACATGCAATTTCGCGATCGCGATCATGCCTAGTACATTGTTGGAGGTCCAAAAAGTTTTTGAAAAAAAAAAAAAAAAAAATTTTTTTTTTGTTTTTTTTTATACCCTTGGGGGGGCGGGGGGGTTTTCTGGCCAGGCGGGGCGCCTGGCCTGTAAAGTGCTGCAGGAAACCCTGAAAACAGTGGTTAAAAATGTATTCATTGATTACCAGAGTCCCGTGGTCAGAGTTCTGGTCAGTTTTCTAATGAATATTAAGTAGTTCCAATGGGGTGGGGGCCATTTGGCATGGCCCAATCATTGAAAATAGATTAATCCACAAAACTAGCGTCATTTGTATTGTTGGCCTATTTCTACCATATAGAGTGAAGGGCGTAGTGATACTGGACACAGAAAATAGTACCATGTGACAGAGGGGTCAAAGTTGAATGAAAGTTGGTCTATTTGGTAGAAATAGGTCAACAATACAAATGAAGCTAGTTTTGTGGATTCATCTATTTTTAATGATTGGGCCATGAGCCCCTGCGAAATCACCGGAACTACTTTATATTCATCTAAAACTGACCAGAACTCTGACCACGGGACTCTGGTAATGGATTAACTCATTGAATGCCATTTCAAGATGGCCCCCAAGTACCAGACTGCCACTATCCTAGATTTCTAGTGCACGGATCAATTTTTAGTGCACGGATCGTGCACGCCCATGCACCATATATGCATCATATGTGTAGTACTTTTTAACAGCTTTCAAACAAAAAAATCCGCTTGGAAATCCGTTCAGGCATTCATGAGATAGAAGCCTTCAAAGTCAGACAAAACAAACACCGCCACCTTCCAAATTTCTAGTGCACGGATCAATTTTTAGTGCACGGATCGTGCACGCCCATGCCTAGATCATGCACCATATGTGTAGTACTTTTTAACAGCTTTCAAACAAAAAAATCCGCTTGGAAATCCGTTCAGGCATTCATGAGATACAAGCCTTCAAAGTCAGACAAAACAGCCATTTTTGACATTTTGAAAGATGTGTTTGTTATGGGGCTAAACATGCAATTTCGCAATTGCGATCATGCCTAATACATTTGAGGCATTTTTAGAATTTTTTTTATAAAAAAAAATTTTGAAAAAAAAAAAAAAAAAAAAATTTTTTTTTTTTTTTTTCAAAATGGCTTCCAACTCGGGAAACTCGGGCTGTGGCAGCCTGGGAGTACTGTAATAACTCGTGAAACTCGTGCCTTGGCAGTCAATGAGTTAATACATTTGTAACCAATATTTTAATAGCAAGTATTTCACACAGCTTCATGTCAAAAATAGGTGAAACAAGAGCTGGTACTCAAAATACATCCCTGAGCCTCTCAGAGCCAGAACTTAGAAGGTTTTGTTGTCCTTGCATAAGATATTGTCCACAAGTCCATGCTGTATTGATGTTGGTAACATAGGAGAGATAACAGGCAAAAGTTGATCAAAATAACACTTCTTCTATATCCTTTAATTGTGTTGACTTAAATCTTGATAGCGTAAAATGAAACCACATTTGCATCGGTTTCATTTTACACTCTCAAGAGTTAAAGATCTATAAGGGTCCATTTGGTTACCAACTCTCCATCGTTTAGCTGGGGACCTCCTGGAACCCCCTTAACTCTTTCTCAGCCCCCTTAAATCTGGCTCTAAGTCTCTACTGCCGGATTTTTCACTCATTTTGGGGGACGATTACGCATCGTCTGTAGAGTGTATTGCACACCACACCCATATGACTGGAAAGGCCTGCTCGCGCTCTTTCCGATACATCAAACTAGAAAATCTGTATCTTGTTCTATAGTCTAGTAAATGGCAACTTTATAAAGATTGTTTTGCTATCAAAACAGCCTTTTTGCATAGACATTTTGAGATAAACGACTTTTTAGTATAATAAATAGAATATCTATTCATTCTACTGTGAATATACCAACTTCCATATACGTATGGAAAGATCAATTCGCCCTCTTTACAAATCCGCCAAGTAGTAAGTTGCTATCATTTTCTATTGTTTAGAAATAGGGCTGTTTGTAGGCGATGTAATCACCAAAACAGCTTTCTGAATACATGTTTTCGAAAGGATGCTATCAAACATAACTCTTTTCAGCCTTCTATTTTTGGCTTCAATGATGCATCAGGCAGTATGTTTTCAAACAAATGGGTAAACAAATACGTGTTTTACAGACTTTTCAAGTATAAAGGCACATTTCAGCTCAATCCCTCAAGTTATGTGGACAATAGACCTATAAGGGCTCTGGTCCATACTGATAGCAGTGGATGCAGGCACGCCTGTCATCCACACGGCGGCGCTGTCTATCTCAGAATGCAGTCTGATGCATGTCTTGAGTTTACATCAATAAACAGCACGCAACGTGCATGTGTCACTGTCTCTCTCTCTCTCTCTCTCTCTCTCTCTCTCTCTCTCTCTCTCTCTCTCCCCCCCCCCCCCTCTGCAACTGCAACATGCATGTGCACGCGAACATGGGCATGCGCACGCACACGTGCACTCTTACTGTTTTCTTTTTTGTTTTTCTTTACATATCTACTGCATAGTACTGTGTTCTATTTGTCTGTCATTCAATGTTATATGAGATATATGGTTTACTATGGAAATAAGCCTAGTATTTTCATGGATCTCCTTTTAGTAGACCTTGTACCAGTGAATGAAACTGTACCTTTTCCTATGCAAACTTCTAATAAAGTCTTCAATCAATCAATCAATCAATCAATCAATCAATCAATCAATCAATCAATCAATCAATCAATCTCTCTCTCCCCAACTTTCTCTCTTGTATCACGGCTGTAAGGTTAGAGAGAGAGAGAGAGAAATTAGAGCAAGAGAGAGAGAGCAGTGTAACAGAGCGAGTGGGTCGAGAGACATAGAGAGTCTGCTACACACTCTCTCTCCCTTTTTTTTCCGCGAGAGGTAGAGAGACATATAGACACGGTGAGAGATTGCCGTCCATCCAGCAAGTCCTCAGTAGTATAGTAAAGCACTAAACTAAACCCCCCCCACCATACACATGGCTGCTGCTACGTGAATGCCGTCCATCCAGCAATCCCAGGCCTGGGGAGGACGGTCATGTACCAAATCACCATGGTAACACAAGGTAACACAAGCTGATTGGCCACACAATGGTAACCATGGTGATTTTAGTCATTCCAGGGCCCAGGACGGCTGAATCCAAGCGTCAGTGATACATATGCTCCTAATCTTGTAAAGACATTCCAGCGTCAACCTTAGCTTTTTCTGAACTGACGCCGCTGAGCTAAACGCCCTGCTCGATCGGCGGTGGTCCGCGGACCACGGCCGATCGAGCAGGGCGTTTAGCTCAGCGAAAAAAAAAGGTATGGCAAAAAAAAGGTATGGCAAAAAAAAAAAAAAAAAAGCTGTCTTTCACGCGCGCGAGGCCCGGCGTGCAAGACACCAGTCATGTTGCCATACCTTTCCAACAGGCACGATTACAGTACATTTTATTATATTCCCCCTGTAGCCAAGGTATGTGAGCTGCCATAGCTTGCCATACCCAATTGACGCCTCTCTTTTAGCTTGGCTTGTGAGACCTGGCTCACACTACCAACAACAACACTGGATCTTACTTTTACTACTGTCTGTTACTACTACAAACTATGGATGGACTATACAAAAGGTAAATATAATTATGATGTGTTTTTCTGTGATCTGAGACAGTTTGTTGTGTTTGGGCTGGTGATTTGAGACTTTACTGTGATGATCACCTCAAACAATGTCAGCTGTTGGGGAAAAAAAAGAGAGAGAGAGAGAGAGAGAGAGAGTGGTCGAGAGACATAGAGACACGGGGAGTGAAAGATTGCTTACTGAGAGAGAGAGAGGGAAATTAGAGCAAGAGAGAGAGAGAGAGGTGTAGCAGAGCAAGTGGTCGAGAGACATAGAGACACGGGGAGTGAAAGACCGCTTACTAAGAAAGAGAGAGAGGGAAATTAGAGCAAGAGAGAGAGAGAGGTGTGGCAGAGCGAGTGGTCGAGAGACATAGAGAGTCTGCTACACTCTCTCTCTCGTCCTGGGCCCTGGAATGACTAAAATCACCATGGTTACCATTGTGTGGCCAATCAGCTTGTGTTACCTTGTGTTACCGTCCTCCCCAGGCCTGGGATTGCTGGATGTACGGCTTTCACGGCAAGGATCAGCCATGTGTTTGGGGGGGGGGGGTTTAGTTTAGTGCTTTAGTATACTACTGAGGACTATACTTCTACAGCCGTTACAAAAAGTTTTACTGGATCGTCATGGTTCTTACTTTTACTACTGTCTGTTACTACTACAAACTATGGATGGACTATACAAAAGGTAAATATAATTATGATGTGTTTTTCTGTGATCTGAGACAGTTTGTTGTGTTTGGGCTGGTGAAGTTGAAAAAAAAAAATACTAGCTCTTTCTCTTTTTTCCTCTCCTCAAACACACACACACACACACACACACACACACACACACACACACACACACACACACACACACACACACACACACACACACACACACACACACACACACACAGTGTCTCTCAGTGTCTCTCTCTCTCTCTCTCTCTCTTTTTATCAATCAGCCATCTCAATTGCTCTCACTCGGCTAGAATGCCAACAGCTCTTGTGTCTGGTGATTGTTGTGGTAATGTGATGTGATTTTCTCTGATCTGAGACAGCTGGTTTGTGTTTGGGCTGGTGATTTGAGGCTTTCCTTTGATGTGGTTCACTCCAAACAATGTCAGAAGTTGGGGAAGGCTTTGAAGTTTCAAAAAAAAAAAAAAAAAAAAAGTGCGTAAAAGTGCGTGTCGGCTGGGAGGCTCTTGCGCAAAATTGCGTAATAGTGCGTTCAGGCTGAGAAAGAGTTAAGAACAACTGGTCTAAAGTAACAACATGCTATCCACAGTTAAGTAACATTTGTGGTGAAGAAAAAAACTAATAACAAAACATGAGTGCAACTAACCAAGATGTATGTATCTGCATAGTAAATTAGCATCTATCGAACAAAGCAGACAATATAGCCTCAAGGTCTATATGGGGCGGCAGTGGCCAAGTGGGAATTCCCAGTTCGATCCCCGATTCCCCGGCTCCCCCAGAGTTGGTGTAGAAATTGTCCTTGAGCAAAACTCTGAACCCCTAATTGCTCCCGGTGAGCAGGTTTGTGCCTTGCATGTTTCCTCCGCCATCGGCGTATGATTGTGTGTGTGAATGGGTGAATGTAATGCTTTATCATTGTAAAGCACCTTGGATAAAGGCGATATATAAATTCACCATTTATTTATTTTCCATGTATGTATCCGCATATTAAACTAGCATCTACCGAACAGAGGAGACAATAAGGGATACGAGGAGAGAGAAGTGCTACAGTATTTAGCAGGGGTCTTCAACGTTTTCAGGCCAAGGACCCCTTAGTTGAGCGAGAGATGAAGCAGGGACCCCCACAACCTGTTAATAGATTCCATATAGTTTCATGGTTTGACAGCAACGATCATCAGTGTATTTTGGATTCATGTCGATTTGTGTTTTCAGATATTTAACATTTGAACCATCAATACTTAATAAACTTGACCTTTCACTCTATACTTGGTGTGCTCCTTTTTCCCCTCTACACCAAAGCTTTTTGACGGAAATAGCCGATCTACAAGCTCACAACGCCTCGCAGCGCGAGGCGTTGTGAGCTTGTAGATCTGCTATTTTTGGCTAAAGTTCTCCGAATATAGACGCTAGGGTTCAAGTAGTTCATATAAAAAAGGAGAAAAAAAAAGTTTCTATCAAACAAAGATTTGGAGGACCCCCTGTAGTAACTCTGAGGACCCCCTGTTGAAGACCCCTGGTCTGGGTCTTCAGACTACGGCAGAACATTCTTAAGTGAGTCTCTGCATGCAGTCTGCAGTTCTCCTGACTTCAGTTGAGAGTTTATTCCACATGTTCTCCCAGGCGGGGGGAGAAGACTAGAATAAGAGGATGCGATGTGTTCTGATCAGTGCATGGTGTGTGTGGGCAGCCAGTCACGACTACTAGGCAGGAGGGAACACATCCAGCAGCTTCTGAATAAACCAAAGACCAGTGGTGTACAGTAACTAAGTACATTTACTCACATAGTGTCTTTACTGGGGTATTTTAACCCATTTAGGCCTAGAATTATTGAATGCTTTAACCAGTGAAAAATAGCAGATATACAAGCTCACAGCGCGGCACCGAGTGCCGCGCTGCGAGCTTGTAGATCTGCTATTTTTGAAGAAGTCGTGAAAATGTGTGCAAATCTTTGAATATACGTATGCATTTTCAAAGCGAACATTTGTAACTCAAATTTTGCTTCTGGGTGGTCCCTGCACTGCAAGCTTGTATATCTGCTATTTTTCAATAGTTAAAGCATAAAATAATGATACACAATACTGTGTACCCGTTCTGAATGGGTTCAAATGTCAGTACTTCTACTCCACTACATCTGAGATGGAACTATTCCCCTTTTACTCCACTGCAATGATTTGAAAGCTTTAGTTGCTAGTTAGTTGCTTGTAGATTTGTATTATTATTACAAAACAAACATTAACCACTTCAGCCCTATATATATATATATATACATTTCGTCCATTTGAAAATAGCCGATTTACAATTTCAAAATAATTGTATACATTTGAAAAGTTGCGAAATGGGACATTCTGAATAACGAGTACGTTGTACTGTAGATTTTTGATACCAATGCCTTTGTTCTTTTACTCAAGTAAATGTTGAATTCTGGACTTTTACTTGTAACAGACAGTCAATTTCTACATTCTTCTACTTTTATTTTCACCACGGCCAAAGACAGAACCTGCCTGTCAGTAGGAACTAGGAAGATAATGAAGGGTGGAAAGGAGAGGAGAGAAGAGGAGAGCTGTCGTCCTTGAAATGACACGCAATCAAAGGCTTTTAAAGAGGCTGAAACATCAGTGGCGTCAGTTCAGCGAAAGCTAAGGTATGGCAACATGACTGGTGTCTTGCACGCACACGAAGGCGTGCGTGCAAGACACCAGTCATGTTGCCATACCTTAGCAACAGGCACGATGAATTTATTTGAAGAAGTACATTTTATTATTTTCCCCTGTAGCCAAGGTAGGGCAGCTGCCATACCTAGCCATACCCAATTGACGCCTCTGTGAAACATCAAGGCTGCAGCAGCATGCTGCCAATGTCAGCATGTACCTACAGTATCTCTCTACTGTACTGTATGCACTCTAAATGCCCATTATCCATACGCCTTTAATGAGTCCTGTATATATGTGTGTGTGTGTGTGTGTGTGTGTGTGTGTGTGTTTTTCCTTTTTTGTGTGCGCATGCGTTGATATGTGGGATACTGCAGTCTTTTGAATAACACACCATTTAGTCTTAGTCCTGTCTTAGTCTTCTGAAATTGTTTTAGTCTAGTCTAGTCTTAGTCGACTAAATATCAAAATATTTAGTCTTTTAGGATTAGTCTTATTCTTTTAGTCATCGGTTTTTTAGGCTAAATATAACCACATAACTCTGAACAAGTCATTGTCTTATAATATAGTAACTGTAACAATCACATTCGACACTGTCTGCTGCTCTGTGCTAAACCAACAAGATTTGAAAAGAACTGATAAGTTCCATTCTCAAATGTAAAGATAAAATATGTATTTGGCTTTAATTCCATTGCACAGTTGCATACCAATGTTATTTTTTACAGCCATTAGTCTTAGACTTATATTTAGTGAAATTGTTTTAGTCTAGTCTCATCGACAAAACATCCAAATCTTGTAGTCTTTTAGTCTTAGTCGACAAAATGAACACTGGGATACTGTAAGCCATTTTTTTTTTAGTAGCCAATTATTTTTTACCCCTTTTTTTCTCAACTTAGTCGTAATTGATTCCTCTCCACACACATCTCTGTCTTGCCACTGCTGTTGTAGCCTACTGACTCACCTGCCAGTGAGGAGCCCCCACCGGGAGGACATGAAGCCTTCGTCCTCCTCCTCCTCCCGCCCAACACACCCCACTGACAGGTGCTGCCCCCAGCCAGAAGGATTATGTGCAATTGACCAATATCACCCTCCTCCCCGGACCCCATCCACAAAGCAGGATGCACCACACTGGATTCCAACCCACAACTTCCGTGGCAGTGGGCAGGGCTTTACCACTGCGCCAACCGAGCGCCCCAGTATGCATTTTCTGCCACTAAGCTGAGAATGTTATGTTACTGTACTTGTACTTACTAAATATATATATATATATATATATATATATATATATATATATATATATATATATATCATTGTTGCGACCGTAGGTCGCATCTACTATGAGAACCTGCAGCTCATGTGCGTCAGTCAGTCACGGCTCATGTCACGCTCCACATATGGCCAAGACAATTCATTTTCAAGTGTGACTCACGTCATGGTAACCACGCTTCCAAATTAATTATGTCCCACGGCAAACACACGTGCAAATTCATTCTGTCCTTGTCCCTTTTATGCCCATATATGGAGATCCCTGATATCATCAATATTAAGCCCATATCTGGTAATACCCATATATGGACATATTGTGTCAGTCTCATGATAACCAGTGTGGTGGTTGTGAGTTTTCCGTCAGACGGTCAGTTGGTCTCTCTTGTGTTTTTATGAAAGTTTTCTCTCTGCGGTGGATGTGCAGGGTGAGGCCGTCAGGTTTAATCTCACTGCAGTGTCTGTGCAAACTATAAAGTCTATTTTAATAGGCCTCTGTGTGAAGAACAGAGACTGGAGTCCGTAGGAAGAATGTGTTCTTCTCCTGCATTATGTGTGTGTGTATGTATGCTCTGCAGGTGTGTCAAAAACACAGGCACGTAGTGCAACATAATGCTGTAGAGTGTGTGTGCGTGCGTGCGTGCGTGCGTGCGCGCGTGCTGTGCATGAATAATGGCCTGTGTTCTTGGTCTCAAGGGAAGGACAGACGGAGAGAGGGAGGGAGGGAGGGAGAGTGAGAGAAATAATGGAGGAGAGAAACAGAAAGAATGAGAGATATAGAGGGACAGAGAGAAGAAGAGAGAGAAATAATTGTGGAAAGAGACCGAGAGAATGAGAGAGAGTAGGCACGTGCACGCATAGACATGAGGGCATGAGCCCCTGCCCTTTTAACAGTCTGTAAAAAGTGCCCTCTCCAGACCATGAATGCTGTTTTCACTATGGTGAAAGGAATACAAATGCCCTCTTTCCATGCCGTACCTGAAGGCAGCATTCAAGAGAATTGCCTTGTCCAAACTCTCCTGAACTTGAATGCAGCATCTTATGTTGAAAGAATTGCCCTCACTGTGTAGAAATCCATGCCGTTACGCCACATCTCCAGTATTGCCTTCTTTATGCTTCGTTCAGTGTGGTATCAAGTACTGAAAATAGCCAACCTCCAAGCTCACAAGGCGTTGCAGCGCGACGCGTTGTGAGCTTGGAGGTCTGCTATTTTCAATATTTTCACCAAAAGATCCTTTTAGAAATGTCAGCCCCTGCCTCTCTAACATTCTCTGCACGTCCCTGACAGAGAGAGAGAGAGAGTAGTAGAAGTGAAGCTATAGCCGGGATGGAGAATGAGGCCGACTGAATGGAGGGATGGAGCGAGTACCGTAGGTGAATGAGATGAAGCGATAGAGACAGAAGAGAGAGAGAGGGGGTTAGAGACAGAAGCAGGCCGACCGGGCCTGAAAATGTCGTCATCGGTTTTTGAATAGAAAGGAGACGACGTGAATGACTACGTCACCCTCTCTGCTTCGTTCAAAGCGCCCAGACGGAGAGGGGGAGAGAGAGGAGATGGAGAGTGATAAAGAGAGAGATAGAGAGAGAAGGGGGGGGGGGTCGTTGTCACATGAGAAGAAGCACGCGGGGCGATAGAAAGGTGGAGGGACCGACGGAGGAAGCTATGAACGAGCGACGCTCGGTGAGACTGAGACGCGTGGAGGGAGGGATGGACTGAGAGAGAGGGGAGGGAGAGGGGCTGATATATATGCCGGTGAGGTGCTGAATAACAGGACAGAGAAGACCAGCGAAGGACGAAGGAGGACGGTCTGACCGAGACACAGAGAGAGAGAGGACAACATCAAGAGAATGGACAGTCACAGAACACAGGATTGAAGGGAAAGGGAGACAGATGGACAGACAAGAGAGACAGGTTGAGAGCGAGAGGGAGAGATCCCAGCTGAAGAGGTCACTGGAAAAATAAAAGTGTTGTTTTTCCTTTCCGAGAAGCAGCCAGCTCGCACAGACAAAAGGCGGTAGACTCAACAACACCTGTTATTCTGCGCGCGCGCGTGCTGCGCGCGTAGTAGTAGTACACACATCATGTGTACGCGGTTCGTGCGTGCGCGTGCGCACGCGTTTCCTTCCCTCCGTCTCTGCAGCAGGAGTGTCTAACCTGCACTGTGTGTGACCTTCCTTAGTCAGCAGGCAGAGTGTGACTGCATGCGGAGAGAGAGAGAGAGAGAGAGGGAGGGAGTGTCTTCAGGAAAAATGAACAAGGGAGAGTTAAAAGTAGAGTAGCAGCCGAGGGAGTTGTTGCACCGTTTTTGATGAGTGAGTGGGCCGGCCGGTGCATTTCTGCTGTTTCTCCCTCCATCCCTGTGTTCTTCAGATCTGCTCTCTCTCTCACACACACACACACACAGGAGGAGGCTGAGCTGTGGCTGAGTTTCAGCCCTGCGAGCGGTGAGCCCTGGTCGGGCACAACTCTAGACTAGAGGCTCCACCCAAAACCTGTTGAACTGTCAACACCACCAGCACCACCACCACCACCGCAGCCAGCCAGAGAGTCTGGACTGAAAGAAAACTGTCTCAACAACTCCATCCTTTCGAGGAGGATATTTTCATTGTTTAGCGGAAGTAGGCGAGTGGTTTTGCGGGGGTTTTTAAACACGCTTTTCTTTTGTCGGCTCGAGTTTATTCCTGGCGGAACGATGGATGATAATCTGTCGGGCAACTCGCGGGGGCATCCTCCTCCTCCCCCCGCGCTACGCGTCCCCGTCCCCGTCCCCGTCCCGCCCTCCACCAGGACGGGAGGGGACTCTAGGGCGATGGTGGGGGAGGTCAGGACGGGGGCAGGCGAGGGGGGGTTGAGGGTGGGGGAGAGAGACCCCCCACAGAGGCTCTCGCCCTTCCGTATGCTCCGCATGCTGGACACCTGCCGCCCCCCCGGCAACCGCATCGGTGAGTCCACCCCACCCTAAACCCATCCTGTCCCTACCTCACCCCAGGCCACCCCGCTCATGACACCCTTTCTCTCAACTCAAGTTACGACGCACACCGTGTTGTTTAGAGCAATGCTTTGGCAGCGGTGTAAGGTAACTAAGTGCATAGGGCTGTCACAATTATTACATCATCGTCTAATCGCAATTATTTGAGGTAATCGCAATTATTTTGCATAATCGTCATAATCGTTTACATGTTGAGAAATGTTGATATAGTTACATAGTAACACTTTCAAAAAGTAGTGTTTTTTTTTAAGTATAAAGATGTCAATTATGTCAGTAATTTCTTTGTGTATTTAGGTTATGTGTCATATCTGCCACGTGCAACTTCAAAGCCTATAAGCCAAACAGAATTTTTTGTCAACGACAAATACACAATCAATCGTCATGTGAAAATACCATAATCGTGACAGCCCTATATGTGCATTTAGTTATGTACTGTACTTAAGTAAGTCATTTTGAGGTAGGTATTTGTACTTTACTTGCTTATTTCCAGTTTCAAATATTTGTACTTCTACTCCACTGCATCTTGGATCCAAATATTGTTCAGGTTTACAATATTGTAATGAGTAGGTTTTGTTATTAGTTGTTGTTATTCTGAGCACTCTCTTATGCTATATACTGTGTGTGTGTGTGTGTGTGTGTGTGTGTGTGTGTGTGTGTGTGTGTGTGTGTGTGTGTGTGTGTGTGTGTGTGTGTGTGTGTGTGTGTGTGTGTGTGTGTGTGTGTGTGTGTGTGTGTGTGATATTGTGTAGTATATTGGAGAGGATCAAACGTAATGAGATTTTGGCAGACACAGACACTGGAAAATGTATGCTAAGTAGCTCTCTGGCAGAAAGTGCTGATCTTACAAATCTTATAGTCAATTAATTGATCCCAACACAACAGTGTTTTTAGACTCTTTGATAATTCATAATCCTTTCTAGTGGGGGTTTGGCTATTCCTGAGGCTGTTCGTCGAGTTCCCCAGAGGTCTCTGGAAAATAAAGAGTGCCGTTTTAAAACCCATTTAGGCCTAGAATTATTGAATGCTTTAACCAGTGAAAAATAGCAGATATACAAGCTCACAGCGCGGCACCGAGTGCCGCGCTGCGAGCTTGTAGATCTGCTATTTTTGGAAAAAAGTCGTGAAAATGTGTCCAAATCTTTGAATATATGTATTTTCAAAGCGAATGTTTGTAACTCCCTGGAACTAAATATTTTGAGATGGGGGTCCGTGGCCAAATAAATATCATTTTGGGGGTCCTTCACATGAAAAGGTTTGAGAACCACTGACATAGTAGTCTCTTAAGAACAGACTAACTGAGCTCCAGTTAAGTGAAAAGGACCTTTTCTTTGACGATGGCTGGCCAGATTGCTGACATAGATACATAGGTTTTTCAAAAAATCTTAGAAGGATTCAAAAGACACTTATAGAATCGGGTCAAAATTCTAATTTTCACGATTTTTCAAAAATAGTTATAAAATAAAAATAATGATACACAATAATGTGTACCCGTTCTAAATGTTTTAATTCGGCCGTGGCATATAGTGACAATGTTCGGTAGAAAATTGATTTGATATGATTTATTATTCTCACTGTTCATTCCAATTTCACACATCAGTGACACTGTTCTGTTCTACAAACAATTTACAATTTATAGACGTTTAGCAGACTCGTATCCTCAAGTGACTTAGAACAGTGGTCCTCAAACCTTTGAAAAGATATGCCAGGGACCCCCATTAGAGATGATTTTTACGGCTCTAGCAGTGATTCTCAACCATTTTAACTCATTCCCTGCCGGGCCCGATAGTCCCGAGATTATTCCAATGTCTTTCCCCGCCAGGCCCGATAGTCCCGAGAATTAAAAAAAAAAAAAAAAAGATTTTTTTTTCAAAAATTTCTTTTTTCAAAACATTTTTTTGACCCCCAAAAATGGAGTAGGCATGATAGCAATCGCGAAATTGCATGTTTAACCCCCATAGCAACCCCATCTTTCAAGCATGGCAGCCATTTTGGCAGCCATCTTTGTTAAACATAGTGGCTGTTATCTCATGAATGCCTGAACGGATTTCCATTCGGATTTTTTTGTTTGAAAGCTGTGAGCAATGTGGACACACGTGGTGCATTATCTAGGCATGGGTGTGCATGATCCGTGCACACCCAATTACATGGAAGTCTATGGAGACGAATGGCAGGTGGGAGTACGGAGGTATGTTAAAATGGCGGTCAATGTGTTAATGTCAAGGATGCCCCAGTTTCACATGCACTATAGGACCCCATTTAACGACATTTCTATCTCTGAGACCCCAATCGATATTGTAAAATCAATGTTAATTTAACTCTGAGAGTGTACAAATGGTCCATTTGGTTGCATTTGTACACTCTCTAGAGTTACATACCCATAAGGGTCCATTTGGTTCTTAACTATCATTTAGCTGGGGACCCCCTGGGACTCCTTCAAGGACCCCTGGGGGTCCCCGGACCCCACTTTGAAAACCAATGGCTTAGAAGGTACAAGATGAGAGTAGACTGCATTCAACTCACTGCACTGAACAAGCCCCCACTACCTCTCAACGACCTGCTCAAACGGCACGTCCCCTGACCTCCCGCTCCCCCGGGTCTGGTGGTGGCGCCAACCTCCTTGAGGTCCCCAAGACCCAAGTACCGTAACTTTGGTGATAGGGCTTTAGCTTTTTGCTGCCAGAAACCCTGTGGAATGCCCAAGAGAAGCCCTAAACCTAACCCTAACCCTCCAAACCTTCAAAACCATTCTCTTCAATATGACTTTCCCCAGTTAACTGCACACCCCTCACCATTCCACTGTTTTATTGATTGTATGCCATATACTGTAGTCTTAGCCTTTTCTTAGTGTAAAGCTGGTTGCACACTGCACTGCGTGTTTTCGTTGCGTTTTGGAAATCCGAAATACAAAAGCCAGGGAGAGAGAGAGGAAAGAGAGAGAGAGCACGGGACTGCGAAAATCGGAAAAAATCAACCCTGGTCCGAAAATAAATACGAAACGGGTGGCAGTGTGCAAACGTGATTGACATAACGTGAGGTTGATTTTTTTATTCACACGCTCCGAAATTCACTCCGATATACGGCCCAAGCAGTGTGCAAAGACCTTTAGTTTGTTGTCTTTTGTGGTGCCTCAGAATAGGTATGCCAGGGTTCATGTGTTTAACAGCCCCGTCTGTGTTTTAAGCACAGGCCGGGCCTGCGAAAAGCAGGTTGTTGTTATTACTCTCCAAGCCACTATACTGAAGTGAGCATCGTGTGCATGGTTGCCTTCTACCCACTGTCATCATCCAGGTTTATCAACCATGTCATGAGGCTCTACCTACCGTGTGTTTGAATAGACTCATCCAGCAGAGCCTACTGTATGTGAAATGAGAACGTCGTAGATAATCAGGATAAGCCTCAGTCTAAAAGCTCCTCCAGACAGGCTAGCAGGGAGTCAGTCAGTCAGTCAGTCAGTCAGTCAGTCAGTCAGTCAGTCAGTCAGTCAGTCAGTCAGTCAGTCAGTCAGCCAGCAGCACAGCAGCACCTACAGCTAACTAACTAGGCCATGCTGGCTGCACACTGGGAGGCAGTGGCTGCTTATGACATTTACTGTCTGCTATTAGTCTGAACTGGAACTGGAGCTTAGAGAGAGACAGCAGGGAGGCAGAGAGCACTTTGTGTTTGTGTTAGCCTGTGTGTGTGTGTGTGTGTGTGTGTGTGTGTGTGTGTGTGTGTGTGTGTGTGTGTGTGTGTGTGTGTGTGTGTGTGTGTGTGTGTGTGTGTGTGTGTGTGTGTGTGTGTGTGTGTGTGTGTGTGTGTGTGTGTGTTTCATAGAGGTTAACATAACAGGTGTGTCAGGACGGAAGGCGAGTGTGTGTGCTGCTGCTACCTTCGTAATATCGCTGTTGTCGGACAGAAAACTCTTATCTCCATATTTTCGTGTGTTTTTCTTCCTCGTAAGATTAACGCCCTATACTTGATCATATTACAGCGTCACACAAAGCATCTGAAGTAGCAGATCCGCAAGTTTGACCTTGCAGATTGGCGACTACTTTAGCTGCTTTTGAATTCGAATCCTGAAGAGTAACGGTATGAGGTTTCTAACCGACAGACATCGTATAGTGGCAGTGGAATTTTACCATCTCGTGCCAGGATGTAGATGTTGATGATACCAACAGGACGACACCTACAACTCCTCTTCCCCGGCCGACCGGGTGACAGGCCCGGCCTATGACATCATAGCAATACCGGTTACTCATGCTCTGTGTGTGTGTGTGGATGTGGTGGAGTTGTGTGTGAGTGCATGCCCATTTACGTAGATCTCCCGGATGGGTTTCTGTCAGCCAGGTGTGTGTTACCCTTGCTGGGTGTAATGTTTCAACAGCATGGTGTGTTGCGGGGGTTGATTCCTGATATGACTACTGAGTCTGAGCGGCTTCTCCTCGTGTGCCTAGTGCAGGGCAGGCTGCTCGGACGCTTAAAAATGATAAAATAGCCAGATCGGCAGCCAATGGTGTCTCCCCCCCAACCCCGTGAAACACTCCGACTCCTCCCCCAAGCCTTCCGCCTGTGAGATTCCCCCCCCCCCCCCCCCCCCCCCCCCGAAACATTCGGCTGACAAGATATCGGAACAATGGGGGCAGAGGGGGAGAATTGTTTTACGTCCCCCCACCAATCCTGTATCGCGAGGTTCCCCCGAGCTATGGAAACGAACGAGGAGGTGGAGACTGGAGCGTTTCCTTGTTCTAGTTTCGCTGTCTGTCCTTTACGCGTTGGACTCTCTTTTTACCGTGTTCTTTTTACTGTGTGCTTGCTTTTGGCCACATATGATGTTTATTTTAGGTCGGAATACTAAAGCATGATTATTGCTTTTAATGTTCGTTTTTGATATTCACAACCTGGCTATATGTGATGCTGCTGTGAGCTGTGGCCATAGCTCTGCTCTGGGCTTATCTCAACGCGAATTCACCTTGTGAATGTGAAATGAAAGGGCCGATTGCGGGGAATATATAGTTTGTTGCACCAATCACGGCATGCAAGCTAAAAAGTTGCACTTGCTCCACAAGTCGGGATTCATCTAGCAATGCCTGCGTTCCAGAGGCTATATTGCTTTAGAAGCCTGTCAGGCTGCCCTCATCACTACGTTTTGGACTCTTTTCAAGGAATAGAATAGAATAGGCTATACATATTTCTACATAACAGCAGTATTAGGGGATATCCTACTGATTGTTGACACATACTGTAACAACAGCCATTGATTGCTTAGCCTGCTACAGTATATTATGCTGCATTTCATACAGCACCAGTATTGATTGATTGGTTGTATATTGTAATTTATTTGCATAGGAAAAGGTACAGTGATAGATGGTAAACTAAAAAAAAAACAGCACACATTAAACACCACTGGTAAACATAATTCTGGGTTCTATTAAAACAGTATAGTGGCTATACTGTTTACTATACTATAGCCAATTGTAGTTTTAAATCATAGCTAAACCTGCTGATGCTGATATGGGCTAGCTAGCATTGCAGTTTCTGTCAGATCAATTGATTTAGAGATTGTTATTAAGTGCTTGTTATCGTTCTCCTCCTGCATTCACAGCAGCAAACAGCGAAATAGGTTAATATGGCGTAATATGTGTCCTGTGTCGATGTATTTGGCAAATAAGCCTACACTTGAATAGATTAATGATGAGTTTTAACTTGAATGAATGAAAGGCTCTATGCAAATATGGTCATCTGGGCGTGATCAATACCATTCCTACTCTCCATTGAAAGCTGCTGCTGCACGTATGGATCGAATCCAATCAGAACCACATTCAAAACATCAAAAGTGACCAAATCAGACACGCATCAAACAGAAATGGCAACGAAAGTCCATCTGAGGAGGGGTGTGTACATTTTCTACTGTACATAATATACTTTGTGCGTGTTCTCAGCGAGCCCACGCAGTTTTTGCAGGAACTGCTTTTCTCGGTTGTGATTGGTGTACATACATGCCAAAACGTCCCGCGAAACCTGGCCAATGCCAAGCTTTGCCAAGCAACATACACATACGCAAAACAGATGTAGGAGCGGTTAGCTCTGCTCAAAAACTGTTACTTTTCTTCAGCAAAAATAGAAGAAAGAACCTGTGTTTTTCAGTGGATCCCCAATGTAGTTATTATTTTTTCACAAGCTCTTTTTGAATAATTTTCTTTGGTTCAATATCCACGAAAGCCGCAGAGACGCAATTAAGCAATTTTACTTTCAAATGTTTCAAATTTAAGTTGGGCTTGTCGGATGGAAACCTTCTATGTCCAAAACTGTTAGACTTTTCAAGGATTCGAATTCAAAAGCATGGAAAGTAGCAGATCCGCGAGGTCGTTTTGAGCTTGTGGATCTGCTACTTTTGATGCATTTGTGTGACGCTGAGGTACAGTATGACTATGAGTAGGGCCGATAATTTCTGGAAAAAAAAACACACAAAGTTGAGATACTGTATGAGGTTTCTGGCCGACAGTAACCATAACATCCATGCCCTCTGTGGTGTCTGGGTCCGTCCAGCCTTTCAGCTTGAGGCTTTGGGATATTTCCATATTATTCCAGCCGGTGTGGTTTAGAAGTCTGAGAAGTGGCTCAATAATGAGTCATACAGATGGACTGTGTTCATCCTTAAGTAATGACCGTATGCTCTTCGTGCCAACAGACATAAAGAGCGAGGCTAATAAGAGCAACTGGCTTGTGTAGTTCATAGCAATGAGGCGGCACAGTGCCCTTTCTGTCTGTGCAGTTACTGGTCTTTATTGTAACGTATCATTTGTGTAATCCAATTAATGGAATAGAATAGAATGTAAGAGTTTTCGTAATGGTATTGTACACAGTAGAAATCCAGTGTTAATTCAGAACCAGAATCGTGTCTGTAGGCTATAATTGTTCATTTTGTTCATTACTTAATTGAAGTTTTTTTTAAATAAGACTTTTGTACTTTTTGTATGATAGGTTACTACTCTCGTTTATACTGTATCCTCTCCAGTCTGGTGTGTGTTGTCCTGTTACGTCTTGTATTGTCTTTTATAAAATCAAATAAAAATGTATATAAAAAACAACAACTTTATATTGTCACAACGTTTCAGGGACATGCTGGGCCCCTGATTCAGCCCGGGAAAAAGAGTTGGAGGCCCTCATTGCGATATTGCGCGCTATAGAGAGAGATCTCTCTCTATAGCCCTGCTGCTACTCAAAGATTTGCTATTTCAGATCATGACAAGTGACAAGCCAGTGTCGTTGTCGGGTGGAAACCTTGTATGTCCAAAACCGTTTGTTTTGTATTTATCATTTAAAAAATTATTTAAACTAGTGAAAACAGCCGATCTACAAGCACACAACGCCTCGCGGTGCGAGGCGTTGTGTGCTTGTAGATCTGCTGTTTTCACTACTTTTGTGCAACAGCCTTGAATGATGAAGCAGGGCTTTGCTTTGCAAAAATGGAACGAAGGCCGACATTTTATTTTAAATTTTTTCCTAATGGCCGGCCTGGACAGGCCGGGAATGAACCGGCCGTTCGGGAGTTGTCCCGCTTTTCCCAATGGCCAGCACGTCCCTGCCACGTTTACAGGTGTAAAGAACAGGAGTTTATCAAACACTAGAGAAAAACAACATGTCAAATCACGGTATTATATACACATAACGTAGAATAGATACCTTAATTTAACTGGACCTGTCCATTTGGTTCCAGTGGGAATGCTTTGAATTGCGATTGGCTGCATGCAAGAATCAGACAAAAAGGACCTTGATAACCTTGATTATATTCTGTTTACAGTGCATTAAAAACATATATCTTGTACAGGGGGTCCCTGGCACAACTTATAATTTCAGATGGGCGTCTGTAGAAAAATACATACTTTTGTGTTTGTATTTTTGAATGGTATATGAGTCTATATTTATACTACTAGTAAGACGCCTCAGGGTGACAAGGGCGAGGTCGCGCCATATCTTGGCCGTCTGGTCAGTGATGTACTGTATATCGGACCAGTTACCCATATGGAGACCCCTGGTACCCATATATGGAGATCCATGTACTGTATATGGAGATATGCTGTGAGACCCCAAACATGCTTACTCAGTTATTCGTTATGTGAAAATCCTATGACGTCTATCACATCTGACATCATACATATAATCCCTTTTATGCCCATACATGGAGATCCCTGTCTGAACCAGCCACCCAGATATGGGCTCAGGGCTGTCTTCCTCCATATATGGGCATTCCCATATGAAGTCCTGTTAGATATGGGCTTAATATTGATGACATCAGGGATCTCCATATATGGGTATAAAAGGGATTCTGTTATAGTGGTTCCCATGACATCACAACATACCATCCCTTTTATGCCCATACATGGAGATCCCTGTCTGAGTATCTGACATCACTATGATGTCACCTGTGATGTCACAGTGATGTGTCAGGCATTATCCCTGCTCTGAGTATCTGACATCACCTGATGTCATCAATATTAAGCCCTCATGTGGTCTATGATGTCAAACATCTTCATGACATCAGTAAATGAAAGTTAAGGAAAAGAAAAACTCTTGTCTCTTGTCGTCACTCGTGTTCCCCTGCATCACAAGGCACAGAATCAGAACTCTGCACGATGGGGGTGAAGGGCTTGTTTACCTTTATCGAGGACAACATTCAGATTTTAAGAGATAGAGAATTCAGAAACAGTAGGCTTGTTATTGACGGCTGTAACTTGTATAATTTTCTCTATACTGGCTTGGAACAGAACCATGGTGGAGAGTATGATGCCTTTGAGGACCTTATTATAACATTTGTCAAGGCTCTGAGAGACTGTGGGATTGAACCTTATGTAGTCCTGGATGGGTCAGACAACGTGAAACGAGCTGAAGAAAGGATCAGGAGAGCCCAGAGTGCAGCTATGGGTGGTGAGGGTGAAGTCCTGCCAACCCTGGTTGAGTTGGTGTTCAAACAGACACTGGTCAACCTGAAGGTGCCATTCGCACTGTGCTTTGGAGAGGCTGATGGCCAAATCGCCTCCTTGGCTAGAGAGTGGAGGTGCCCGGTATTGAGCAACGACAGTGACTTCTATGTCTTTGACCTTCCCTGGGGGTTTCTCCCCATCTCGCACTTCAAGTGGGAAGCAGTGTCACAGAGCTATATTCCTTGCAAATACTACCAGACATCCTACTTCTGCGACAACTTCAATATTAAACTCCAACTCCTTCCTCTCATGGCTGCACTGCGTATTCTGCGAATACGCTGGGCTCAATACAGCAGAAAGGGGAACCGCTTTGCAGGGATAGTGAAATGGCTGAAGGACTTCCAGAGTCCCAATGATGCTTTGAAGGCACTGCTGGGGCTACTGAGTCGCTCAACTAAACAACAAAAGGATAGGATCCAGGAGGCCTTGACTCTGGGAATGAAGGAGTACCAGTTCCCTCCAACCTGCCTTCCCCGGTTCTTCAACGATGGCACAGCGTTGCAACGGATGTGGGCATAGTCCCCGACTGGGCTCGCCTTCCTTTGACCCAAGGCCGGCTGACCTCAGACATTCTGTCCGTGCTGCTGCTCAGAAGACTGACCCAGCCTTGCCAGGTGGACCTCGCCCAGCTGCCAAGCGCCAATATTACATCTCGGCCCATCCGACAGGTGATGTACGGGCTGCTGTTAGGTAGTGAGACAGGAACCAGAGTGGAGGAATGGGACAGAGAGGGAACACAGCTGTCCAAGATCATGGTCCAACCGATCGTCCATGGAGTTGCCCAGAAACTAAAACTGGATGTACTGCATCAGGCCGAGCAGTCCGTTCGTGAACAGGTATTTTTGGAGACGCTCGGGGTGAGCCACGACACTTTGAAAGGAGTGCCACCTGACCTGCGCCTGCCAGTCGCTGTCACTCGCTACTGGTTGCAGCGCAGCAGTCCTCGCCCCGATGAGAAGGTCGTTCAGGCACTGCTGCTTGGGATGGTGGCTGGAGAAATGAACAGACAACGAGATGTGACGGGAGAGATGCGAATGGACGTACCTGTACAGCCGAAACAGGACTTTGATGTAACTCATGCCTACAACCAATGGCAGATCTGCTTTAAAGACGGTATTCACCTCAACCAGCTGCTATGTTTTCCTCTACAAGCGCCTCGAATCGCATGGTTGTACAAGGGAACACTGGTCCACTACCTGGTGCATAGGCTCAGGAAGGGGGTGGAGGACCCTGAGCTGCTTTTGCAGAAGGAGACCAGCAGGCAACTCTACAAGGACTTGCTTACTGCTGTGCTCCAGTCTCAGGACGTTGTGTCCACCTCACCAACCAGGAGGAGAGGGGAAGCTCCAGCAGCACCAGCCAGTGGATGACCTGGCTGCCCACCAGGATGCTCTGCAGCTCCTGGAAGAAAACCTGGAAACGCACACGCACGCACACACACACACACGCACACACGCACACGCACACGCCTCGTGCCAACAATCCCCCCCCTGCCAGGGGCGAGACACAGTGACCCTAGTCCGAACTCTTTTCAAAGGGGGCCACATTAGAAAATACCGTATTTTCCGGACTATAAGGCGCACTTAAAAGCCTTTAATTTTCTCAAAAAACTACAGTGCGCCTTATAGTCCAGTGCGCCTTATATATGGATCATTCATTGACATTGACATTCCCTTTAGCACAGCTCCATCTGTTGGATGCATAACACAATGGTAGCGTCTATTATGTGCGCCTTATAGTCAGGTGCGCCTTATATATGAAAACAGTTTGAAAATAGACCATTCATTGACAGTGTGCCTTATAGTCCAGAAAATACTGTATTAAAACACCCAAGGGCCGACCAACTCTATCGCCTGACATACTGTATGTACTTTTGGCTGGACCATAACAAAGTCTGGACGCCACGATCGTGTCCATGTTGTGGAAATTCATTAGCATATATGGGCATTCCCATATGAAGTCCTGTTAGATATGGGCTTAACTCATTGAGTGCCAATCCCGAACTAGTTCGGCTTTATTAGCGTATCGTAGTGTGCCGATCCCGAACAAGTTCGGCTTTTAAAAAAAAAAAAAAAAAAAAAAAAAAAAAATTTTTTTTTTTTTTTTTGAAAAAATTTTTTTTGAATTTTTTTTTTTTTTTTTGGGACCCCATCAAATCTGGTGAACATGATTTCAATCGCGATTTTGCATGTTCCACCCCCATACAACCCCATCTAACATACAGGGCAGCCATTTTTGTTTACATTACATGTAAAACATAATGGCGATTATCTCAAGAATGCCTGAACGGATTTCCAATCGGATTTTTTTGTTTGAAAGCTGTGAACAAACTGCACAAATCCACTCCAATGCAATCCAGGATTGCATTGGATTTTTTAGAGCTCATTCTTCTCTGTTTTTTTCCCATGCATGAGGTGTGCAAGGTTTAATCATGGCTAAGTTGACGAAAATAAGGCTTCTAAAATGCTTGGTAGCCAATAGCTAACTTCAAGCTAACTTCATCCTCTTCCTGTACATGCACAAAGGAAAGTGTCCTTTCCTTTGTAAAAAAAGTCATGGCTCCAGGGCTTGGGCATGCATTACCAGCATATCTCTATTATTCTCTGGTCACTGGGCGCCCTCTAGTGGTGATAGGCTGGCACTCAATGAGTTAATATTGATGACATCAGGGATCTCCATATATGGGCATAAATGGGATTCTGTTATAGTGGTTCCCATGACATCACAACATACAATCCCTTTTATGCCCATACATGGAGATCCCTATCTGAACCAGCCACTCAGATATGGGTCATGCCTTGGCCATCTGGCCAGTGATGTATATCGATGACATCAGGGATCTTCATATATGGGCATAAAAGGTTTTATGGGTAATAGCCATAGTGATGGCACAGTGATGTCACAGTGATGTGTGGGGAACTACAGTGTCAGGCTATAATGGAAAGACGTGCCAGTTTTCATAGTTAACTGCAACCTACGAACATTCGCAGTAACTCCAGCTATTCACCGTTGTACTAAAGAAACATAGCGCGCCACTAGGGCTGTCCTCATACTAATGAGGACAGACATAGGGACAGACAAGAGCAAATGTTGGGAGCTGTGTTCCACTACTCCAAAAATTCTAACCGCTGCCGACCATTGTGGCCCAGTGTCGCTGTGAAAAAAAGTGTTTCTCTGCGATCGAAGCGTTTTTGGAGAAAGATAAAGCCGTTTCTTTGCAGCAGCAATGAATAGGAGATTACACGCTTCCCGATGGCGGCCGAGTTGCATCGTGGGATATGAAGTTTTTCCGCTCACCAGTGGCCGCCGCAGCACCTGTTTACCTGGTAACCAGGTAACACGCCCGACGTGATAACGGGGCCGTGGTGTCGCACTGCGGTAATTCTTATCACGTTCATGGACGTAATTGGCATCGGAAGTGTTAATACCCAGCACAGATGTAAAAGAATGGCCTGATCCTCTAGACAGACAGACCTCTAGTCTAATCAATATTTTCTGTATTTAGAAATATCATTGGTTATCGTTATATAACTTGCATTTGTTTTGACTGTAAATGCATAATACTACTACTATGTTTCCTATATTTCCTACCGTTGAAAATAATTATTGATTTATTTGTCTGTTTCTGTTTAATGCTGTTTTAACAATAAAGAATAGAGCCTCTAAAAATATATATATAATAATAAGAAAATACATTTAAACAACAATTTCTCTATGTGAAGACATCAGGAAAATGGTCCTCACAATATCCGTTTCTCATATTCTACTAAACGTGTGGGGACATTTGGACGCACGCACGCACGCACGTACGCACGCACGCACGCACGCACGCACGCACGCACGCACACACTGTGCTGTCTACAGTGGAAACACAGGGGGAAGCTTAACATGTTATTGGTGTTTGTTAACAGAGGACACCCGCTGTATACAATCACCCTTATTCACCTTATTCAGCCCTTATTCTCCTCACACATCCAATGCTAGAATATCATCCAAACTATGGTAGCCCCTCAAACCGGGACCCTTTTAAATCTATGTGCTCGTTCGCACACGCTCGCCCATTCATGCACGCCCGTCGCCCATGCACGCGCACATGTATACGCACCATAGGTGTTGCATACAGGCAACGACTGATTGACTAACATCAGCCTCGGCTTTGAATTCAGACACGCGGTGCATTTGATGATGTTTTCTGATTGGATTGGGTGGGTGAGCATGTTTACACGAAAAGAACATGATAAACGTCTATGCAATCACTGGAAACATTTGTTCTTATTATGTTGGTTTTTATTGGCTTTATATAGGACAATACATCAACAAGACAAATACCAGACTATAACACATGAGTAATACAATACAATACACATACAATTAGCATAATTACTCGAGATGTATTGGAATGTTGCTAGACTGTCCTGTTTATTGCAACGCAACCTCTCCAAATGTATTGGTGATTCAAACTCATTGAGATATCTGGTGAAACATGGAACGACAGAGGTCTTCCACTCTGTTAAGATCAGTGGTTCTCAACCTGTGGGTCGGGACCCCCAGGGGGGTCCCCAAATTATTTTGGGGGGTCCCCAGATGATTAACTTAATGTGCAACATTGTTTCCTCACTCAACAGTAAACAAACCAACAGAAAGTTTTAAGTATATTATAAAGGGTATCTGCACACTTCTAAAGTGAGGATTTAAGGTATTTTTAATACCTATAAAATGACAAATTAAACATTGGCCAAATTGTCAAATATTAGTCAGAAATTGTGAAAATAGACGATCCACATGCTCACGATGCCTCGTGTTGCGAGGCATTGTGGGCATGTAGATCTGCTATTTTCACAATAGAACCGTGTTATACAAAATGTAATGCCTCAACTCTTAGTGCTTGTCAGGGTGGGGGGTCCCCAGTTAAAATATGATTATTTTGGGGGTCGCGGCCTGAAAAGGTTGAGAACCACTGTGTTAAGATAATTATTTTGGCTACAAGTGTACCAAGCAGGAGAGTCTGTTGGACAGAGTACGGCAGAGTGAGAGAAACAACAATAATTCTGGCGAAAACCGGGACAATTTTGTTGTGAATCGGGACATATTAGTGTTTTAGAGATATTTGACTTTGACACACAGCTTGGAAACAGGACAAGGATGTCTGGTCAGGTCACCCTACTCCTAACACACACGTTCACACACACACACACACACACACACACACACACACACACACACACACACACACACACACACACACGCGCACACACATACACACACTCCCAGTTAATGACCAACTCTCTATTCTAGAGCGATCCCAAGACACCATGCCAATGAAGAAACCCAAGAAGATGGCCCTAGCAATCCCCCCACCCATCCACCCCACCCCACCCCAGACACACGCACAGACGTGGAGTGGAGTGGAGCATGCACTCTTGTCTCATTAATCAGATGGATGGGGGGGGGGGGGGGGGGGGGGGGGGTGAGATGAATGGAGGGAGGGGGGAGGGTGAGGACGGGAGAGCTTAGATTGCATGTGGGGTAATATCGATTCCTGACCTCCTCGTGTTACGGCTGGCATTTCACGCACACGCACGCACACACACACACACACACACACACACACACACACACACACACACACACACACACACACACACACACACACACGCCTCGTGCCAACACCCCGCCCCCTGCCAGGCTGGTGGTATGATCCATTGGTCTGGGGGCCGGGGCCCTGGGACCCTACCACGACGTGCACAGTAGGGGTGAATGAATGAAACCTAAGAAAGGCCAAAGGTTGAGTCCTGTCTATAACAGGGACAGACAGATAGAGAGAGAGAGAGTTTGTCTTCCCTAAAATTAAAGAAGAATGTAAAGAATTGAATCCACCATTTAATAAGTCATGTTCTAGGAGAACCAGTGGTGGAAAAAGTAATCAAATGTTTTACTTAAGTAAAAGTATCAATACTGCAATATAGAAATACTCTGTTAGAAGTAAAAATCAATATGTACTTGAGTATAAATACAAAAGTTTGGCAATCAAAATGTACTTGAAGTACCAAAATTAAAAGTACAAAATGTTTGAAAATAGCAGATCTACAAGATCTACAAGCTCACAACGCGTTGCGATGCAATGCAATGCGTTGGGAGCTTGTAGATCTGCTATTTTCAAACAATCTAGGTATAAAATAGCGCTAAAGTCGTTAAGGTATGTTTTGTGAGATTATAATTTATAACTAAAGGGTTCACAAATATTTTCTTGTCCTGGAACCCCCAAATGAATACAGTATGTATTGATTTGTCCCCTAACCCCCTTCTGAAAATGTTCTGTCAGGGAGCCCCCTTACCAGATTTGTGTTGTTAGAATGTTTCAAAAACCTTCCAAATATTCAAAATGTTGTTACATAGATCTACAAGCTCACAACCGCGACGTGTTGTGAGCTTGTAGATCGTCTATTTTCAATGCATACAGTAGGAAGGTTTAAAGTGCTCATAATGGCCTAGTGCCCTATAGTCCCTTCTTTTGGGCTTGTTTTCCTGGTTGCGTATTTCTCTCACAAAAGCTGGCAACACTGGCCCAGTGCCTCCAGGAGTTAACGATCATTCTCTAGAGACTCAGGCCATGGCTACACGGAGCTGGATATTTCATATATCCAGGTTTTTCAGATATCCACATAGAAAAATATCTAGGTCCACACGGAGCTGGATATTTCATATATCCCTGTTTTTCTAGGTCCACACCACAAAGATATCTAGGTCTAACAGGCACGCACACAGTAAAGTCTTCAGAGATATCCGGGTTCCCTGTCTACACGGATCCAGTGAATCGGATATTTTTCAATCTCTCCACTTATTTATCCGGTTTAAAAAATATCCAGCTTCGTGGCCGAAATATCCAGCTTCGTGTGGCTGCAAGCCCCAACAGCACAAAAAAATGTCTAGCTTCAGAAATATCCAGCTCCGTGTAGCCATGGCCTCAGAAGACCTGCTGCCAGCTGCCATAGCAGTCTCCTGTTAGCGCTCCATGCTCCTTCCTTAGTCAGGTTTTGACTTGGCTTTCCATCCACACACCCTGCACTACCCCATGTTCCTGTCTAGGGATGGGACCATATGAACATTTCATATCACGATTATTGTGACAAAGAAAATCGCGTTTTACGATAGTATCGCAGTAATCAAAATCCATTATCCTGGGCGGAACATTTTCCAAATAATAGCAGATCTACAAGCTCACAACGCGTCGCACCGCGACGCGTTGTGAGCTTGTAGATCAAGCTTTGTAGAGCTTTGTAGATCAAAAATAGTAGATATACAAGCTCACAGCGTGGCACCGAGTGCCGCGCTGTGAGCTTGTAGATCTGCTATTTTTGAAAAATCGTGAAAATTAGAATTTTGACACGATTTTATAAGTGTCTTTTCAATCCTTCTAAGGTTTTTGGAAAAACCTATGTTTCTATGTCAGCAATCTGGCCAGCCATCGTCAAAGAAAAGGTCCTTTTCACTTAAATGGAGCTCAGTTAGCCTGTTCTTCAGAGACTACTATGTCAGTGGTTCTCAAACCTTTCATGTGAAGGACCCCCAAAATGATATGTATTTGGCCACGGACCCACATCTCAAAATATCTAGTTCCAGGGACCACCCAGAAGCAAAATTTGAGTTACAAACGTTCGCTTTGAAAGTACCCATATTCAAAAATGTGCACACATTTTCACGACTTTTTCTAAAAATAGCAGATCTACAAGCTCACAGCGCGGCACTCGGTGCCGCGCTGCGAGCTTGTATATCTGCTATTTTTCACTGGTTAAAGCATTCAATAATTTTAGGCCTAAATGGATTAATAAACATTTGTCTCGTTGGGTCTCCCTCCAAGTATTTGACATGGCTCAGAGCCAATCATGACACCAGCACTGTGTAAAAACACTTCAAATCACACGCCTCTGCGCTCAGATGAAACACTCTAAAAATGGAACTACTGTGTCTTTCAATTGAGCCACAGGTTTGCTCCTTTTGCCTACACAATACTCTAGCAGAGTCAGCCTCTGACAACCCTATGTCTATGTGTGTGTTCCAGGTATAGTCCATGAGAACGTGAAGATGGGGTCGGACGGCGAGAGCGACCAGGCGTCTGGGACGTCCTCCGACGAGGTCCAGAGTCCAGTTCGCGTCCGCATGCGGAACAACCACCACAGACGCATCTCCAATGAGGTACACGCACGTGCACACGCACGCTAGGGCTGTCACAATTATTACATAATCGTCTAATCGTGATTATTTGACATAATCGTGATTATTTTTCATAATCGTCATAATCGTTTCCATGTCAAAAATAGTGGAAATAGCAGATCTACAAGCTCACAACGCGTCGCATCGCGACGCGTTGTGAGCTTGTAGATCGGCTATTTCCACTATCAATGTTCTTTTTTAAGTATAAAGTTGTCAAATATGTCAAGTAATTTCTTTGTATATTTAGCTTATGTGTCATATCTACCATGTGTAACTTCAAAGCCTAAAAGCCAAACAGAAATGTAATTGTCAACGACAAAAACACAATTAAATCGTTAATCGCAATTATTAGAGAGAAAATTAATCGTCATGTAAAATGTCATAATCGTGACAGCCCTAATGCACACACACACACACACACACACACACACACACACACACACACACACACACACACACACACACACACACACACACACACACACACACACACACACACACCACTGGCACATCTCTCCGACAAGGTACACAACATTCACATGCTGCTATACCAGTGCATAGTTTGTCAAATTCTCAGACCTGTTTACCTTTTTCAGGGTGAAGCAGGTTATGTACTTATAAATATATGAATGAATGTGTGTACTGTATGTACAGTATGAATATATGAATGTAATTTATGTATGATGTGCTGGACTTTTCTCAAGTGTAGAGGCCAAATCCACGTGGCTTTTAAATTATGTAGCCTTATCTACTGTATATGGTGATGTCTATGTGGCATTTTTTCTTTCTTTTGGTTTGGTGCGTGCGTGCGTGTGTGCGTGTGTGTGTGTGTGTGTGTGTGTGTGTGTGTGTGTGTGAAGAAGCCATAGAGTGATGACCACAGCAGTATTAAATCGTGCATTTATAGCGTTTTTTTAAAATATATCTTAAGATTGCATAGATGGTGCATTACATTCACCCATTCACACACACACACACACACACACACACACACACACACACACACACATATTCATACACAGATGGCGGAGGAAACCATGCAAGGCAAGGCTGGGCAATATTAGGAAAACCTTCGATATTCGATAACGTTGTGTAATGCCTCGATATCGATATTACTCACGATATTAGTAAAATCAAACCTCGGTTCGAAGTGGAGCGGTGAATTTGAGCAGCTGTACCCTATGTGAGTGAGTGAGTGAGTGAGTAAACTGTGCCTGTGAGTGAGTGGTGAGTGTGCCTGGCCTGCACAAAACAGCGCCCCTCCTTTAACTAGTGTGTTGTGTGTGGCCACTCAAGGTATTGCCAGGCTACGGACACGGCCAGCCAGCCACCCAGCCACCCACCCAGCCACCCACGGACATACCCACGGACATACCTGTCTATTGGAAGCGCTTTCACCGCTCCAAAAACTATTGCATTATATAGTTTTTAATGTTTTTCTGTCCACTGCCTGCCTAATCCAGATAATGAATAGCATATCCATGTATGCACACTGCACGGTACACATAGAAGCGTTAGGTAGGTTTTATTGAAATAACCACATCTGGTTAAAGAAGGACTGCTTTTTTGCAAGTGCTACATGCATGCATAGTGTGTCTGTTAATTAATTTGACACATACACCAATACCTCATTTCAAGCCGTCATCGTCGATATGTACACCTTGCATGTTGATACCTCGATATTGATACATTTTTGATACATTGCCCAGCCTTAACCCATTTAGAACGGGTACACATTTTGTGTATCATTATTTTATGCTTTAACTAGAATTTTGACCCAATTCTATAAGTGTCTTTTGAATCCTTCTAAGGTTTTTAAGCCTATGTTTCTATGTCAGCAATCTGGCCAGCCATCGTCAAAGAAAAGGTCCTTTTCACTTAACTGGAGCTCAGTTAGTCTGTTCTTGAGAGACTACTATGTCAGTGGTTCCCAAACCTTTTCATGTGAAGGACCCCCAAAATGATATGTATTTGGCCACGGACCCCCATCTCAAAATATTTAGTTCCAGGGACCCCCCAAAAGCAAAATTTGAGTTACAAACGTTCGCTTTGAAAATACATATATTCAAAGATTTGCACACATTTTCACGACTTTTTCAAAAATAGCAGATCTACAAGCTCGCAGCGCGGCACTCGGTGCCGCGCTGTGAGCTTGTATATCTGTATATCTGCCGCGCTGTGAGCTTGTATAGTATATCTGCTATTTTTCAATAGTTAAAACAGTCAATAATCCTAGGCCTAAATGGGTTAAATAAAACATTTGTGGTATACTTTACTGGAGTATTTCCAGTTTACAGTACTTTTACTTCTACTCCACGACATCTCAAATGCACTTTTACTCCACTACAATTACTTGAAAACTTTAGTTACTAGTTACTTTGTTGATTTTGATTATCATTACAAAACATACATTGCCAACATCAGCCCTATATACATTTCATCCATTTGAAAATAGCCAATCCACAGTTCAAGCTCACAATTGTGAGTAATCCGAGACACGTGTGAGCTTGTAGATTGCTATTCTCGCCAGGAGACGCGTAATGCTAATTAGACTCATTTAAATCGGTTTTAATAGTCGATGTACACAGGGTTTAACGTGGTTGAACTGATTGTGATGGTTTATTATTATAAAATAATTTTGCTGTGGACCCCTGGAACTCCCTCAAGGACCCCTGGGTCCTCTGTAGAAAACCATGTTATCCACAGAGAGAACGAGAGAGAGAGACACAGAGAGAGAGAGAGAGAGAGAGAGAGACGCAGAGAGACAGAGACAGAGAGAGAGAGAGAGAGAGAGAGACGCAGAGAGACAGAGAGAGAGAGAGACGCAGAGAGACAGAGAGAGAGAGAGAGAGAGAGACGCAGAGAGACAGAGAGAGAGAGAGAGACGCAGAGAGACAGAGAGAGAGAGAGAGACGCAGAGAGACAGAGAGAGAGAGAGGAGAGGGAGAGAAAGAAACAGAAAGGTCGAGAGACGGAGAGAGAGAGAGAGAATGGGGGGATGGGTGCATGATGATGAGGAGGGAGGGAGGGAGGGAGAGATGGAGAGACACAGATGTTGAGTTGAAAGAGAGCGGAACGGAGGGAGAGAGAGACGGAGGAGAGGACAGTAATTACGGAGCCTGAAATAATTATTAGTGCTACAAAGGCAGGAAGGAATGCGGCGGAATTAGGCTCGGAAGAGACGATAAGGGAGAGACACAGGAGGAGGGAGGGGGGGGGGGGAGGGACAGAGCACAGGAGACACAGGCGGGATTCGGTGATGGGGGGGGGGGGGGCAGGGACGTGCAGAGAATGTTAAGGAGGCAGGGGCTGAAATTTCTAAAAGGGCCTTTTGGTGAAAATATCGAAATAGCAGACCTCCACGCTCACAACGCGTCGCAGTTTTCGGTGCTTGATTTCTACACAGAGAGGGGAATTATTTCAACATAAGATTCATTCACGCATTCACGTTCAGCAGAGTTTGGACAAGGCAATTTTGAATTTTCTTGAATGGTAGGCATGGAAAGAGGGCATTTGCATTTCTTTCACCATAGTAAAAATCACACTTGTGTGAACTGAGCGGTGGAGGCTGCGTGTGTGTGTGTGTGTGTGTGTGTGTGTGTGTGTGTGTGTGTGTGTGTGTGTGTGTGTGTGTGTGTGTGTGTGTGTGTGTGTGTGTGTGTGTGTGTGTGTGTGTGTGTGTGTGTGTGTGTGTGTGTGTGTGTGTGTGTGTGTGTGTGTGTGTGTGTGCGCGCGTGTGTGTATATTTGTGTGTGTGAATGTGAGTGTGAGTGTGCCTGGCCTGAACAGCGCCCCTCCCTTAACATGTGTGGTCAGAAAAGGTATAGCAGGCTACACCACAGGCTACATACAGACAGACACACACACACACACACACATACATACATACACACACGGCCACGCTTTGGAGACGGTGTGACCACCGCTCAAAAACTGCATTCATGGTCTGGAGAGGGGCAGTTTTTTTTACACAGGGATAAAAGGGCAGGGGCTCAATCCCCCTTTGATGTCTTATGTGTGCACGTGCCTGTGTGTGGGGGTGGAGGGGGGCTGCGAAGCCTAATTTATGCTATGTGGCGCGACGGTGTTGCGTTACAAAAATAGCAGACTCGCAAGCTCACACTGTGAGCTTGCAAGTCTGCTATTTTAGGCGCGCCACTTCGTCTCCGTCATGCAATTATAAACTGGGCTTTAAGGTGTAACCTGCTTCAAGCTAAGCTAATGGGACATGTCAGAGGTGATATTAACTATCTATGATTAAGAAAAAGGGGTTGCGAATCAACAATCGGTTTCCTCAGGGGAGTGCTAGTCCCAAAATCCAGGTAGCACATCCCAAATGTCAAATCAAGGGAGGACAAAGTAGCCTACTCACGGCTCGGAACGCATAAGTGTTAATTTATTGGTGTGTGCCAAATGCCAATAAAAAAAAGTGGAAATGTGAGTGCTTTGTCCTCCATCGGCTGATTAGAAATTTGGAATTTGGGATGTGCTTTTTTTTTTTTGGAGCGGTGAAAACGCTCCCAATGAACAGGTATGTCCGTGGGTATGTGGGTGGGTGGCTGGGTGGCTGGCTGGGTGGCTGGCTGGCTGGCCGTGTCCGTAGTCTGGCAATACCTTGAGTGGCCACACACAAAACACTAGTTAAAGGAGGGGCGCTGTTTTGTGCAGGCCAGGCACACTCACCACTCACTCACAGGCACAGTTTACACTCACTCACCCACTCACATAGGGTACAGCTGCTCAAATTCACCGCTCCACTTCGAACCGAGGTTTGATTTTTATGGTAGAAACTATAAATACTTTGCTAAAAACCCCATGTCCGTGAAAATAACTCTGCTGTCCACATATTACCGTAATTTGTTTATTTATATGGATCCCATAGCTAGCTCACCATTAGCTGATGCCTAGATGACTGCCAGTCATCCTGAGGTCCAATACATTAATATACAATAATAACAATCTCAGTGTATCACAAAAGTATCACATAAAAAAAGAAAAATCCAACGGAATAAACAGATTTCAAATCAAAAGTGGCCAACCTGGTATGCAAGCTAAGATGTTACAGTATGTGTTATACTGAGTGTATAGTACATCGTCACTGTCGGGCAGAAACCTTGTATCTCCAAATTTAAAATGTGTATGTTTTTCTAAAGTAAGGCCCTGCTTCACCATAAAAGACTGTCGCACAAGACTAGTGAAAATAGCAGATCTACAAGCACACAACGCCTCGCACCGCTATTTTCACTAGTTTAAATCATTTTCAAAATGAAAGATACAAAACGAACAGTTTTGGACATATACGGTTTCCACCTGACAACAACGATATAAAAGTCTACGTTTCCTTTCGGAAACTAGCCTTTTCCTTTTATGTTGCGAATATTGCCAGGAAGAGGATTCCCACAGTACCATCGACCTATATAAAACACCACCCCCTTCGTTGTGTTAGAATGATACAGACGATGGGTTTGAATCCCTCAAGCTTGTAACTGCGATGTTTTCGACACTCGACGACGACACTGCTGCGCCACGGAGCATGAATCAGCCTTGATAAAAACAACGGTTTCCTCCCCCCCCCCCCATCTGGCTTCCTCCCCTCCAGGAATCTGTCCATCTCATCTCCTACCCTTCTCTACTTGTCCCTGTTCCTCCTCCTCTCCTCCTCCCCCTCTGTCAGGATGGCATTCTACCACAGTGCCAGCCTCCCTCTAGCTCTCTCTCTCTCTCTCTCTCTCTCTCTCTCTCTCTCTCTCTCTCTCTCTCTCTCTCTCTCTCTCTCTCTCTCTCTCTCAGGCACATGCACACGTAGACATCAAAGGGGGCTCGAGAACCTGCCCTTTTATCCGTCTGTAAAAAGGTGCCCTCAAACGCCCTCTTTCCATGCCATACCTGAAGGCAGCATTCAAGAGAATTGCCTTGTCCAAACACTGCTCTATTGAAATTGAATGCAGCATCTTAGGTTGAAATCGAGACGTGTAGGAATCAAGCATCGAAAATAGCAGACCTCTAAGCTCACAATGCATCGCAGTTTTGAGCTTGGAGGTCTGCTATCTTCGATGTTTTCACCAAAAGGCCCTTTTAGAAATGTCAGCCCCTGCCTCTCTAAGATTCTCTGCACGTCCCTGCGCGCTCTCTCTCTCTCTCTCTCTCTCTCTCTCTCTCTCTCTCTCTCTCTCTCTCCCTCCCTCTCTGTCACTCCCCGCTGTCTGTCAGTGTGTGTGTGTGTGTGTGTGTGTGTGTGTGTGTGTGTGTGTGTGTGTGTGTGTGTGTGTACGTGTGTGTGTGTGTGTGTGTGTGTGTGTGTGTGTGTGTGTGTGTGTGTGTGTGTGTAAAACAGTCACATGTGCCAAAGAGCCAGGTCAGAGAGATGCATCGTGGGTAGTAGCGTCAGTGTGCATGCATGTGTGTGTGTGTGTGTGAGCTTGTTAAAATAATATACATTTCAGAAGGACAATGAGGGACCTACTAGAGCTGTTCTGTATTGTGAGTATATGGGGGACACGTGTATGTGCTGTGTGTGTGCGTGCGTGCGTGTGTGTGTGAGATACGTGCGCGTGTGCATGCGTGTGTTTTGTCATTGTGAACGAGAGGATGCTTGTGTTTCTTCATGTGCATGTTGTCACTTGGTGCCCTAGTTTGTTTAAGAGGCGCACGGGTTACGCTCATGTACATAAACGTGCGTGACAGTCCATTCCCTGTAACTGTCATCTTCAGTCGTATGAGTGTTATACCGGGAACGGGAAAGTGTTTTTTCAATTAATCTTTGTGTTTTGTCTGAAACGTTGTCGTGCTTAGGGATGGGACGATATGAACATTTTATATCATGATTATTGTGATTAAATAAAAAGTGATTTACGATATTATCGCGATAATCAAAATCCATTATCCTGGGGCGGAACGTTTGGCAAAAAATAGCCGATCTACAAGCTCAGCTTGTAGATCGGCTATTTTTTGGCAAAGACCTTTGATAGAGAGTGAAAAAAGACTGTATCAAGTACGTATATTATAAGTACCTTTTACCAATTATAGAGGGTTTAAGTGGTACTGCATATACAGCTCGGCAAATAAAAGGTGAATTGATCCCAGTGCATGATGGAGGACGATATCACGATAAATTAAATCCCCGCACGATACGATTATCGTGAGTGTTTTTTATCACGATAAACGATAATATCGCGTATCGTCCCATCCCTAGTCGCGCCCCAGTGTCACTCGCCGAAGATAACCTGATCTACAAGCTCAGAACTGTTGGTTTCTTTCATCAGAGGAGGGGGTTTATGCTTGATTTATACGATGTTATACATTACGCGCCTTGAAGGTGTGTAGGTGGCTCAGGAGTTTCTGTATAGTGGCCGGTCGGGGGGAAACAACAGAAGGTTCCCAGTTCGATCGCGGGCTCCCCCAGCCGTTATGGTGCCAAAGTGTCCTTGAGCAAGACACTGAACCGAACCCCTAACTGCTCCCGATGAGTGTGTTTGGTGCCTTGCACGATTTTCCTCCGCCGACCGTGTGTGAGAACAAGTGAATATATTGCACAATGTGCACACATAAATGCACCATTTACCATTTTGTCTCGGATTCAAATTCAAAAGCCTAAAAATGTAGCAGATGTACAAGCTCGAAACACGCCGCTTTTGGATCTGCTACTTTGATGCTTTTGTGTGACGCTGTACTTTGATCAAGTAGGGGTATTAATTTACGGGAGAAAAAAAAACACCAAAAGTTAGAATACGGAGATTGGAGGTTTCTGCTACGACAGCAACAATTTCTTGAAGTGTCGCGTGCTGCAAATAGCCGATCTACAAGCTCACAACAGCACATCGTGTCGAGAGCTTACGGTATGTAGATTGTGCGATTTCAGCGTGCGACACCGGCAGGCGACCGCGCATAAATCAGGCTTTTACTTTTGGCACTGTACTGTACTTGTATATTGATTGTTTGTGCTTTGCCTTGCATATACAGTCCAACACATACATCCTTGTAGTGATTAATAATGTACAAGCGCAAGGTTTCTTTTCCCTCAGCTATGTGTTTTGTGTGGGAGCAGCAGTGTTTGTTTTTGTGTCCATCCATCCATCTTCAACTGCTTTTTTCCAGAATCGGGTCGCGGGTTAGGGCTGTCACAATTATTACATATTCGTCTAATCGCAATTATTTGACATCATCGCAATTATTTTTTCATAATCATCATAATCATTTCCATGATGAAAAAAGTTTTCATATCTTTTCTTTTAAGTAAAAAATTGTGGAAATGGCAGATCTACAAGCTCACAACGCGTGGCATCGTGACGCGTCGTGAGCTTGTAGATCGGCTATTTCCACTATCAATGTTCTTTTTTAAGTATAAAGCTGTCAAATATGTCAGTAATTTCTTTATATATTTGGGTTATGTGTCATATCTACCATGTGCAACTTCAAAGCCTAAAAGCCAAACAGAAATGCAATTGTCAATGACAAAAACACAATTAAATCGTTAATCGCAATTATTTCAGTGACAATTAAGAGTGCCAGCCTATCACCACTAGAGGGCGCCCAGTGACCAGAGAATAATAGAGATATGCTGGTAATGCATGCCCAAGCCCTGGAGCCATGACTTGCCTGAACACTTTCCTTTGTGCATGTACAGGAAGAGGATGAAGTTAGCTTGAAGTTAGCTATTGGCTACCAAGCATTTTAGAAGCCTTATTTTCGTCAACTTAGCCATGATTAAACCTTGCACACCTCATGCATGGGAAAAAAACAGAGAAGAATGAGCTCTAAAAAATCCAATGCAATCCTGGATTGCATTGGAGTGGATTTGTGCAGTTTGTTCACAGCTTTCAAACAAAAAAATCCGATTGGAAATCCGTTCAGGCATTCTTGAGATAATCGCCATTATGTTTTACATGTAATGTAAACAAAAATGGCTGCCCTGTATGTTAGATGGGGTTGTATGGGGGTGGAACATGCAAAATCGCGATTGAAATCATGTTCACCAGATTTGATGGGGTCCAAAAAAAAAAAAAAAAAATTCAACAAAATTTTTTTCAATTTTTTTTTTTTTTTTTTAAAAGCCGAACTTGTTCGGGATCGGCACTCTACGATACGCTAATAAAGCCGAACTAGTTCGGGATTGGCACTCAAAGAGTTTTAATCGTCACGTAAAATGTCATAATCGTGACAGCCCTACGCGGAGCTGAGATTTCCAGTGTTCCCTCTCCTGAGCAACATTATACACTTCCCCCTTGGAGAGCCCCAGGCGTTCCCAGGCCAGTGTGGATGTAATCCCTCCATTTGGTCTTTGTTCAGCCACAGGGTCTGCTAAACCCAGTGGGACGTGCATAGATGACATCCCTAGGAAGATGCTCTGGAGGCATCCGTACTCGATGCCTGAACCACCTGGCTCCTTTCCAAGCATAGGAGCAGCGGTTCAAATTTCAAAACACAATTTCAATTCAATTCAAATAAGCTTTATTCGGCATTTATTGGCTTTATTGCAATGTTATATAATATATACAGTACATGTTGGCAAGGGTATATATGCTAATGATTTTTGTAGAAATCCTTCAAGATTCACTTTTGGGACAATTAGCAGTTTGTCTCCCAAAACTATTTAAAACTATACAAAAAAAGCCTCATATTAAAAATGTGTTTAAAGGTAGCAGCTCTGTTTATACATGCAGTAGGTCTATGCCAGAGATCCACTCTTTACAGAGGAAACATAATGGTTAGTAGTCCTTAGGGTGCTTGTATTCCATTGGCTAACCTTTTAACAGTTCACACAAATCTTTGCTGCTGTGTTGGCAGCAAATTGAATCGTTAAATCGCCATTTATTTGTGCGACAATTATCCGTCAAGTAAAATGTTGTGATGGTGACAGCTATTGCTCATTTTGATTTAATTTTAGTCACATTTTAGTCATTTGAAATGTTATAGTCTCGATTTTTGTCTTTTGTCGTCAAAATGTATTTTGGTGGGATTTGATGGCGTCCTAATGCCAGTGATGTTACGATTGGTTGCATGCTGAAAATAGCCAATCTACTTGTAGATCGGCTATTCTCAGAGCACAACACCCGATCGCAACCAAACATAAGATGACTCTTCTCCACTGGTCCCTCCCTAACATTCTATTCTAGTTTTTATTTATTGACGAAATTGTCGATATAATTTAGTCCCAGTTTTAGTCATCATAGCTTAGTTTTTCTTCCGTTTTTGCTAGTGAAAAAAGGGTGGTCGACGAACATTTTTCCGTGGTGGTTTTAGCCAACGAAATGAACACTGGGTGACAGACCGCCCCTGGAAGTGTGTGTCAGTCAGCAGCCTTAAGGCAGGGGGCTCATATGAGACACTGATGATGACAGGCTGTTATGTTAGCCTATTGAGTTCACATAAAACCATTAGGGGCTTGAAATCCTGCTGCCTTTCATCCTTCACATAAATAAACACCCCCAGAAGCGCACATGCAGTACATACATACTGTATACACAGGGGTGTCGCACCAAATTCTGGGCCCTGGGTACAAAGATTCACTCACAGTTTGTGCTTTAACTATTGAAAAACTGCAGATATACAAGCTCACAGCTCGCACTGCGAGCTTGTAGATCTGCTATTTTTGAAACATCTTGAACATTTTTCGTGCAAGTCATTGAATATTTCAAATCCTTCTGAGTTTTTTTTGGAAAACCTCTCTTTCTATGTCAGTGGTGCTCAAACTTTTTCATGTAAAGGAACACCAAAATGATATGTATTTGGCCACGGACCCCCATCTCAAAATATTTAGTTCCAGGGACCCCCCAGAAGCAAAATTTGAGTTACAAATGTTTGCTTAAAAAATACATATATTCAAAGATTTGCACACATTTTCACGACTTTTCAAAAATAGTAGATCTACAAGCTCGCAGCGCAGCACTCGGTATATCTGCTATTTTTCAATAGCTAAAGTATAAAATAATGAAGGCCCCTCCACCTTGGGCCCTAGTAACTCAGTCCCACGTTCCCCCCCTTGTGACACCCCTGCATATACATACCGTACATACATAGGATATCGGGGTCACATGTATCCTGTGGGGATATTGGGACCGAAGCCAGCCAGCCAGTTGTTGGCTGCCATGGAAACTAAGCGTGTGATTGGCATCCCGCCGCCTCTAGTCCTGTCCTATATCCCAAGGTGTAGGATAAGAGGATCACCGGGATGCATTGTGGGAGATGTAGTGTGATGCGGTCGCTTGCTTGCTCGCTTGCCGCGCCGTGCTCACAATCTATCGCGATTCCATCGTTGTCAACGTTGTGTGAAGACATGCAATCAAGACAATAATCTGCACTGAATTTACTACAGCTGCATGACTGACAGTTTGTTCACTGATCTGATTTATTAACCCATTAAAATCGGGAAAGTGTCTGCATCATTTTAAAATAGCAGATCTTCAAGCTCATAGTGCGTCACGTTGTGCATTTATAAACTCTTTGCTTCTGGGGGTCCCTAGGTACAAAATGTTTTGAGATGGGGGTCCGTGGCCAAATTCATATAATTTTGGGTCTATCTTGACCCATACAAGTCTGTAACTCTGACAGTGTACAAATGGAACCAAATGGACCCTAACGGGTCCATTTGGTTCCATTTGTACACTGTCAGAGTTAAGGGGAGACCTTGAAATTTGAAAGTTTGAGAAACTGATGAGTTGGAAGGAATAAAGTAATGTTTATCTCTAAAGCACATGTAAACACAGCTTAAACTGAACAAAGTGCTGTTACAAAAGCATATTGTATGACAAGTATATTTGAAGTTATTGGGCCCCAAAAGCCAGCAGTAATGCACATTTTACTGGCCTCCTAGGAAACAAACTGCTGAGAGACTCTACAGCTCGACTAATAGTCCAGCTAATTCACTTGTACAGTATTTTTTAGGGTTTATTTTTTTTTATCTACTTTTTTTTTACTATATCTACTGCATAGTACTGTGTTCTATCCGTCTGTCATTCAATGTTACATGAGATACTTCAATGGTTTCCTGGAAATAAGCTTAGTCTTTTCTAGGATCTCCTTTTAGTTGACCTTGTACCAGTGAACTGTACCGTCATGAAACTGTACCTTTTTCTTTGCAAACTTCTAATAAAGTCATCAATCAATCAATCAATCAATAGTGGAGTGGTAAAGGCACGCCATACCTCATCGGCTCTGGTGTCCAAGGTTCGATTCCCAAGCCCGAGGTACGCTTGCTGCATGATGTCACCCCTGACTCCCTCACTTCCTGTTTCTGTCTCTCTTCACAGTGGACTGTCAATAAACACAGAAGAAGGCCCCAAAATCTCGAAAATATATCTTTTTAAGGTCCTTCTCCTTACATACAAAACACTTAAAGCAGTGGTTTTCCACCTGTGGTCCTTGAGGGGATTCCAGGTGGTCCCCAGCTAAATGATGGAGAGTTGGTAACCAAATGGACCCTTATATTATTAACTTTTGAGAGTATAACATGAAACCAAAAGGACCCCATTTTACGCTCTCAAGAAATTATTGTTTAACAGAAGTCTACACAATTAGAGAATGTAGAAGAATTATTTGGATCAACGTTGCTTGTTATCTCTCCTATGGCACCACATCAATACAGCATGTAAATGGTGGTCCGTGTTTCAAATGCTGTGAAATGCTATGAAAAGGGTTGAAAACCACTACCTTAAAGGAATAATCTAGTAAATTGCTAAATCCCTTGGCATTTTACGCTGAAAGAACTTGTTCTGTGTAGACTAGAAATCCATATCGTACGCCGCATCTTCAGTAGATAAAGAGTGTGGGGTCGTGCCAGTTTACCAGTAGCACGAGTGGCTGGCTGGCAGTAAGTAAGTAGCACTTGTTTTGCCTCGTTTAGGATGCATTTTGCCTCGTCCAGAAGGCATTCAACTTCTTCCGTCATTGTTGTTTTACATCAGTGACTCAATGCTCGCACTGGATAACCTTGCTCCTGAGTATAGGGTCGGGTGGTGCGTGCACCCAGTGCACCTAGGGGTGCAGCACACTTAATTTGCAAACGACAGTGCACTGACTGCACTGAATTTCAAAACGACCAGACAGCTCTCAGTGCATTATCTCCGAACGCTCCCATAGAACGCACCTACCCTTCAATAGCTGGAGATTCCTAGCGCCCTAATAACTGCAGAAAGGACAGAAGATTATTTGTCAGGTCCGAAAGCTATCGGACACATTAGTTCCCTAGATATTTTCAAAAAGCATCTTCTTTTATACTTTAAGCCTTTAACTAGCTGCACACTTGTATCTCGCCTGCGCTTCAGTACTGCAGTTCACATACTATGTATTCTATGTATGTTATTCTTTTTAACCTTATATATATATTTGTTGTATTATTATTTCATTCTCATGTGGGTTTTAATTTTGTATTCTCCCTGTAATGTTTTACCAGTTTCTTTTTGTAAAGCACTTTGAGCTGCAATTCCTGCATGAAAGGTGCTATCTATACAAATAGAGTGTATTATTATTATTGTTATTAAAAGGCCAGTAGTGGCCAGTAGCAGGGGAGCACCAACTGCACCTTGTACTTGTAGTCACGACCGTGCGGACATCGCATCCGAGAGAGATTTGTGAGATCTAAGAGCGAGGCCTAGAAGAGGAGTTGAGTGCCAGCGAATGGCCTGGGCCATTAAAAGCAATCAGCAGGATCTTAAATTGAATTCTGAAATGGACAGGGAGCCAATGAGGAGAGAGAGAGGCAAAGGACCGGAGAGGGTGATGCGCTTGCACTTTTTTGCAGCAGTCAACATCCTTTGCAGCTGCATTTTTAGGAAGGACCATCTGCGGGCAAGATAATGAAGCCTGGGGCGGCGAACTGCAGCAGTCCAGACCACATGTAATGAAGGAGGCGTGAATTACTTTTTGCCATATCTGTGAGAAATACAGAATGGACTTTGAGTTTGGAAACGGTTTGTGATTTTGTCAAGACGGCTCAGACTCGAGTAATGTGCCATGGCAGGGTTTACATGGGGTCCCCAGCAAAATCTGTATGCTAAAAAATTGCAAGATGCGCAAGCTCACAAGCCTGTATTACTTTTTTGATGATTTTAATAAATGTTTATCTTGAAAGTAATGGAACATTGTGCATACATTTGAATTTTGGCTCTGGGTACCCGGACTCCCTAGCACAATTTTCTTTTTTCAGGTGGTGTTTCGCGGCCAAACATTTTTCATTTTGGGGGTCCTTATCAAAAAAAAAGTTTGAGAATAACTGTGCTATATGTTATATTACTACATGGATAAGGATGGTAGTATGAGCAACCAATCTTTATATTGAAACGCTCTCTCTCTCTCTCTCTCTCTCTCTCTCTCTCTCTCTCTCTCTCTCTCTCCCCCCCTCCTCTCCTTTCTCAGGACATAAATAAGCGCCTGTCTCTCCCAGCTGATATTCGGCTACCAGAAGGCTACCTGGAGAAGTTTGCCATGAACAGCCCGCCCTTCGACAAGCCCATGAGCCGCAGGCTACGACGCGCCTCATTGGTCAGTATCGTGTGTGTGACTGTGTTTGTGTGAGCGCTTGTATAATAATACTATAATTGCGAGGGCCAAATGTCCCAGAATTCCCAGAAATTGTATGAGTTCGTTTTACGATCAATAAAGATTCAGGTTGTCATTAGGGTTCAGGACAAGGCATCAAGAGCTATATTTTCGACCCCTTAACCCACATAGTTGTGTGGCGATGTCACACACCGAAAAACCGCCGTTCCACAAGCTCACAAAGTTGTAGATCTGCAATTGTTCTGCGTTTTTTTTTTTTTTTTTTTTTTTTTCAATGGCGTCCTAAAATGGCGACGTCCGCCTCACACGAGCATAGTAACACAAACAGGTGCGTTTTTGTGTGCGTGCAAAGCTTCGGCGTGAGCTAGCTCCCAACCAAACTAGCTTTTCGCCAACCGCTCTTAGCGTCGCGCTGGCCTCTCTGCACATTGTCTTTGGCCGGTAGGTTTTGGATGTCGCGCTGCTCTTTGTGGCGTGGCTTTGTTGCCGCCGTGAAAGCACCACCATCCTCCAACGCCATTGTGCATCACTGAGACGGTTGACTAAGGCTATTATACGTATTGTGTGCGGGTGAGAGACAGTGAGTGTGTGTGTGTGTAGTGCGTGTGCGTGCACACAACTGAGCGCATACACACAACGTAATGCAAACGCCAACCAACACGCACAGAGTTATGGTAGTATAGAGCTGACAATGGCTCAGGGGGGGTGTCTGTATTATGTATTCAGGCCAAGAGCATTGTGGGTATGGCTATGGGGGTGGGAGAGAGATGGGGGGGGGGGGTGTTGTTGTATGGAGAGAGAGTGAGAAAGAGAGAGAGAGAGTGGGGGCGAAGGGATATTATCTGCTAGGCTAAGATAATTCATGAATATTCAGAGTTTTCCTTTTTATTATTATCCCAATCTACTCTCTTTTGTATCGCTCTTCAAGTAGTCCTACTTCTATCCCACTCAGCGTTTTATTTTTGGGTTTTTTCTCCGTGGTGGGTGCTGCTGTTGCTCCCAGGGGCGTCACAAGGGGGGGGAAAGTGAGACTGAGTTACTAGGGCCCAAGGTGGAGGGGTATTTTATACTGAAGAAAAATAGCAGATATACAAGCTCACAACGCGGCACCGAGTTCTGCGCTGCGAGCTTGTAGATCTGCTATTTTTGAAACGTCGTGAAAATGTGTGCAAATCTTTGAATATTTTTTAAGTGAACATTTGTAACTCAAATTTTGCTTATGGGGGGTCCCTGGAACTAAATATTTTGAGATGGGGGTTCGTGGCCAACATACATATCATTTTGGGGGTCCTTCACATGAAAATATTTGGACACCACTGACATAGAAACATTGTTTTTTTTGTGAGCTTGTATATCTGCTATTTTTCAATAGTTAAAGCACAAAATGTGAGTGAATCCTTGTACCCAGGGCCCAGAATTTGGTCTGGTTGCTCCGCTGCTGTCGCTCTCTTTCCTGCCCCCGGTGTGAAGTGCGTTGGTTCCACACATCATGGAGTGCGTTTTTCCACGCAGCACTTAGTGGAGGAAAGAGGCTCTCCTTCCCGTCAACATGTCTCTCGCAGCTGCGGTTTAGCTTGTTAAATTTAAATCTGATTGAGGCGTAAAAAAATCTGTTAACCACTTTAAACCCTCTATTCTTAGTACACTTCTTCTCGCAATCCTCAGGCAAACTGGACCTGAGTCACAACTCATCACTTTTTGTGTTTTTCTGCAAATCAACGCCCCTGCTTGATCATAACCACAGTGTCACACAAAAGCATCAAAAGTAGCAGATCTTTTTGCATTTGAATCCTGACAAGTAACAGTTTTGGGCCAGTGGGCCCCCAAATTATTGACACATTTGGGGTCAGATGGGTGGGCCTTGAAATAGGGCTGTCACAATTATTACATAATCGTCTAATCGCAATTATTTGACATAATCGTGATTATTTTTCATAATCGTCATAATCGTTTCCATGTTGAAAAATGTTCATATATTAAACAAAAAGTCAAAAATAGTGGAAATAGCAGATCTATCGGCTATTTCCACTATCAAAGTTATTTTTTAAGTAGTAAGTTGTCAAATATGTCAGTCATTTCTTTGTATATTGAGGTTATGTATCATATCTGCCATGTACAACTTCAAAGCCTAAAAGCCAAACAGAAATGTAATCATCAACGACAAAAACACAATTAAATCGTTAATCGCCAATTATGTGAGTGACAATTAATCGTCATGTAAAATGTCATATCGTGACAGCCCTACCTTGAAATGCTTTTTGCGATTTTCAAGTGGGCCCCGATCCAGACAAGTTTGAGAACCACTGAATTAGGCTTTAGTCTTAACCCATTTAGGACTGAGGAGGACCGTTCTAAAAACGCCATTTAAATACGTTTTCTGAGAAACTTCAAAACGTACAAACACATTATGTTGCCTTGCCATATTGTCACTGTCAGGCAGAAACCATGTAACTCCCAAGTTTCAAATGAGCATGTTTTTGGGTTAATTGAAGCCCTACTCCATCATACAAAAGTGTCGCGCAAAAGTAGTGAAAATAGCCGATGCGAGGCGTTGTGTGCTTGTAGATTGGCTAGTTTGATTTTAAATCGTTTTTAAAATAATATCAAAAAAGGAAGGTTTTGGACATACAAGGTTTCCACCCGACACCGACAATGTACTGTACATACCAGCAAGAACCCCAAAAGGGGTTCCCGTCTTGAAATGGGTTTAAGCCGTTTTGCATGAACCACTTGAACTCTCTGGTGTCCCATATCGTGGAGTGAGCTAAAATAGCCTATCTGCAAGATCAAGATCTGAGATTGTACTGTAGATTGGATGTTTTCAGCGAATACATTTTAGTGTAGAGGGAACCAAGCAGGAGGCCTAGTATAGAACCCTGGGGGTCTTCAGTCAATCAAGTATATAGAGTTAAAGAAGTAGTAGGAGAGGAGAGGTGTAATGGTGGTGTGAAGTAAGATTTATTATTCATTCATATGTGACTTGCGTCTGTCATCAAGATGTCAACGCTGTGTGCTTAACAGGTGAGCACTGTACAATGAGTGGCAGGGGTGTGTGTGTGTGTGTGTGTGTGTGTGTGTGTGTGTGTGTGTGTGTGTGTGTGTGTGTGTGTGTGTGTGTGTGTGTGTGTGTGTGTGTGTGTGTGTGTGTGTGTGTGTGTGTGTGTGTGTGTGTGTGTGTGGTGTGTGTGTGTGTGCTATTTTCAGCTTTGGGGATTAGGGTAAAAAAAAAAGCCAACAAATTGTAAAAATGCATAAAACCTCTGTCCTAAATTGTTGATATCCTCACAAGTATAGTGTGTGTGTGTGTGTGTGTGTGTGTGTGTGTGTGTGTGTGTGTGTGTGTGTGTGTGTGCGTGTGCGTGTGCGTGTGTGCGCGCGTGCGTGCGTGTATGTGTGCGTGTGTGTGTGCGTGTGTGATGCAATGTATATCTATAATTCAGCAGCAGTTGCCCGTCTAGTCCGCAGTGCCTCGTTGCTGACTGGAATTACACTCCGGGACACCTGAAGAGATAACTGAGTCAGAGAGAGAGGGAGGTTGAGAGAGATAGAGGGGAGAGGAACAGCGTTGCATAAAGAGATGATGAGAGAGAAGAAGGAGAAAGGACACAAGATAAGCCAGTGAATGACAGCTAGGCATGATGGGGGGAAAGTGCTGCTGCAGAGAGAGAGAGAGAGTGAACGCTGTAGCAGAGATGAGGAGGAGATATGGGGGCGTGTAGCGTGACGAGACGGTGAAAGGAAAGACGGGTGAATGCAAAACGCTTAAGGCCTGGACTGTAGGACACATACTGTAGGACACATACAGTACAGTTCAGGTTGGACACTATATAGTCAGATAAAATTAAGGCAGAGGTTGGACAAAATTGTATTATTTAGTTTTTCAACTGATTCTGTTAGGAAATCAGGTCTACTTGCCAGGATAAAAAATCTACCATGATCTGCTCACGCTCAAGTTGGGCTCCCATCGACTTTCTATACAGGAGGAAAATACCCAGAAAAAAATCTGCTTTAAGTAGGATGTGAGGGGTCTAACTAGGGGTTTGTCATGATGCTGAATCCATTGCAAGCATTTGCTTTGCACAAAAAACATTAATTGGCCCCAGAAAACACCAACAAAAGATGATTTTTTTGATGACTCATCACTTTTCATCACTAAACCATCATTTTCTGGGGCCATTTTTAGCCCAAGGAATGTTTTTTGTGCAAAACAAATGCTTGCAATGGATTCAGCATCATGACAAACCCCTAGTTAGACCCCTCACATCCTACTTAAAGCTGATTTTCTTCTGGGTATTTTCCTCTTGTATAGACAGTCGATGGGAGCCCAACTTGATTTGGCCACTGTGGATATTTGCAGTGAGCAGATCATGGTAGATTTTTTATCCTGGCTAGTAGACCTTATTTCCTAACAGAATCAGTTGACAAACTAAATAATACAATTTTGTCCAACCTGAGTGTATTTTTTCCTTAGATTTACTAGACTATATAGGACAAGGACACATACAGCAGTGGTGGAAAAAGTACTCACATATTTTACTTAAAGGAGTAGTTCACCCCCAAAATGACTTTTTTTCCCCTATTGATTACTCATGACATGGAGTTCTTGAGTTTTTTTTTATTTTTGTATTTGTCGCATTCCTAAGACAATACATGTATTATAGTACATTTACCCCCCATTGATTCTGGATGGGGACCAAATGCAAGGCCCTGGATGGGCACCCAAATGCTTTTGGGTCATAATCAATGGGGGTAAATTTAGGGTCAAGGGGGTCAAGTAAATTTTACCCCCATTGTTTCTGACTCTGAGCTTGTGTCCCATCCAGGGCCGTGCATGTGGGTCCCCATCCAGAATCAATGAGGGGTACATTTACTGTTATACATTTTTTGTCTTAGGAATAAGACAAATACAACAAACTGTCATTGAACTCAAGTCTCCGTGGCATGAGTAATCAATAGAAAAAAAAAAAATTTGGGGGTGAACTATTCCTTTAAGTAAAATTAGCAATACTGCAATGTAGAAATACTCTGTTACAAGTAGAAGTCTGGAATAATAATTAAAACTATAATCTTGAGTAAAGTACTTGAAATACCAAAAGTACTCATTATGCAGAATGTACCATTTCACACGTTTTAAAATGTTGAAACTAGCAGATCTACAAGGTCACAATCCAAGCTTGTGAGCTTGTAGATCAGCTATTTTCGGCCAAGAGGTTTTGTGTAGAGGGGGAAAAAGAGCAGACTAAAGCTGGTTGCACACTGCTGCGTTTTTCGGGCCGAATATCGGAGTGAATTTCGGAGAACGCAAATAAAAAAATCAACCTCGCGTTATGTCAGTCACGTTTGCACACTGCCAACGAAAAACGCATCAGTGTGCAACCACCTTAAGTACAGAGTGAAAGGTCAAGTTTAAGTATTGACGGTTCAAGGGTGGTTGAATATCTGAAAACACAAATTGACATGAATCCAAAATACAATGATGATTGTGATATCAAACAATGAAACTATGGAATCCATGAAAAGGTTGTGGGGGTCCCTGCTTCATATCTCTCTCTCAACTAAGGGGTCCTTGGCCTGAAAGCGTTGAAGATCCCCTGCTCTACATGCTTCACAGCCCTGCTAGATAGTTTTCCATCCATATTGTTTTACAGTGTGTTGCATGGCGGTGCGACCACATGATGCAGTGACACCTTATCCACCCAACGGGTGATTCTATGACATCGTTGTTTGCACAGTATATAGTTCAGACAGCTGAAAAAATTGCTCTGATCAGAAGCTCAAACTTGGACTATAAAACACTTACAATAGGCTAGTCAATCTGAGGTTTGACCCAAAAGAAATTGCAATAGTAATGGTTCAAGGTTTTTTATGATCTTTAGAGTCATCCAAAACACATGTTAAAAATCTTCCAAAATATTCTTAGTGGATCAAGGTGAATTCAGGGGGTTCACGTTTGGGTCCCTTCACTTACTATACAGGAGACCTCCAAAAAAATCCTCTTTAAGTAGCATGTGAGGGGTCTTACTAGGGGTTCTTCATGATCCTGAATCCATTGCAAGCATTTGTTTTGCACGAAATACATTCCCCGGGCTAAAAAGGGACACAGCAAAACTGAGCTGACCCCAGAAAAGTGATGACTCATCACTAAACCATAGTATTGGGGGTCAGTTTTTAGCCCGAGGAATGTTTTTGGTGCAAAACAAATGCTTGGAATGGAATTAGAATCATGAAAAACCCCTAGTTAGACTCACATGCTACTTAAAGAGGATTTTTTGGGGGGTCTTTTTTTCCTGTATAGTAAGTGAAGGGACCCAAACGTGAACCCCCTGAATTCACCTTGATCCACTAAGAATAAAATGGAAATCTTTTAACATGTTTTTTGTATGACTCCAAGGATCATAAAAAACCTTGAACCATTACTATTGCAATTTCTTTTGGGTCAGGCCCTTTTTTTGCTTAGATTGACTGGCCTACAAGGTTTCAGCCTGACTGCTACCATAACATTGTCTCTGTCGGGTGGAAACCTCATTATGTCCAAAAAATGTTACTTTTCATGATTCAAATTCAATGCGTTATTACTTTAACCATTGTTTTATGCTTTAGCTATTGAAAAATGGCAGATCTACAAGCTCACAGCGTGGCACAGAGTGCCGCACAACAAGCTTGTAGATCTGCTATAGAAATCGTGAACATTTGTGCAAGTCTTGGAATATATTGACCCGATTCTATAAATGTCTTCTAAATCCTTCTATGGTTTTTTGAAAAAGTTTCAATGTCAGTGATTCTCACACTTTTTCATGCCAAGGACCCCTATAATTGTATGTATTTGGCCGCCGACCCCCATCTCAAAATATTTTGTTCCAGGGACCTTGAGAAGCAAAATTTTAGTTACGAATGTTCGCTTTAAAAATACACATATATTCAAATATTTGCACACGTTTTCACAACTTTTCTAAAATAGCAAATCTACAAGCTCGCAGCGCCAGGTCTTAATTAATAGATTCAAACACAAACAGTTACAATATGGAGAGAAGTAGATCTGCCCGACAGCAACGTCATCACAAGTGTCCTGTTCTTCCTGGAATTAGATGAATAATTCAAATGTGACGCTGCCATGATGATGCCGATCTACCTGGAAACCCCTTTTATTTGGGTATCCAACTCCACAGCCGACACAGTGCCAAAATCAGAGTGAGGCGTCATCTGGGCTACCTGTCGGTTTCATGTTCAAAGATTGACTAGTGAGCCAGTCGATGATGTCATTGTTAAATTGACTGCAGTTCCAAGTGCCCCCCCCCCCCCCCCCCCCCTATTGGCAGGTTAACGGGAAAAAAGGCGACTTGATGCCGGTTGTTTATTGGTTGATTGATTGGAACACTAGAGTGTGTGGCTACTGTTCATGTGTTGATTAAATTGTCCCCCCCATTCTCTCACCTCTCACTAACAACCTATACAGCACAGTGGTTCTCAAAGTGCGGTCTGGGACCCAGGGTGGTCCATGCTTGACTGTACTACTATGTATAGAGGAGACGATGGGTTTCATCCATGGTATTTGCCAGGGAAGGCGCCAAGGCAGAACTGCCAGTCAAAGCGAAGACAACTGGCCAATCACAGCGTGTCCTCGCCGGACATGCTTGCAGAGACTCTTGGGTAATGAAGTTAGCCTGATTTCAGACTCAGCTCACGCTTTAGTCTGAAACTGTGCCCCGTTCTGAGCGATTTACGGGGGAGGGACTTTTTTGTGAGCGTGCACGTGCGCGACCACGCGCAAGTGATCGGGATGCACGGTGATAGCAACGCACGGTCGTGGCGTGTGTGTGTGATTGTGTGTGTGTCTCTGTCTGTGCCAGTGACTGCTTCCACACAGAACACAGAACTGCGACCAGAAACATGTAATCAACATTAACAGCTCGGGGGAAAATCAGCTCGCGCGCGTGTGTATGTGTGCCTGCCTCAACCTGCCTGTGTGTGTGAACTTCGTTTGAATCGTTTCAACTGCGGCGCGGATTGGATATTCGATAAACCCACCCCCACCCCCCGCGCTCATTGGATCAGCCGCAGTTTTTGGCTACTACACTGCCGATTCATGTACTCAGCTCCAGACCAGAGAAACCAGAGCAATAATGAAGTCAAAGACGTTGGGCAGCCATGTTATTTGTGTCCAAAAGTGGACACTGATACCCCAAACTAAAAGTGCTGCTTTAACAGACCGGCATTGCTTGATCGTAAGGATCTTACTTAACAGTACAGACGCCTTTAGCCCAATTTTTGGCACAGGCCACGGACAAGTGCTCTCCAGGCATCCCTATCCTGGATAAAGTTTCTCCAGCTGTCCCCATGTGTGGCCAGATCTCTTCACATCTGCATCCAGGTCACGCCGCCAGGTGTTTCTTGGTCTGCCCCTCTTCCTTTTCCCTTGTGGGTTCCAGAACAGGGCGTATCTTGTGATATTAGATGCAGGTTTGCGAAGAGTGTGGCCAATCCATCGCCAGCGTCTTTGGAGGATTTCTTCCTCTAGTCTACAGGGCAGGGATGGAACGATATGAACATTTCATATCACGATTATTGAGACAAAATAAATCACGGTTTACGATATTATCGCGATAATCAAAATCCATTATCCTGGGGTGGAACATTTGCCAAACTATAGCCAATCTACAAGCTACAGAGCACAATGCGTCGCAAATCTGCTATTGTTTGTGCAAAGACATTTGATAGAGAGTGAAACAAAAGACTGTATCAAGTATGTATATTATAAGTACCTTTTACCAATTATAGAGGGTTTAAGTGGTACCGGATATGCAGCTCGGCAAATAAAAGGTGAATTGATCCCAGTGCATGACGGAGGACGATGTCACGATAAATCAAATCTCCACGATACGATTATCGTTAGTGTTTTTTATCACGACGAACGATAATATCGCTTATCGTCCCATCCCTAGTACAGGGTGTTGTCTTGTTCGCTGCCACAGTTCCAGGTTCCTGATTTTGTTTGGCCAGCGAATTTTGAGACAGGTGTTGTTGATTCTTTTCATGGTGTTAACCATCGTTCTCCAGTTTACAGTTTAGTTTACAGTTTAGGCATTTAGCAGACGCTTTTAATCCAAAGCGACTTACAATAAGTAGATAAAAACATCACAATAATAAACAAGGTTAAATGTCAGTAACAGCAATATAACAAATGTAAATGAATATCTATCTAGAAAAACAATATAATCCGTAATTTCTAAAAAACCTAAAAAACAAATGCTAACTAGCTTCATGTATGGACATTGATTTTTCCAGTAGTGCTAAGGGTTTAGGTGGAGTCTAAAAAGGTGAGTCTTCAGTCCACGGCGAAAGCTAGCGAGTGAGTCCGTTGTTCTAAGTGCGACAGGGAGTTTATTCCACAGCTTGGGGGCCAGGAGGGCAAACCGTTTCGGACGAGTGGATTTTTGCCCTGGGGTTTTTAGCGAGGGTTCTGTCAGCATCCCTGTGTTGCCTGATCAGTTTTTCTGCTCCGTACAGCAGAACAGGCTCCACCATGGCATTAAAGATCCTGATCTTGGTGTTTATGGGCAGATCTGAGGATCCCCATGTGAAATCCCACTATTTCTACGTGTCACTACTTCGACTACGGTTGGGTCACCAGCGTCAGCAGGTTAGCATTTCACCAGGTTACCCGAGTCTAAATACTGGGACGTAGAACTAGGGCTGTCACAATTATTACATAATCGTCTAATCGTGATTTTTTGTCATAATCGTGATTATTTTTCATAATCGTCATAATCGTTTCCATGTTGAAAAATGTTCATATACCGGTATTTTAAAAAAGGTCAAAAATTGTGGAAATAGCAGATCTACAAGCTCACAACGCGTCGCATCGCGACGCGTTGTGAGCTTGTAGATCGGCTATTTCCACTATCAAAGTTATTTTTTAAGTAGTATGTTGTCAAATATGTCAGTAATTTCTTTGTTGCGACCGTAGGTCGCACTTACTACAGAAAGCTCCACCAGGTGTCCGTGCGTCAGTCAGTCAGTCAGTCCGTCCGTCACACGTCAGACGTCACACTTTTGCCCTGCTCATATCTCCGCAACCGTTGCCCCGATCCATGCCAGATTTTGCACACACACTCCTTACCTGCCAAACTACAACCTCCAAGGACCCCCGGAGTTCCAGGGACCCCCAGGTCCCTGGGGGACCCCCAGGTGTAAAAAAAATACCAAATGTGCAAAAATGACCAAATGACCACCCCCACGGGGCTGCTCACGGGGAATTCCCGGGGACCACCCACTCCTGCTACTCCAGAACGGATGCAAACGTGGTGGCGCCCCCAGTGGAGGACCCCCTCCACTGCAGCTCACATAAAATGCCCTAACTCGGCCTAGGAGCGTCCGGGAGAGCCGGGGCCGGTACCTATTCGTCCGCCAAGGCAACGCGGAGACCCCACCCCTCATTTCTCACATGGCCCTCTTCTTTTTTTTTTTTTATAATTTTTATCCCACAATTTTGTAACCCATTTTTTCACCCAGTGCTAATTGCCTATGTAATCCTGGGCTCTGCTCTCCCTCTGCCGCGCCTGGGGAGACAACGGACTGACCTCATGCTTCCTTCTATGCATGAGGAGTCCAAGTTGCTTCTTTTCACCTGACAGTGGAGATTTCCCTTGTTTGGACGTAGCGCGTGGAAGGAACACGTTATTCCAACCAGTTCCTTTCCCCTCCATCAGGCGCCCCGGCTGGCCAGGGGGAGGCATTATTGAGACCAGGATTACGTGCATGTTTTTGTGAGGGTATCAACCCTAGGAGACACGGGGAGAACATGCAAACTCCACACAGAAAGGCCCTATCGCCAACCCCACCTAGGGTGTGGGCGCTGATGACGCGGAGGAGGAACACGCCGCCAGCGCCCACAGCGTCCCCCGGCGGGAATCGAACCCAGGACCTTCTAGCTGTGAGGCGAAGCGCTAACCACTGCGCCACCGTGCCCCCTCATGGCCCTCTTCTAGCGAGACCTACGGTCGCTTATCTTCCGATTAGGGAGTCTTACTGGTATATTTAGGTTATGTTTCATATCTACCATGTACAACTTCAAAGCCTAAAAGCGAAACAGAACTGTAATTATCAACGACAAAAACACAATTCAATTGTTAATCGCCAATTATTTGAGTGACAATTAATCGTCATGTAAAATGTCATATCGTGACAGCCCTACGTAGAACAAATGTTATGTCGAAATATCGACATGCTCCCGATCCCCATACATTTTTTTCAGCTGGTGGAAAACTCATCTTGCCTTGACAATCTAAGCTTTTAATTTGGCATCGTAGGGATGGAGTATAAGGTTCTGAGTAGGGATAATACAGTAGGTACAGTACGACGGTACTACTGTAGGTTGTGTGATATGTTGTAGGTTACGAGTGAAAGTCAGCCTTCATCAGGTCCTCAGTGGAGCAACAACAAGTAACGACAAATACAGTGGAGACCCACTAATAAGACTTCCTTCTCAATGCACATCAACATACCCTCTCTCTGTGTGTGTCTCTTTCTCTCTCTCTCTCTCTCTCTCTCTCTCTCTCTCTCTATTCCACATGCACACATACAGCACGTGCACGCACGCGCGCGCACACACACACACACACACACACACACACACACACACACACACACACACACACACACACACACATTTTGTTTGCTTCGTGTCGTTTTCGTTTTGTTACCACAAACAGTGTTTGACCTCGTTCTGTTTTGCTGCGAGCCAGCTGAGTTTTGGGAATGTAGCAAACACACGGCCATTAAAAGCGCACGTGTCTTTACGCACGCGCGCGCACACACACACACACACACACACACACACACACACACACACACACACACACACACACACACACACACACACACACACAGTGCTTGCAGTACACACTGGTTCACTGCATACATTACATTATGCAGTGTATTCTATTTGCCAGAAGCAGAAATAGAAGTGACCTTTTTGAGAGTTTTTGTCAAACTAATTGTTAGTGACAGACAGTATGAGGAGGAGATGCATGTCAGCAGTACATAAAGGATTAGGAAAGGCTACAGATTGGGCAACGAGGTGTTGTGTGAGCTTGCAGATGGGGGCTATTTCCGGCAAAGAGGTTTGGTGTATGGGGAAAAAGGAGCACGTTTTCCAACTTTTAACTGTCTGAAAATAAACATTAACATAAATCCAACACAACGCTACACAAGTCTATGAATGCTTCTTCTCTCTAAGCTACTGAGAGCCTGAAAAACATTGAAGAGCCCAGCCGTACATACTTAAAACCCTCTAAGGCCCAAATATAGAAATACTTGAAATAAAAAATTGAAAAAATTCAGATGGTGTTGTAGGAGTCCTAATAAGAGGAAAATGTAATGTTTTTTTCAAAAAAAATGTTTTTGTAAGGTTTTATAGCCATAAATCATAAATCATAAATCATGCTCTAATTTACATATGGGGGATATTTTTCACAATAATAACATATGTACATGTTCTAGACATTCTAATGATCACCAAAAAAATTGTACAGGCATTTTACTTATGTTTTTGTGAGGTATAGCTTCCATGAAAAAGTGAGATGTTCGTCAAAACTCTGGAATGTCAGCGGGTGTGGCGGGTGTGAATGTCAGCCACTGTGGGGGGTATTTATATGCAAATATTGTGGCCAATGGCATTGTAATACTAAACAATAGAATCCAATGGTGATGTTTAGGTGGTAGGGGGAGCTAAAATAAAATGATTTAACCTTTTTTTGGATAAAATACAAACGTTGTAATATTACAACAGTGGGCCTTAGAGGGATATACAGTACATACATATACAGTACATACACAGTACATACTGTACATAGACATGCAGTATTATTCTACACAATCAGTGTGTAAGAATGTCATGCTGGGTCCAGGCCTGTACTGGCTGCCTTTAAACACATCACATGCTTCATTAGCTAACTTGGTCACTAGAGATCCTCTCCATCCCCCCTCTCACACACACACGCACACGCACACACACACACACACACACACACACACACACACACACACACACACACACACACACACACACACACACACACACACACACACACACACACACACACACACACACACAGCATTTTGGCCTGGGTTCACATCAGCATCATGCATGGACAGGAGGACGGCGGAAGGCTGTGTGTGTGTGTGTGTGTGTGTGTGTGTGTGTGTGTGTGTGTGTGTGTGTGTGTGTGTGTGTGTGTGTGTGTGTGTGTGTGTGTGTGTGTGTGTGTGTGTGTGTGTGTGTGTGTGTGTGTGTGTGTGTGTGTGTGTGTGTGTGTGTGTGTGTGAGAGATGGATATGTACATTTAAGTGGGGAGATCTACACATTATATTTTATAGCAAAAGTAGCAGATCTACAAGCTCAAAACATGTCGGTTCGCGCCGCGCTTCGAGCTTGTGGATCTGCTGCTTGTGATGCTTTTGTGTCACGCTGTGGTGTGATCAAGTAGGGCGTTATTTTACGAAAATAAGTTTGAATATGGAGATAAGAGGTTTCTGCCCGACAGCGACTATATCGTCGTTGTCGGGTGGAAACCTCGTATGTCCAAAACCGTTCGTTTTTGTATTTATCATTTAAAATAGTGAAAATAGCTGATCTACAAGCACGTTGTGTGCTTGTGGATCGGCTATTTTCACTAGTTTTGTGCCACAGTCGTGTATGATGAAGCAGGGCTTTACTTTTACGAAAAAACATACACATTTTAAACTTGGAGTTAAAAGGTTTTTGCCCCGATAGTGACTGTATACAACATGGGCTGATGACGCAGGGCTGGGACGTACAGCTAAGTGGAGTCACAGACAGCGAGAGGCCTGTGGGTATCACAGCTTGCCATTTCTATATCTATAATTCATAATCTGAGCGCACGGGGTGTCCACACACAGCTAAACCCAGATAAACTGAGGATTAATCCACAAATAATTATACATACGCAGATGTCAAGAGTGCCTTTATGTATATGTATGTATGTACGCAAAATGTATATGTAATCCCCTTTTAGCCAGCTAAAGACAATGGAAGAAGAGCCCATGTCCCATTTAGTTACCTTTTGTTACGGCGCCACCCTGTGGCCAAAGGGAACATCTGCAGCTTGACGGTGAAATATCTTGACAGATGGAGAGAAGGACGGGAGTCTGGGCGAAGGATGGCATTTTACTGATTCAATACTGGGAAAGACTCCCTCCCACCCCTTGCACACACACACACACACACACACACACACACACACACACACACACACACACACACACACACACACACACACACACACACACACACACAAACTTGGTGTGTATTAGGGATGGGACGATAAGCGATATTATCGTTTATCGTGATAAAAAGCACTCAGGATAATCGCATTGTGGAGATTTAATATATCGTGATATCGTCCTCCGTCATGCACTGGGATCAATTCACCTTTAATTTGCTGAGCTGCATATGTGGTACCACTTAAACCCACTATAATTGGTAAAAGTTACTTATAATAATACGTACTTGATACCGTCTTTTTTCACTCTATCAAATGTCTTGCCAAAAAATAGCCGATCTACAAGCTCACAACACGTCGCAACGCGGCACGTTGTGAGCTTGTAGATTGCAAAATTTTGATTATCGCGATAATATCGTAAAATAATCGTGATATGAAATGTTCATATCGTCCCATCCCTAGTGTGTGTGCAAGTAAGTGAGGCTTGGGTAATGTGTTCTAGCTGTCTCTCCGTTGCAAAGGCAGACGAATAGGTGATGCCCACTGGGCAGACGAAACTCACGCACGCGCGCACGCGCGCGCACACACACACACACACACACACACACACACACACACACACACACACACACACACACACACACACACACACACACACACACACACACACACACACACACACACACACACACACACACACACACACACACACACACACACACACACATCACACACACACACACACACACACACATGCAAGGCGGCAGATGTTAGAACGCGTGACTCCGTTCCCCCTGCAGATGTAGGCCAGACGTCGTCAGCAATAGCATCCAAATTCAAACAACCTGTTCCGGCCCGAAGGACCATGGATTCTGGAGGAATCCGGAGCGGAGCGGCCTCTCCTGTCCTGTCCTGTCCTGTCCTGTCCTGTCCTGTCCTGCACTCAGACAACCCCCACACAACAACCTGAAATAGATGTACTGTAACTCTGGCCCTTCCTAACTTTCTCCCCTTTCTCTCCTTTCTCTCTCCAGTCTGAAATCGGCTTTGGGAAACTCGAGACCTACATCAAGCTGGATAAACTCGGGGAGGTAAAGCAACTTGTACATAATTACTTCACAAATACACATAAACAAAAGCAGCACGTCGAATTCCCCTCCATCGGACTACAATAGCGACCTTAACTCATTCTGCGCGATCCCCGTAGAAACCGTAGATTTCCCGCTGTACCGCGGTGCCATGCCCGTCGATCCCGGAAGTTTAATTAGCTTTAATCATTATGAAAGGATTAAAAGTATTATCGCAGATTTTAGCTGATTCTGGCTCTTTAGGCCCGCCCCCCTAACTGTATCCGGTCATTTCCGGTCTGGACCGGATCTAGCTTTCCGTATCCGGTCTGAGCCTGGGCCATAGTCCCGCCTCCGTTGGTTTACAGTGTAACAGAAGAGAAAAGCTACTCGGCGATGGAACACTCGTTTTTCAATCGGATTTTTGCGTTTGGAAACTTTGATCCAGTCTCTACACGCCTGGATTATGATCCCCGCACATATTGTGCGTTTTGTGCGCGAACATGTCCACTTGTTACCATAGCGCACAGTTGGCTTTTTTCAATGTTTTTTCATGTAAACACTGGCGTATAAGCAGGGATACAGCGTGGCAACGGATATGTCTATTTCAATGGGGGTTTTTTTATTCGAAAGCTTGTCACCGAGTCTACAGTCTACTAGATGAGTCGCGCACAGATTGTGCACGATGCGTGCGCGTGCCCACGTTAAAAGGTAAGGACAATTTGGCAGCTGCTTACTACAGCTATGTTTAAAATGGCAGCAAAATTGTTAAGCTTTGGAAGGCTACGGCAGATGACAACAGTAACCGGAAATGATCAGCGCTCGACAGATAAACCTGCCGTCGCCGCAGCCATCTGTACCACGCCAGAAGCTTCCTTTCTATGTTGTGGCTACAACGTCTGCTGCGTAGATGCGTCGCCATGGGAACCAAAGAGTTCAGTAAAGGGGGTGGGACCCCGTCGCCAACGACTGTTTGCTTAACGATTTTGTCCGCTACGGTGATTACGTCATAGCAGCCGTAGTCCCGCCTCGTGTTGCGGTTGTAGAAACGGACAGCTTAAACTGCCTATCGTCTACGAATAAAAACGAAACAAAAGATGACGCACATGCGCACAGTTTGTAAACTCGTACCATTTACAATTTAGCAGACGCTCTTAAATCCAGAGCGACTCACAGTAAGCAAGGTAAACACAAGGTAATCAAATGCATAGAGATAGACAGTAAATATTCAACAGTATAATACAATCAGTTCATTGAAACATAATCCTGCAAGGTTGTCAAGGCTAGCGCAAGGGCTGCGGGCTAAGAGTCTGAAGTCTGAACTCTCTCTCTCTCTCTCTCTCTCTCTCTCTCTCTCTCTCTCTCTCCAGGGCACCTATGCCACAGTTTTTAAGGGGCGGAGCAAGTTGACGGACAACCTGGTAGCTCTGAAAGAGATCCGTTTGGAGCACGAGGAGGGAGCGCCCTGCACCGCCATCAGAGAAGGTACAGAATGGACTTACACTGGAACTTCTCAACCTGTGGGTCGGGACCCCCAGGGGGGTCCCCAAATTATTTTGGGGGGTCCCCAGATGATTAACTTAATGTGCATTGTTGTTTTCTCACTCAACAGTAAACAAACCAACATAAAGTTTAAGTGTGGGTACACATTTCTAAAGTGAGAATTTAAGGATTTCTTTAATACCTAAAATGACAAATTAAACATTAGCCAAATTGTCAAATATTAGAGGCAGAAATTGTGAAAATAGCAGTGGCTGTGAGCATGTAGATCTGCTATTTTCACAATGGAACCGCGTTATACAAAATGTAATACCTCAACTCTTAGTGCTCATCAGGGTGGGGTGATTATTTTTGGGGTCGTGGCCTGAAAAGTTTGCGAACCACTAGACTAAATAATCATGTGGTCATATATAATTCGTTTTTCTGCGGGTTCAAACCCTCCGCGGTGCATCTGGCTTTGTCGCGCATCTACACCACCATTGTGGTTCCCAAAACTATTAACCCATTCAGAACGGGTACACATATTTTGTTTCATTATTTTATGCTTTAACTATTGAAAAATAGCAGATATACAAGCTCACAGCGCGGCACCGAGTGCCGCGCTGCGAGCTTGTAGATCTGCTATTTTTGAAAAATCGTGAACATTAGAATTTTGACCCGATTCTATAAGTGTCTTTTGAATCCTTCTAAGGTTTTTTGAAAAACCTATGTTTCTATGTCAGCAATCTGGCCAGCCATCGTCAAAGAAAAGGTCCTTTTCACTTAACTGGAGCTCAGTTAGTCTGTTCTTGAGAGACTACTATGTCAGTGGTTCTCAAACCTTTTCATGTGAAGGACCCCCAAAATTATATTTATTTGGCCACAGACCCCCATTTCAAAATATCTAGTTCAAGGGACCACCCAGAAGCAAAATTTTGAGTTACAAACGTTCGCTTTGAAAATACATATATTCAAAGATTTGCACACATTTTCACGACTTTTTCAAAAATAGCAGATCTACAAGCTCGCAGCGCGGCACTCGGTGCCGCGCTGTGAGCTTGTATATCTGCTATTTTTCACTGGTTAAAGCATTCAATAATTCTAGGCCTAAATGGGTTAAGCTCGAGACCCAGAAGAGTTCTAAATAAGACGTTTGCCCTGGACCCAAGCGAGAGGCAGGAGACACTGTAGAGATAACTTCCTGGCCACAAACACTTTCATGTCAAGGACCCCCAATATTTACAAGTGAATTCTGCGCCAGCCTTGAGCGCGAGCCACATTACTATGAATTGGCTCTTATAGTGCCGAAATAACATCAGGTTGAGGCATCGGCCTCAGCTGTTTTGGACGTGAGGTTTCCACCAGACAGATAATACATATGAAGCAGTTGCACGGGCACATACTGTGCATGTATGTATGCTTGTAAACTAGGGCTGGGCGATATTAGGAAAACCTTCGATATTCGATAACGTTGTTGAATACCTCGATATCAATATTACTCAAAATATTGGTAAAAACAATTGCATTATATAGTTGTTAATGCTTTTCTGCTTTAGGTCCACTGCCTGCCTAACCCAGATAATGAATAGCATATTATCCATGCATGCACATTGCACAGTACACATAGAATAAATACATTAAATGCCTTATTTCCATTTCCCAACTATGGTTTTATTGAAATAACCACACCTGGTTACAGATGGACTGATTTTATTGCATGTGCTGTGTGAATGCATAGTGTGTCTGTTAATTAATTTGACACATACACCAATACCTCATTTCAAGCCGTCTTCGTCGATATGTACAGTATACCTTGCATGTTGATATCTCAATATCGATACATTTTCGATATATTGCCCAGCCTTGATGTAAACACACGTTCACTTCACACTGGTCCGGGGGTATACCGTGGTAGCTTGTTTTAGGTATGTGTGTGTGTGTGCGTGCGTGCGTGGGTGGTGACGGTCCAAGTAGAGTTCTCAAATTCTGCCCGAACCCGACCATACTCGAACCCGACCTGACATTTAGGGTAGGGTAGGGCCTAAAATGTATGCGAATTAGTCAGGCCTTGTAGGGCTCGGGCTCAATGAAAAAAGAAATATATTTTTATTATTATTTTATTACTATTACTCTGTGATAGAGTAATGAGAACCCGACCATACCTGAACCCGACCCAGGGCCTAAAATGTATGCTAACTAGTAGGGCCGGGTAGGGCCGGGCTATAATTTTCAGGCCCGTTGAGAACTCTAGGTCCAAGACGCCCAGCAGGCTGTGAACTGAACATAGCGATGTTGTGAACAAATGTGTGACCCATCTCTTTCTGTGTCTCCTCCACCCCCTGCTGCTGTGAACATTGCGATGTTGTGAACCAACGTGTGACCCGTCTCTTTCTGTCTCCTCCCTGCAGTGTCTCTGCTGAAGGACCTGAAGCACGCCAACATCGTCACCCTCCACGACATCATCCACACTGACAAGTGCCTGACACTGGTGTTTGAGTACCTGGTGAGTGTCTGTCTGCCTGTCTGGTTTATGTGCTATGTTGGAGCGAGTGTGTGACCCTTTAACACTTAAGTTGCAATCAATTAAATCTCTTTGAAGGTCCAAGATAGTGCACGGATCGTGCACGCCCATGCCTAGATCATGCACCACGTGTGTACACACTGTTCACAGCTTTCAAACTAAAAAATCCGCTTGGAAATCCGTTCAGGCATTCATGATATAGCAGCCATTATGTTTTCTTCAGATGTAAACCAAACATGGCTGCCATGTTTGAAAGAATGGGTTGGTATGGGGCTCAAGTCTGACCTCATTTTGTAGGCAGAGGAGAACTTTTGGGGCCAAAAGGCCCCAGCGCCCATGAATCTTTTTACTATTTACTAATTTGTCTTCTCTTTCTTGTTGACAGGAAAGTGGTAGAATTATACTTTAGTCGTTATTTTTGTCTCGGATCTGTTGAAATAGCGAGGGACACATATTGACAATAAATCTACTTGGAGGTCTGACTACAAAATGATGTCACGGCTTAAAAGCCCCATGGGGTTTAAACATGCAATTTCGCGATCGCGATCATGCCTAATACATTTTTTGAGGTCCAAAAAAAATCATTTTTCTTTCTTCAAAAACGTCCCAAACTCGGGAAACTCGGGGTTGGCAAGAGAAGTGTTAAGACCTGGAACGCATCTGTGTCGCGTTAAAGACTTGAACCCCTTTAACCATTATTTTATACTTAAGCTATCAAGAAAATAGCAGATCTACAAGCTCATAGCGCTGTGAGCTTGTGCATCTGCTATTTTTGAAAAATCTTGTCTTCTAAATGTCTTCTAAATCAGTGGTTCTCCATCTTTTTCATGTCAAAGACCCCCATAATTAAATGTATTTGGCCGCGAACCCCCATCTCAAAATAATATGTTGTTCCACGCTTTTAAAATGATATATTTAAAAATAGCAGATCTACAAGCTCGCAGCGTGGCACTCGGTGCTACGCTGTGAGCTGGTATATCTGCCATTTTTTTTTAATAGTTAAAGCATAAAATTAAAGGGTTAAAGTCGCCACGACTGGTCATTTTGTATTCCAGAGATGCCAGCATGTCTTCTATGGAAGCATGTTGTACAATGAAAATAGCCTAATTTCAGTGATGTTTTGGGAGGGGAGGATTAGACATTAGAGCATTTGAAGTGGTCAAGCTAAGCAGTATGTTCAGATGCATCTTTCATAAAATCTCAAATTATTTCATATAAAAGTGAAGGCTAAAGCCTCAGTCTGTGATTTATTCTATGTATAACAGCAGGAACAATATTATTACTAGTAAGACGCCCTAATGGCGAGTAGCAACCTCGCACTGAGACCACATGACACAATATCTCCATATATGGGCATAAAAGGGACAGACCACATGAGCCTGACATAATATATCCATATATGGGCATTCCCAGATATGAGCTTATTAGTGTTGACATCAGAGATCTCCATATATGGGCGTAAAAGGGACAAGGACAGCCATATGGAGCGTGACATGAGGTGTGACTGACTGACATGAAGCGGGGGTTTTGATACTAGCTGTGGTCGCAACTAAAACGTCATATACATATTTGTGATCATATTGTGTTACGTATTGTGTCAACACTGTTTCACAAAATTGCAAATTAGGCCATACAAAATGTTTCTGTTGTCAGATTTAATTTGACTTTATTCCATGTGTGTGAGTCTATGTGAGTGTGCCTGGCCTGCATATGTTGGTCTGAATAATCACAGTAAAGTTAGATTAAAATATCCTCACTAGAAAGTTGAAACCTTTTAGAATGTGTTGTTGCGAGCTTGGAGATGTATACTATTTTTGCCATATAGGATGAAGACTAGAACAGGGCATTTATGAAAAAAAACATAATAAGATGAAACAATGGACAGCGATGATATGAAATCTGTCACTCTTGTCTTTCATTCCCTGCGTTTTGCTTGTGCGGTTTGCTTTGCTTATTTCTCTTTTTTTTCTTTCTTTCTTTTCTTTCACTCACCAGGAAAAGGACCTGAAGCAATACATGGACGACTGCGGGAGCATCATGAGCGTACACAACGTCAAGGTAAAGCATGAATAAGAGATGAGTTCCGCCAACAAAGTTGTTGTTGGCCTTTTGAAATATACATCTGATGCTTTAGTAAAGATAGCAGCACTTTATTTATTGAAAGACACCCTGCTGTTTTGGTAATACGTTGCTATCACTGTTACTCCTCTCCTCTCCTCTCCTCTCCTCTCCTCTCCTCTCCTCTCCTCTCCTCTCCAGATCTTCCTCTTCCAGTTGTTGAGGGGTCTAGCCTACTGCCACAGGAGGAAGGTTCTCCACAGAGACCTCAAACCACAGAACCTCCTCATCAACGACAGAGGAGAGCTCAAACTGGCCGACTTTGGTAGGCTTTCACTGGTCATACTGGCATCAGGATGACCTGTGCATTTTGCTATTATATTGTTGCTGTTGGGCAGAATCTCCATATTCTAACTTTTTGTTATTTTGATTTTTTTTTTGTAGATTAATGTCCTACTTGATCATACTAGTACAGTGTCACACAAAAGCGTCACAAGTAACAGATCTGCAAGCTTGAAACTTGACACAAAGCGACCCGCTTTGAGCTTGTAGATCTGCTACTTTAGCTTTTTTTTATTATTATATTATTATATATTTTTTGGTTAAAATGATGATTCTTTATGGCATACAGCTTATGAATATCAAAAGTCCATATTTCAAAATATTACAATATTATACAAGACCACTCAAAACAAATCAAATCAAATCAAATCAACCTTTATTTATATAGCACATTTACAACAAAAAACATTTGCCCAAAGTGCTGTACAGGGTGCATCAAGTGAAAAAACATGTAATACAATTACCAAAACAGCAAAAAACAAGGATTTATAATAGAGAAATGTCAACCTTCTGAAGTCAGAGTTGCTTGAAGTCCAGTGGGAAGTTTCCTCAGTCAGTTTTTTTAGATGGATCTGTATATCCCATGATATCAGGAAGGCCTGTGGCAAAAAAAAAACAATAAATAATAAGAAAATCTCTTCTTTATAAAATGTTTGTCTTTCTTTAACACTTAACTCATTGAGTGCCAATCCCGAACTAGTTCGGCTTTATTATCGTATCGCAGAGTGCCGATCCCGAACAAGTTCGGCTTTAAAAAAAAATAAATAAAAAAAAAAAAAAAATTGAAATTTTTTTTTTTGATTTTTTTTTTTTTTTTTTTGGACCCCATCAAATCTGGTGAACATGATTTCAATCGCGATTTTGCATGTTCCACCCCCATACAACCCCATCTAACATACAGGGCAGCCATGTTTGTTTACATAACATGTAAAACATAATGGCGATTATCTCAAGAATGCCTGAACGGATTTCCAATCTGATTTTTTTGTTTGAAAGCTGTGAACAAACTGCACAAATCCACTCCAATGCAATCCAGGATTGCATTGGATTTTTTAGAGCTCATTCTTCTCTGTTTTTTTCCCATGCATGAGGTGTGCAAGGTTTAATCATGGCTAAGTTGACGAAAATAAGGCTTCTAAAATGCTTGGTAGCCAATAGCTAACTTCAAGCTAACTTCATCCTCTTCCTGTACATGCACAAAGGAAAGTGTTCAGGCAAGTCATGGCTGCAGGGCTTCTGCATATACCAGCATATCTCTATGGGATTTTCTATGGCCACTGGGCGCCCTCTAGTGGTGAAAGGGATGGCACTAAATGAGTTAAAACAATATTTAGTGATCCTTTTTGTTTTGCAGGTCTGGCCCGAGCCAAGTCTGTCCCTACTAAGACCTACTCCAATGAAGTGGTGACATTATGGTACCGGCCGCCAGACGTTCTGCTGGGCTCCACGGAGTACTCTACACCCATCGACATGTGGTGAGTATGGATGACAGTTCTCATCACAGATATAAAAAGCTAGATACCTCCCCCGCTGCTGCAGTTCATCGGCGCGACTGGTCAAACACCGCTGGCGGAAGTGCGTAACTGTGGAACTGCGGAAGGCACTCTGCCCCCTCCAATGGGAAAGAGGGAGTCCTGACAGTCCTGCATCTGATTGGCCTACCGAGCTTCCCATTCTGTGACGCACAAGGAAGTGTCCTTCAGAATTCCCAAGAGCCCCGCCTCAGAATTCTTGAGGCTTGCATAGAGTTATTGGGAGGCTTGCCAGCTCTCTTTGACCAACCCCCCCCCCCCCCCACCGGAGGGAGGTATCTAGCTTTTTATATCTGTGGTTCTCATGGTCACCACCACTGATTCTTCTATGGAAGGACGGGCGCAAGCTTACAACAGTGAGCTTGCAGATCGGCCATTTTCGGTTATTAGTCATCCTGAGATTAAAGAGTATTTGAAGTGATCAAACCAGCAATAGAATACGAGTTTAGATTTAGAAGCATCTTCCATAGAACATGACTGGTCTCTAGAAATGTCACAAATGCATAAGTTTAAAGCCTCAATCTGTGATTTCTTCAACTGGTTGGCAGCATGTAGAACAGCAACAACATACAATTTTAGAATTACAATACCTAAACATCATCATACATTTTCAGTCACAAGATTTCATTTACTTTTTATTCCATGGGTAAGTGCATGCTGCTGACGCGCACGCACGCACAAACGCACGCCTCAACACAAGTGCACTCACACACACACACACACACACACACACACACACACACACACACACACACACACACACACACACACACACACACACACACACACACACACACAGTGCACGTTCTAGCGTTCCTCTTTTTTCAGTTTGTCTTCTTTAGTGGAATGCATTTCTCACAACGCCCCAAAGCATGTCTTTTTTTTTCTTTTTGGCTTGGTGTGCCACGCATGCATGTCACACAGTGTGCTATACGTTCACGCTGCGATTCACTCAAACAAAGTGTGAGTGAATGGAAGAGGGAGCTCTTAGGCTGATGATGTACTACTATAGCCAGGCACGTGCACACATGGACATCAAAGGGGGCTTGAGCCCCTGCCCTTTTATCCGTCTGTAAAAAAGTGCCCTCTCCAGACCACGAATACAGTTTTTACTATGGTGAAAGAATTGCAAATACCCTCTTTCCTTGCCATACCTGAAGGCAGCATTTAAGAGAATTGCCTTGTCCAAACTCTCCTGAACTTGAATGCAGCGTCTTAAAATATGTTGAAAGAATTCCCCTCTCTGTGTAGAAATCCATGCCGTTACGCCACATCTCCAGTATTGACTTGATTATGTTCAGTGTGGTATCAAGCACCGAAAATAGCCGACCTCCAAGCGCTGCGACGCGTTGTGAGCTTGGAGGTCTGCTATTTTTGATATTTTCACCGAAAGGCCTTTTTACAAATTCCAGCCCCTGCCTCTCTAACATTCTCTGCACGTCCCTTACTATAGCTCTGTTTTCTTGATGTCCATTATGCCTGGGGGGGAGGGGGGATGGGGGGGGGGGTTGTACTTCTTGGCTTCCTGTAATCAAGTGATCTGAGGAGGATGTGACATAGATTCCTGCTCTCTCTGCCCGGACCCGCTTGAACTTGACTGTAATGTATGTGATGAATGGAGTACAATGATGGTGGACCATAATGGAAACGACAACCACCCTGGGGCATTTTTGTGCCATCCTTTTAGCATAACCTTTGGCCGTTACGGCCTGCTAAATAGTCGTGTTAAATAAAGTATCCAAATAAATAAATCAAGTAATTTGTCAGTTGTAGCTCAGATCGCTTAGTTTAAAGGGGTAGTTCACCCCAAAATGTATTTTATTCCTATTGATTACTCACGCCATGAAGAGTTCAATAATATTTTTATTGGGGTATAGGCTGTATCTTCTATGAGATGCTTTATACATGTACTGTGTCTGTTCACAGGGGTGTGGGCTGTATCTTCTATGAGATGATCACAGGACGACCTCTGTTCCCTGGATCCACTGTGGAGGATGAGCTTCACCTCATATTCCGCATCCTAGGTGAGCCGTGAGACCATGCCAGACGTTAACATGTGTATTTCATGCCGTGCGTGCGTGTGTGCGTGCGTGCGTGCGTGCGTGCGTGCGTGCGTGCGTGCGTGCGTGCGTGCGTTTGTGTACGATCCTTTGAGGGCCAAATATCGTCGCAATTGTAGTAGAAATTCAGAAGTGGACGTTGTGAGATTCCTCACGGTAACATGTCCTTAGGTCGAACTCCCTTTGGTCCGACCACCCAAACCTAACCTTAACCTTAACCTCAGTAAAACTATGCCTAAACCAAACCCTAACCTCAGACGACCCAACGGAAGTTCGACCTATGGGGCAGTCCCCATTCCTCACAAGACAAAATAGTTGTTTGCATGGTTTGGGAGCTATGCCTTATTTATACTTAGTTGCGTGGGCAAGTATAACTAAGGTTAGGGTTTAAAAATGGTCAAAAGACAATTGGTAAAATAGCATTTATAAAATTGGCATCTTAATATCTTTCCACATGTTGACATACCCTCATGCTCTCTCTGTCTTCCAGGCACCCCTACAGAAGAGACCTGGCCGGGCGTCACCACCAGTGAAGAATTTAAGACCTACAATTTCCCCCGGTACCACGCGGAGCCCCTCGTCAACCATGCGCCCAGGTGTGTGTGTGTGTGTGCGTGTGCGTGTGGGGGACCGGCACATGGATAAAGTGACAGCTGAGACTGTGACACGTAACCGGAGATCAGGCGGATAGATTTTCAATAGCTGTTATCGTCCGGCGTTTCCGCCACTTGTTGAGGCGACAGCAACATTACACTGGATACTGTATCCTGGAGCATTATGGCTCAGCAGTTTACTGTACTCAATTATACCTGTCTGTCACTCTCCCTCTCTCACTCTCTCCCCTTCTCTCTCTCTCCCTCTCTCACTCTCTCCCCTTCTCACTCTCTCCCTCTCTGACTCTCTCCCCTTCTCGCTCTCACTCTCTCAATTCAGTTCAATTCATAGGGGTTTTATTGGTGTGAGAAAACATTATGGGTGCGTTCGGAAATACAGCATTGAGCGCACTGGCCAATACAAACTAATGCGTGAGTGCACTCCCGGTGTGCATTTCCGAATGCACCCAGTGTTTACATTGCCAAAACAAAAATGTAACGAAACAAAACAATGTATGTACAATTTAAAGGTAATCAAGAAATGTGTAAACAGAGCTCTGTAACATCGCAACATAGGTTACAAAACCATAAGAATTGCGCATTTGCTGTCAGAACATAGTTATAGTACAACGGTTCTCAACCTTTTCAGGCCGCGGCCCACGACCCCCAAAATAATCATATCTGAACTGGGGACCCCCCACCTTATGAGCACTAAGAGTTGAGGCATTACATTTTGTTTAACACAGTGAAAATAGCAGATATACAGATATACATTTTCACAATTTCTGCCTCTAATATTTGATAATTTGGCCAATGTTTAATTTGTCATTTTAGAGCAGGGGTCCTCAAATAGAAATCTTGAAGGTCCACAAATATTTTTTTGAACCAGGTCCGGGTCCGGAAAAACAAATATATTATATATTATATATTATATATATATATATATATATAATATGTATGTATGTATGTATGTATGTGTGTGTGTGTGTGTGTGTGTGTGTGTGTGTGTGTGTGTGTGTGTGTGTGTGTGTGTGTGTGTGTGTGTGTGTGTGTGTGTGTGTGTATGTGTGTATGTGTGTATGTATGTATGTATGTATGTATGTATGTATGTATGTATGTAAGTAAGTAAGTAATGGTCTGTTTCCAGATTCTTTATTAAAAGGGTCTTAGGTCCTTAAATTATGACTGTCATCTGGCCTGGGGATTCCTCCAAAAATCATTTGGGGACCTCACTTGACTGAAGTGCAACAACCCATTGAAGGGAGATTACAGAATGTTTAAATCAAAGTGGAGCAGAGATCTTTTGCGCTAATGTTTGTTGCTTTGTTTTCTTTTAACACACTGGGATAATTTTCGAATAATTTATGCTTGTGTCACAAGTTCTCACAACATGAATATCGATCTGAAAACAAGTACCGCGCGTCAGAGACTAAAGCGGCTCGTAGCTCACTCCTGTACTGAGTAGTGCAGCTCACAGCTAGCTTAGCTGCATGGCTAGCTGCATATCCATGCAGAAAGAGAGGACGGCGGTGGCACGTCCCGACAAACTCTCTGGAGAGAAGATTACAATCCTACAAACGTATTCACGTTGATGTTGTTGTGCGTGAATGAAACCCACTGGTTAATAGTTGCGCTGTTGCAGGCTGCAGCTCCGAACGCTTACTACTGAGACGCTTCGCTACCGTGGTCTGTGCAAGGAAGATTTTGGGTCTGTGGAATGAACTCTAGTGACCCAGCTGGCATCAGCCAATCAGCTCGTCGTTGTCCCCCTCTCTCTCTCTCTCTCTCTCTCTCTCTCACACACACACACTCACAGCGCATGCAATGAATGAAGTGAAACGAAGCGTGGAGATATTTTTCCTTTTTTTTTCTTCTTTACTATAATTCGTCCTGGGTCCGGTCGGCGGTGCCTCGCGGTCCGGACATGGACCGCGGTCCGCCTATTGAGGACCCCTGTTTTAGAGGTATTAAAAAGTCTGTAAATTGTCACTTTAGAAATGTGCAGGTACCTTCTATACACTTAAACTTTGATGATAAAGGTTTGAAACAGATTGCAGCAATATTTCAATGTTTTGTGTCCCTCTCTCTCTCTGTGTTACAGGATAGACAGCGATGGCCATGACCTGCTGTCACTACTACTGCAGGTACGTAGTGCACTACTCTCACCGGTGGTGGAAAAAGTACTCACATTCTTCACTTGAGTAAAAGTAGCGAGATCGCAATGTATAAATAATCCGTTACAAGTAAAAGTCCAGAATTGAAAATCGACTTGAGTAAAAGTACATATATACTTAAAGTACTCAAAGTACAAAAGTAAAGTACTCATTAGGCAGAAGGGCCCACTTCAAATCATTTGAAAATAGACAGATCTACAAGCTCACGATGTGTCACATCACAACGCTATTTTCAAATGGCAGAAGTGTATATAGGGCTGAAGTGGTTAATGTATGTTTTGTAATAATAATCAAAATCTTCAAAGTAACTAGTAACTAAAGTTTTCATATAATTGTGGAGTAAAAGTACAATATTTGCCTCTAAGATGTAGTGGAGTAGAAGTACTAGTAAGACACCTGAGGGTGGAATGCGACCTCAGGGTGACATGCAACCTCGCCCTAAAGGGCGAGGTCACGCCAATTCTTGACCATCTGGCCAACCACAGCGTTTCTCTGACGATTCTAGTTGTTGTCATTCTGGGGGGAGTTTGTTCATGTTTTTGTGAGGGTATCAACCCTAGGAGACACGGGGAGAACATGCAAACTCCACACAGAAAGGCCCTATCGCTCACACCCTAGGTTGGGTTGGCGATAGGGCCTTTCTGTGTGGAGTTTGCCTAAACATGGAGATGTGGTACAGAAGGACTCATATATGGGCATAAAAAGTATGTCATGTGACATCACTTCCTGTACAGACAGTCAGACAGACAGACAGACAGCCATTAGTCTCGCGTGGCCAGACTGTTGCCTCCGCGATTTGGTCAAATGCTCCCAGCATACAGTCTGGCAGACGGAAATAGAAACGGTGAGTGCGAGATGAAGCGGAAGTGAAGCCCCCACGTCACTTCCGTTTCAGTCTCACATCGCACATATTTATCATTATATAAATAAAAATCATATAAGCATGTTTAGCTTGATGCTTAGCAGAAATGACATTTTAAAATATATTTTATTGAACGGTAATGCCCGTTTCCGATACTCGCCGTTCGGGAGCTGCTGTTCCAGACTCTATATAGCATTCAGAGATTGTGGCATAGTTGTCTGGCTACGCGAGACTAGACAGCCATTGACTCCGACCTAACAATGGCTACTGTCTATGACGGTAGTTGTGGGCTCGCCTGGAAGGCGAGCACACGTATGATATCTTCATTGTGGGCTCGCCTGGAAGGCGAGCACACGTATGTTATCTTCATTATTTATCTATCAGTCAGTCAGTCAGTCAGTATCTCCTCAAAACTTTGGCGCGCTTCATCTCTTAAACGCTTACACCTTTCAACACCATTCAAATTTTTATGTGTTCAGCTTACTGAGGACACGTGTGCTTGTACTTTTGGTTTTGAAATGTTTTGTAGTATAAATATAAAAAAATAAAAATGTTTAACTTTAAGCACCCAATGCATTTCCAATGGGTTTAGTAGAGTGGAGAGAAGGATAATAGACCCATGTTTATGTTAAGGCGCTGTGGCTGCAGTGTTCACACTTCAGATATGCTATCTATATCATTGCGTTCACACAGGTCTGCTCTCTGATTTGATCCAAATGTCTAAGCTGTGTGATGTATAAAACTATAGTTATAGTTAAAACTATAAATAAATGTCCCTCTCCACTCTACTGATTACACAGCTGTGATCAAGAATCAAGTCCGGGCGATGGGATGTAAATCCCATAGCCATATATCCTAGAGCCCGCAGGGACAGTCAGCCATATTAGTGGTTGTTGTTGGTTGTCAGGGAGATATCAAAACCAATGCATTTCCAAGTCAGATCCACAAACACAATAAAAGCCATGCTCCACTCCTCAGTCTGGAGTGGCCACATAGAAGAACGCCTTGGTTATAGACATAGTGGAGGACAGATGTGATCTGGGATTGTTAGCCTACAGTATATGCACTCAATATACTCCACTACAGTTGGAGTCCATTTGACAGTTGCTGGTTCCCAAACACAGAATCAAAAATGTAGATCTAGAACACATAGAATATGTACAGTACAGTAAGGTTCAGTAGAGTACAGTAAAAGTACAGTAAGGTTCAGTAGAGTACAGTAAAGTACAGTAAGGTACAGAAAGGTACAGTACAGAAAGGTACAGTAGAGTACAGTACAGTAAGGTACAGTAAAGTACAATACAGTACAGTAAGGTACAGTAGAGTACAGTAAAGTACAATAAAGTACAGTAAAGTAGAATAAAGTACAGTAAGGTACAGTGGAGTACAGTAAAGTACAGTAGAGTACAGTAAAGTACAGTATAGTAAGGTACAGTAGAGTACAGTACAGTACAGTAAGGTACAGTACGGTACAGTAGAGTACAGTATAGTATAGTACAGTAAGGTACAGTACAGTACAGTAAGGTACAGTAGAGTACAGTACAGTAAGGTACAGTAGAGTACAGTAAAGTACAGTAAGTTACAGTAGAATACAGTAAAGTACAGTACAGTAGAGTACAGTAAAGTACAGTAAGTTACAGTACAGTACAGTACAGTACAGTACAGTACAGTACAGTACAGTAAGGTGCAGTACAGTATAGTAAGGTACAGTACAATACTGTAAGGTACTGTACCTTACAGTACCTTAAAGTATCCTATTTGTTGGGTTGGAATCGAGCCCACACTGTTTCGAAGGAACAGTATTTCTAGTTATTTATCTATCAGTCAGTCAGTCAGTCAGTATCTCCTCAATACTTTGGCGCGCTTCATCTCTTAAACGCTTACACCTTTCAACACCATTCAAATTTTTATGTGTTCAGCTTACTGAGGACAAGTGTGCTTGTATTTTTGGTTTTGAAATGTTTTGTAGTATAAATATAAAAAAATAAAAATGTTTAACTTTAAGCACCCAATGCATTTCCAATGGGTTTAGTGAGTGGAACAGAGTGGAGAGAAGGATAATAGACCCATGTTTATGTTAAGGCGCTGTGGCTGCAGTGTTCACACTTCAGATATGCTATCTATATCATTGCGTTCACACAGGTCTGCTCTCTGATTTGATCCAAATGTCTAAGCTGTGTGATGTATAAAACTATAGTTTACTGTCAATATTCCAGGATGACCTCCCACTTGGGTAATGACGCCCCCTGGCGATCATTCAGAGAAACTACTTCAGCTCCCGTACTAACGTAGGTAGGAAGGGCCTGTCACTCAAACCGGAGTGACCCGCCTCCAGGCTATATAAGCCCCCGGAGGCGGAAGTAACATCCTCTTTTCACTCTCTGCGATATCACATTCAGATAAGTTGAAACTCAGCCTTTGTATTTTATTCTTCGCGCATTAGCCTAAAGCGGTGGCATTGGAGTCGCCCACTGGCGAGTGTAGAATTATACCCGTACTTAAGAATAATTATTCTTGTCCCGTCCTAAACCGACGGTTTTCTTTTCTATAACAAAGAAATTTACCGCTTGTTCAGGCTTCTGCCCGAACCAAGCGTGGCCTAGCTTTAGCCGTTAGCTTGTTAGCTCGTCAGCTTCCTTTGTTAACGTTAGCTACATTGCTTCGCTATGAACCCTCTTGCTTTCTGCCGAGGGAATGTATGTTTGTTCTGCTGTTAGCTTGTTAAGGCCTCTGCCTGAACCAAGCGTGGCCTAGCATTAGCCGTTAGCTCGTTGCTCGACAGCTTCCTTGTTAACGATAGCTACATGTTTCGCTATGGTCCCTCTTGCTTTTCTGCCGAGGGAATGTATGTTTATGCCTGAACCAAGTTTGGCCTAGCTTTAGCCGTTAGCTCGTTGCTCGACAGCTTCCTTGTTAACGTTAACTACACTGCTTCGCTATGGTACATCGGTTCCACCTGGCTAGGGCAGGCCTCGGAGCCTGCGCTCCACCAGGAGGGCTTAACGCTCTGGATCCTACAGCCCAGGCTGTCCGCCCCAGGCGGCCCGCACCGATAGTCAAGGTGCGGCGCTGCCGTCCGGGGCACCGCTTGTTCAGCAGCGCGCCTTGGTCAAGATGGCGCCAAGCGACGTGAGACACCGCCTGCCGTGCAGCCGACCGCAGCTAGCTCCACTGTCACTGGAGCTGGCGGGTCTGGCGGAGTTACCGCGAGGAAGGTGACTAAGAAGTCTAACAATATCCCTCCGGTGACCATTTCTCCTACGGGCGCGGTGCCTAAAGAGTAGCGTTGTGATGTGACCGTCGGGGACGTCCCCTTCGACGTGAACTTTAACAAAGCAGTCCGATCCTTCAGGCGCGAATCGGACCTGAGCTCCAGTCAGAGCTAGGGTTCGTACTCAGGATACTCTGAGGACGAGAAGGAGGAGGACATGGCGGAGGAGGATGGCTCTCGCCCTGTCTTTACAGTGAAAGGTAAGGCCCCTGCGGCGCCAGCACTTCAACTGCCCCTCCACCCGCCAGTCAAGCGGGTGGAGCGGGTGGAGCGATGGCAGAGGACTTTGGTTTTCTGCAACGGAGATGTTGGATTCACTAAAGCGCTACAATCCTCATGGAAGTTACACAAGCACAATCTTTTCTGGGTTCTGTCAGACCCCAGTATAGAGTGGTGGGCACGACGTTTATTTTCTGTACCCCGCGTCGGGGAAAGGAAAATGAGAATGTCGGTGTATATGCCTCCTGTGTCCCAGATAGATCTGTTGAAAGAACAAAGTCTGTTTCTGTCCAACTCTATTGCACTAGCACAGATGACTCCATCTTGCATGACTCCTGTAAAAGTGTTGAAAGTCCTGTCAGGACTTTTTAATCAATCAGGGGTTTTATCAGCAACCAGTATTGTTAATGTCTAACATTTATATGGTTCCTCTTACACGCGAGGGGAATATCCCTCGCGTGAACAATGCAATGAATTTAACGATGAGTCACTAATTCTGTCGGCCTACTATGAGCCCTCGTCACGGGACAAGCATGAAGGCCATAGCGCAGGTCTTAAACGTAAAAGTTCCTCCCCTGTCAGGGGAGAATGCTTTAGTTGCGGACATTGTAGAGGTTGATTGTGTTGGGGCAGGGGTCCGTGGTGTCACCCGGTTCCCCTCCCCCCAAACGAGGACGTTTATTTTCCCCGCGTCGGGGAAATAAAAATGAGAATGTCAATGAATATGCCTCTTGTGTCCCAGATAAATCTGTTGAAAGAACAAAGTCTGTTTCTGTCCAACTCTATTGCGCAGATGGCTCCATCTTGCATGCCTCCTGTAAAATTGATGTAGTCCTGTCAGGACTCCTTTGTCAATCACAGGTTGTGTCAGCAACCAGTAATGTTATGTCAAACATTTAGATGGTTCCCCTTACACGCGAGGAGAATATCCCTCGCGTGGTCAATGCAATGAATTAACAATGAGTCACAAAATTCTGCCGGCCTACTAATGAGCCCTCGTCAAGGGTCAAACATAAAGGCCTTCCCCGCGTCGGGGAAATGAAGATGAGATGTCCCAGATAAATCTGTTGAAAGGACAAGTCTGTTTCTGTCCAACTCTATTGCACAGACGACTCCATCTTGCATGCCTCCTGTAAAATTGATGTAGTCCTGTCAGGACTCTGTAGTCAATCACAGGTTTTTTATCAGCAACCAGTAATGTTATGTCAAACATTTAGATGGTTCCCCTTACACGCGAGGAGAATATCCCTCGCGTGGTCAATGCAATGAATTAACAATGAGTCACAAAATTCTGAAGGCCTACTAATGAGCCCTCGTCAAGGGACTAACATAAAGGCCTTAGGACAGGGGCCAAGATAAATGTATGCCTCCTGTAGTAATGATGAAGTCCTGTCAGGACTCGATAATCAATCACAGGTTTTATCAGAAACCAGTAATGTTAATGTCAAACAATTATGTGGTTCCTCAAGCGCGCGAGTGGGATATCCCTCGCGTCGACATTATGAATCCTTTATGCATGCCTCCTGTAAGAATGATGGAGTCCCGTCAGGACTCTTTAATCAGTCAGAGGTTTTATCAGCAACCAGTAATGTTAACGTCAAACAATTATATGGTTCCTCATGCGCGCGAGTGGATTTTCCCTCGCGTGAGCGATGCTATGAATTTAACCTTGAGTCAGAAATTCTGTCGGCCTACTATGAGCCCGGGTCAAGGGACAAGCATAAAGGCCTTAGAGCAGGTATTAAACGTAAAAGTTCCTCTCCTGTCAGGGGAGAATGCTTTAGTTGTGGGCGAGTCTGTTTATCAGTCGAATCGCTTTGCTCTTCCTGTCGCTCTATCGAGCGAAAACCGAACGCTTCCGGTTTCACCGGATACGGATTCGCTAGCTCCCCGCTTCCGGTCCGGCCGCAAAAGAGCTCCGCTAGTCAAGCGGTACAATCAGAAGGTGTTCCCACCTTGCGGCCTATTGAACCCCTGCGCTCCGCATCCGGGTGTTCCGGATACGGATACGCAGGTTCCCCACTTCCGGTCCCGCCGCAAAATAGCTCCGCTAGTCAAGCGGTACAACCAGAAGGTGTTTCCGCCATGCGGCCTATTGAACCCTTGCGCTCCGCATCCGGTCGTTCCGGATACGGATACGCAGGTTCCCCACTTCCGGTCCGGCCGCCAAAAAGCTCCGCCGTCACGGAAGCACAGTGGTGGGGTTTCTCTCGCTCAAAACACGCTAGCACGCTGTGCGCGCCAGTGGAAGTTATGCAACCCGAGCCATTGGGTATTTCGAACGATAACCAGGGGTTACAGGTTACAGTTCGCAGATATACCCCCGCTTTCGAGCAGGGTTATTCATACCAGAGCACGTGGTTTAAAAGCAAGTCTTTTGAGAGAAGAGATCAGCTCATTGCTAAGCAAGGGTGCTATAGTGGAGCTGGACAGGACCCAATCCCGCATGGGATTTTGGAGCCGTTATTTCCTGGTGCCCAAAAAGGGGGGGGGGCTACGTCCCATCCTGGACCTAAAGGCACTAAACGTGTACCTGAAGAAGTACGTTTTCAGGATGCTAACAGTACCCACCATGTTACGGTCGGTCAGGCAAGGGGATTTCCACTGTTCAGTGGATCTGAAGGATGCTTATCAGCACGTCCAGATTTATCCCCCACACAGGAAATTCCTTCGGTTCGCCTTCGAGGGTCGCCTGTACGAGTATACAGTACTCCCTTTCGGTCTGTCACTGAGCCCGAGGGTTTTCGTGAAAGTGACCGAAGCAGCCATCGCCCCGCTGAGACAGCAGGGCGTCAGGTTGGCGACGTACATCGACGGTTGGATGATTTCAGCGAGCTCCGCCCACGAAGTGGCGCGTCACACACAAGTGGTTTTGGCTCACCTGAAGGCCTTAGGTTTCATAGTCAACCACGGCAAGAGCATGCTGACTCCAGCAAGTCGTCTTACATTCATTGGGGTCCTTCTGGACTCATCCGACATGTCGGCCCGTCTCTCAGAGGAGAGGGTGGACAGGTTTCGGGAATGTCTCGACTCCTTTCAAGTGGGCCAGGAGGTCACTTACAGGAGTTGCATGGTACTGACGGGAATGATGGCTTCCGCAGTACATCGGTTGCGTTTGGGCAGGTTTCATTTGAGACCTTTTCAAAGATGGATGTTATCCCTCGGGATCCCGCCCTCCTTGAAGTACAAGAAGGTTACGGTTTCCCCTTCCTGCGCGATCGCCCTGTCTCCGTGGCTGGTGGAGGGGTTCCTCACCAGCGGAGTCTCGATTGGCGAGGTGGTTTCCCGCAAGTCGATCACGACAGACGCCAGTCTCAGTGGATGGGGAGCCACTTTCGAGGGGCGCACAGCGCAGGGGCTTTGGCCTCTGGAGATGAGGGGTCGTCACATCAACTATTTGGAGTTGATGGCTATACTCCTGGCGCTCAAGCATTTCGAGCCTTGGATTTTGCATTGTCACGTCCTGGTCAGGACAGACAATACGACGGCCATGTTTTATGTCAACAAACAGGGGGGCCTGTCGTCGTTGCCACTGGACCGTCTGGCTCGAGAATTGACGGTTTGGTGCTTGTCGCGCCTCAAGTCGATCAGGGCCTTACACGTCCCAGGTCTCCTCAACAGCGGAGCAGATCTCCTGTCCAGGGGAGGTCCTCGCTACGAGGACTGGTCTCTCCACCCCAGGGTGGCGAGCCAGAATTTTCGCAAGTTCGGTCAGCCAGTGGCGGACCTGTTTGCGTCAGCGGAGAATACGAAGTGTCCGTTGTTCTTCGCGGTGAAGGGCAGTCCTCCCTTGGGGTTGGACGCCTTAGCGCACACGTGGCCGAGAGGTCTACTGTACGCGTTTCCCCCCTTCGACTTAATCCGACCCACTCTGGAGAGAGTCAGGAGGTTCGGTCTGGAGATGCTCCTGGTGGCTCCCTACAAGGGCACGTGGAGATCGGCGATCGCCCCTCTCCTTTGCGAACCGGGTTGGCAGCTGCCTCAGTGCAGGGACCTGTTGAGTCAGGCCAGGGGGGAGATCTTCCACCAAGACCTGCAGGTCCTAGACCTGTGGGTTTGGCACGTGAAAGGTTAAACCTGCTGGCAGCCGGTTTTTCTTCTGAAGTGGTTGCTACCATTCAGAGTGCTAAGGCGCCCTCTACGAGGGCGTCTTAAGATGGAAGGTGGAATGCCTTTGAGGACTGGTGTGAGTCGCGTGTTCCACCTGTGGTGGCTCATGTGGCGTCAGCCCAGGAAATTCTGGAATTTATGCAGAACCGCTTGAAAAGTGGTCTGGCATTTTCTACCCTTAGGGGGTATTTGGCGGCTATTAATGCCTGTCACCTGGGGGTGGCGGGCAAGGCACCTTCTAAAGTCCCGGAGGTCATCAAGTTCATGCAAGGAGTTGAACGTTTGAGGCCGGTGACTAGGTCTTTGTTCCCAGTTTGGGATCTGCAGGTGGTTCTAGGGGGCCTATGTCGGGCTCCCTTTGAGCCGCTTGTAGGGATGCCTTTGAAACTTTTGAGTTTCAAGACGGCTCTTTTGCTGGCTTTGGCCACGGCTAAAAGAGTTGGTGACCTGCAAGCTCTCTCGGTGTCTGCGGAGTGCATGCAGTTTATGAACAATGATCTCAAGGTGTTGCTCAAGCCTCATCTTAAGTTTGTTCCTAAGAACATGGTGGTTCCTAAGGAGCCTGTTGTTCTTCTGGCTTTTCATCCTCCTCCGTTTGTCTCGGTGGAGGATGAACGGCTGAATTGCCTTTGTCCTGTCAGGGCATTGAAGGCCTACTGTGACAGGACTGCTGGTTCTAGAGCTTCTTCTCAGCTCTTCGTGGAAATGGGCAATGTTCTTGTCAGAAAGCCGGTGTCTAGACCCACTCTTTCGAGGTGGATTGTGGATGCTATTAGGCTGGCTTACTCTAGTGCGGGTGTGGAAGTGCCGGCGGCACTTAAAGCCCATAGCACTAGAGGTGTGGCTACTTCGTGGGCACTGGCAAAGGGAGTCTCCGTTCAGGAGATTTGTGTTTCGGCGAATTGGTCTTCGCCTTCTACCTTTGCAGCCTACTATCACCTGGATATCGAATCCTCTTCGCTAGCGCATTCGGTTCTGGGTGCAGTTGCCTCCTCTACGTCATAGAGGAGTCGGATCTTCCCCTCCCACAGGTGGGCATGTAGCCACCTGGGGTATTTTGGGGGGACCCTGTGTTTTCCTTATATAGTGTGTCTTACTTATAAGGCGGACTTGTCCTTTTCATTCAGTTGAATGAGGCGGACTTCGGTCTGTCAGGGTCTCTCCTTATTTTCTCATGCCTTCACACCCAGGTCCGGTGGGCCTGGGACCTTCTGGGTGATGGGTCACGCCCGTTTGGGCTGTGCTCACCCGTAGGAGGGGTGTGTGGGGGTATGAGAGTAGGTTGTGGCTTAGAGGGGAGTTTAAGAATCCCAAGTGGGAGGTCATCCTGGAATATTGACAGTAAACGGTAGGTTCCGTACGGAACCATTGTTTACTTAGATATGGAAGGATGACCTCCCACGTAATGCCCCTCTGTTTCACTGAATGTGGCAGAGAGTGGTATTAAGAGGATGTTACTTCCGCCTCCGGGGGCTTATATAGCCTGGAGGCGGGTCACTCCGGTTTGAGTGACAGGCCCTTCCTACCTACGTTAGTACGGGAGCTGAAGTAGTTTCTCTGAATGATCGCCAGGGGGCGTCATTACCCAAGTGGGAGGTCATCCTTCCATATCTAAGTAAACAATGGTTCCGTACGGAACCTACCGTTATAGTTAAAACTATAAATAAATGTCCCTCTCCACTCTACTGATTACACAGCTGTGATCAAGAATCAAGTCCGGGCGATGGGATGTAAATCCCATAGCCATATATCCTAGAGCCCGCAGGGACAGTCAGCCATATTAGTGGTTGTTGTTGGTTGTCAGGGAGATATCAAAACCAATGCATTTCCAAGTCAGATCCACAAACACAATAAAAGCCATGCTCCACTCCTCAGTCTGGAGTGGCCACATAGAAGAACGCCTTGGTTATAGACATAGTGGAGGACAGATGTGATCTGGGATTGTTAGCCTACAGTATATGCACTCAATATACTCCACTACAGTTGGAGTCCATTTGACAGTTGCTGGTTCCCAAACACAGAATCAAAAATGTAGATCTAGAACACATAGAATATGTACAGTACAGTAAGGTTCAGTAGAGTACAGTAAAAGTACAGTAAGGTTCAGTAGAGTACAGTAAAGTACAGTAAGGTACAGAAAGGTACAGTACAGAAAGGTACAGTAGAGTACAGTACAGTAAGGTACAGTAAAGTACAATACAGTACAGTAAGGTACAGTAGAGTACAGTAAAGTACAATAAAGTACAGTAAAGTAGAATAAAGTACAGTAAGGTACAGTGGAGTACAGTAAAGTACAGTAGAGTACAGTAAAGTACAGTATAGTAAGGTACAGTAGAGTACAGTACAGTACAGTAAGGTACAGTACGGTACAGTAGAGTACAGTATAGTATAGTACAGTAAGGTACAGTACAGTACAGTAAGGTACAGTAGAGTACAGTACAGTAAGGTACAGTAGAGTACAGTAAAGTACAGTAAGTTACAGTAGAATACAGTAAAGTACAGTACAGTAGAGTACAGTAAAGTACAGTAAGTTACAGTACAGTACAGTACAGTACAGTACAGTACAGTAAGGTGCAGTACAGTATAGTAAGGTACAGTACAATACTGTAAGGTACTGTACCTTACAGTACCTTAAAGTATCCTATTTGTTGGGTTGGAATCGAGCCAACACTGTTTCGAAGGAACAGTATTTCTAGTTATTTATCTATCAGTCAGTCAGTCAGTCAGTATCTCCTCAATACTTTGGCGCGCTTCATCTCTTAAACGCTTACACCTTTCAACACCATTCAAATTTTTATGTGTTCAGCTTACTGAGGACAAGTGTGCTTGTATTTTTGGTTTTGAAATGTTTTGTAGTATAAATATAAAAAAATAAAAATGTTTAACTTTAAGCACCCAATGCATTTCCAATGGGTTTAGTGAGTGGAACAGAGTGGAGAGAAGGATAATAGACCCATGTTTATGTTAAGGCGCTGTGGCTGCAGTGTTCACACTTCAGATATGCTATCTATATCATTGCGTTCACACAGGTCTGCTCTCTGATTTGATCCAAATGTCTAAGCTGTGTGATGTATAAAACTATAGTTATAGTTAAAACTATAAATAAATGTCCCTCTCCACTCTACTGATTACACAGCTTTGATCAAGAATCAAGTCCGGGCGATGGGATGTAAATCCCATAGCCATATATCCTAGAGCCCGCAGGGACAGTCAGCCATATTAGTGGTTGTTGTTGGTTGTCAGGGAGATATCAAAACCAATGCATTTCCAAGTCAGATCCACAAACACAATAAAAGCCATGCTCCACTCCTCAGTCTGGAGTGGCCACATAGAAGAACGCCTTGGTTATAGACATAGTGGAGGACAGATGTGATCTGGGATTGTTAGCCTACAGTATATGCACTCAATATACTCCACTACAGTTGGAGTCCATTTGACAGTTGCTGGTTCCCAAACACAGAATCAAAAATGTAGATCTAGAACACATAGAATATGTACAGTACAGTAAGGTTCAGTAGAGTACAGTAAAGTACAGTAAGGTACAGAAAGGTACAGTACAGAAAGGTACAGTAGAGTACAGTACAGTAAGGTACAATAAAGTACAATACAGTACAGTAAGGTACAGTAGAGTACAGTAAAGTACAATAAAGTACAGTAAAGTAGAATAAAGTACAGTAAGGTACAGTGGAGTACAGTAAAGTACAGTAGAGTACAGTAAAGTACAGTATAGTAAGGTACAGTAGAGTACAGTAAGGTACAGTACGGTACAGTAGAGTACAGTATAGTATAGTACAGTAAGGTACAGTACAGTACAGTACAGTAAGGTACAGTAGAGTACAGTACAGTAAGGTACAGTAGAGTACAGTAAAGTACAGTAAGTTACAGTAGAATACAGTAAAGTACAGTACAGTAGAGTACAGTAAAGTACAGTAAGTTACAGTACAGTACAGTACAGTACAGTACAGTACAGTACAGTACAGTACAGTAAGGTGCAGTACAGTATAGTAAGGTACAGTACAATACTGTAAGGTACTGTACCTTACAGTACCTTAAAGTATCCTATTTGTTGGGTTGGAACCGAGCCCACACTGTTTCGAAGGAACAGTATTTCTAGTTCCATATGACATCTCCATGTTTAGGCCAAACAGATTCGCTCCATTTCTCCATGTATAGGTCCAAATGCCCAACGTTGAGCTTGACTCAGTCCATTGAGTTGGCCTAACAATGGCTACTGCCTATGACGGTAGTCCCATATGACATGATGGAATGGACTTTCTCCATATATAGTGTTCTCCACATCTCCATGTTTAGGCCAAACAAATTTCGCTCCATTTCTCCATGTATAGGTCCAAATGCCCAACGTTGAGCTTGACAACGAAACGTTCTTAACACAGACGCCCCCATATTTACATATATATATAAAAAGTATGTCATGTGACATCACTTCCTGTACAGACAGTCAGACAGACAGACAGCCATTGACTCCGGCCTAACAATGGCTACTTTCTATGACGGTAGTCCCATATGACATGATGGACTGGACTATCTCCATATATAGTGTTATCCACATTTTGTGTAGCCGCCCTGTACAGGAAGTGATGTCACAACTCGCTGACATCACACTGACATCACAGAGGATACGGAAGGACATCACAGAGGATACGGAAGGAAGGTCACTCAAGCGACACGGTTCTTCAGAGTATATGCGACCTTCGGTCGCAACTAACAATTGGAAAGTAGGGTACCTCAAAACTGTACTTAGGTACAGTACTTAAATACATAGTTACTTTACACCACAGCATCTCACACATAATGGAGACGGTAACATGTGAAGAGATAGTGACTGTACTGTACTGTACACATACATGCACGGCCCAGGGCTTGAACCATTAGCTTATTATTATCCTCTCCGTCCCTCTACGCCAGGGTTTACACCCTAGGGTGCCGTGATGCCAGTCCAGGGGTGCCGCTGAATGATTCAATAATATTTGGAATTCATAATATCGCTACATCAATATCACTTCACTATGCTTAGTAAAACAGACCTGATTTGCACTGTACTTGATGAGTTATTTTTCCATCTACAGCCAACTCTTTGTCACCAAAAATAGCAGGTCTATCGGCTATTTTTGGTGAACCTTCCCCCCAGAATAGGGATGCTGAGGTTTACAACATTACGTATTATACAGAGACAAAAAGTGAATAACAATGAATAACAAACAATGAAACAGTGATAACAGTGATATGCAGTTAGTTACTCTGTTTAGCCACATTAGTGCTTGGCTCTTCTGTCCACTGGCTGTCCCTCAGTCGATGACAGCTCTACACGTATTGTGCAGCCAAGAACATATTTAAGCGATGACTTATGTATTTTCCATCAGTTTTATAAATAATATAAATGAATATAAACTATCTCTCTCCAGTTTGAGGCTAAGAAGCGTGTGTCTGCAGAAGATGCTCTGGGACATCCCTACTTTAAGACTCTGGGGGAACAGGTCCAAACACTGGCTGACAGTGAGTATACAACACACACACACACACACACACACACACACACACACACACACACACACACACACACACACACACACACACACACACACACACACACACACACAACACACACACAACGCACACACACACACACACCTTCTCAACATCGTGCGGGGTCAAACAGGCCTCCAGATGGAGACCCTTACAGTTTCTGTTTTGTCTGCTAAAACTAAGGTGACATTCACATCAGTATGTTTTACTCTGATTAAAATGTATCCTGGAGTTCATTGTCAGAAAGTGCGCTTCGTCTGGGCTGGGTGTGAAGGCTTATGTGAATTCTGTTGCGGATCAAACAAACACATTCTAATCCACCAAAACACTGTGGTCTCTTTTACGAGTGCACCAGAGTGCGGTTAACTGTTGGTGTGAATCCAATCGGCGTCAAATGCAGGAAATGAACCAAAACGTGGTATTGTGAGTTGAAGAACTTGTAAACACAGGGGGAGAAGCGCACGGGTACTTCCAGCGGTCCGCTTATTATCAAATAGGTGGGCCTGACGTAGCCTGATAAATCAGTCCGCACATCACCACCCCCTGTTGGTGGGTGGTGTGTAGTGTGGACTGAACCCGGAGATATTTTATTTTATTTCAAGCTCGCCTAAAGAGCGGGCGAATTGAATGGGCCAATCAGGGCTGTAGACTTGAGGCACGTGGTAGGCTGGTCCGGTCCCAGCCCCCTCCCTTCGGAGCTGTTCTGCCCACGTGAGAGTCCGTAGTGGACTCTGATTGGTGCTCTTCTGCCCACGTGAGCCGCTAGTGGACTCTGATTGGTCCGTGAAAACTGTCATGGCGGAGTCAGACTCGACTCGAATTCTTTTAATAAACTATACAATTGTGCCGTTTCATTACGTTTTAATACCATTTTGCACTAACGTAAACATGCAGTCATATAATATGTACGTATTTTTGCAATGTCACGCCACGTCGCCGTTGGCGACACACGGGGCTGTGTGTGTGTGTGTATGTGTGTGTGTGTGTGTGTGTGTGTGTGTGTGTGTGTGTGTGTGTGTGTGTGTGTGTGTGTGTGTGTGTGTGACATCAATAGGCTTTACCCCGCCCCCGCTGAAGTAGAATCTCCGTCCCCAGGCTCAGACTATAATATATTATTCGCCCCCTCTATTGATGCACCTTCTCCTTATTGGTACTGTACTGCTCTTGTCTTTGTTTTTTGTTTTTTTCCCTCTTATCTATCTTTCTTACGTCTCTGTAACTTTGTAAATAACTGTATACTGCTGTGCTACTACTGGACAACTAAATTTCCCCCTTGGGATAATAAAGGTATCTATCTATCTAGACTCAATCCCAAAACGAAGTGTGTGATAGTCTGACGCTTGCAGTCAGGCTAGGCCTGACGCACATCAAACTTTAGCATTCAAAAGGTTGAGTGTCACTGATCTTACCGACGTCTTTCTGCCCCCTTTTCAGCTGCCTCCATCTTCTCAGTGAAGGACGTCCAGCTGCAGAGAGACCCAGGGAAGAGGTCTTCCGTCTACACAGAGACAGGTGAGTCCCAAAGGGCTTCAGGAATCAGGGCTAACAAGGGGAGTAAAGCTGTAGACCCATTTCTCAGAGCGGCGGCCATAACTGCAGGGGGTCACATCAAATTCTGGGCCCTGGGTACAAGGATTCACTCACATTTTGTGCTTTAACTATTGAAAAATAGCAGATATACAAGCTCAAAGCGCGGCACCGAGTGCGGCGCTGCGAGCTTGTAGATCTGCTATTTTTGAAAAATCGTGAAAATTTGTGCAAGTCTTTGAATATTTCAAATCCTTTTTTGAAAAACCTATGTTTCGATGTCAGTGGTGCTCAAACTTTTTCATGGGGAGGACCCCCAAAATGATATGTATTTGGCCACGGACCCCCATCTCATGTGACCCCCAGAAGCAAAATTTGAGTTACAAATGTTCGCTTAAAAAATACATCTATTCAAAGATTTGCACACATTTTCAAAAGTTTTCAAAAATAGCAGATTTACAAGCTCGTAGCACGGCACTTGGTGCCATGCTGTGAGCTTGTATATCTGCTATTTTTCAATAGTTAAAGTATAAAATAACGAAGGCCCCTCCACCTTGGGCCCTGGTAACTCAGTCCCACTTTCAAACGGCTTCGCTTCGCACGGCAACACCGCAGCTACGCAGCAGCGCTCTGGAAAAAAGGTCTCCTAGGCGATGGAAATGTATACTGGAATACAGGACGAGCGGCGGCGCAAAGCTTCTTTGCATGAGCGGGTCCTACTCTCTATCTGCTTCCTCTCTGTCCCTCTCTTTCTTTCTCTCGGCCAAACGGCGTGCTTTTCGGTGTGTCTTCATGTCACTGTGTGTGTGGTCACACATGTCACATGCCAGCGTTCCCCTCAGTCAGTCGCCCCCCCCCCCCCCTCCAAAAAAACTGGCCTGGTTCACACTCCCATGAAGGACAAAGCCTTAAGTCAAGTCAAGTCACATTTATTTATACAGCACATTTCATATGTAATATGAACAGAGAAAATGCAAAGGTCAACGATGACACAAAATGCACATAATTACATATGATAAGAATACTTTAAAATAAAGGGACAGTGTAATAAAAAATCACACCTAGTGTGAAGTGAGCAGTGCTATTCATGAGTTAATTTCATTACGTGTCACGCAAAGCTTGGCCATTGTGACCCTGGGCATACAGCAAACTTTGAGCGCTTTGTGCCAAGATGTAGGCAAGATGTAGGCCATGCTTCAGAGCCCGGACAAAGCTAGATGTTGGAGCTTAGCTCCTTCTTGGTGCACCGCTCAGAAATTAAGATAACTGCACATTCCAGACTTGTGATAGACTTTTGATTTTGATTTTATTTTAAAGGAAAACACTAGACTGGTATAGAATTCCCCAGAGTGGGACCAAAGTGACTGAAAGCGCTATAAATCGATTTAGAGTCGATGAAGACTCTTTTATGCCTTATCTAGACTGCTTGCTTGGTCCAACACGCTTGTCTATTATGTTCAGACACAGCTTTAGATGTTCAGCAAAACGAAATAATTTAATTTAACAATAATGCTATAGTCTCTACAGTAACAGCGGTGGTTCTCAAGGTGGGGTCCGGGGACACCCAAGGGTCCCTTGAGGGAGTTCCAGGGGGTCCCCAGCTAAATGATAGATAGGAACCAAATGACCCTTATGGGTCTGTAACTCAGAGAGTGTACAAATGGAACCAAAACCAAAAAGTTAAATTAACATTGATTTTACAATATAAATTGGTGTCTCGGAGATTGGGGTCTGTAGCCTAATGCGTGTCAAACTGGGGGTACTTGAAATTAAAATGGTTGGGAATCACTGGCACTGCTAGAGCTTTAAAAATGGGGGTCCGTGGACTAATAAGTGTACATTTTGGGGTCCTTGACGTGAAAAGGTTTGAGAAGCACTGCCCTTCAGTATGTGTTTACAACAGGATAGTGAGAGACGTGTGAAGAGCTTATTTAGCTGTGTTTATTATTATTATTATTAGAAGTGGGCTTTCAAACCTGGCCATTGGGAAAAGCGGGACAACTCCCGAACGGCCGGTTCAGGCCGGCCATTAGGAAAAAAAATTAAATAAAATGTCGTCCTTTGTTCCATTTTGGGGGCTGGGCGGCCAACAAAGTAAATCGTCACTGTCGGGCAGAAACCTTGTATCTCCAAGTTTCAAATTTGTACATTTTTTCCCAAAGCAAAGCCCTGCTTCATCATACAAGGCAGTTGCAAAAAAGTAGTGAAAACAGCAGATCTACAAGCACACAACGCCTCGCAACGCGAGGCGTTGTGTGCTTGTAGATCTGCTGTTTTCACTAGTTTAAATCATTTTTAAAATGATAAATACAAAACAAACGGTTTTGGACATACAAGGTTTCCACCCGACAACAACGAAATATAACTCATGTAATTGGCCCAATGGCTTGTCACTTGTCATGATCTGAAATGGCAAATCTTTGAGCAGCAGCAGCGCTATAGAGAGAGATCTCTATAGCGCGCAATGAGGGCCTCTACAACTCTTTTTCCCGGGCTGAATCAGGGGCCCAGCACGTCCCTGACCTCTACAGTGGCCTTCTTGTTTTTCTACCTTCTACTACAACAAAACGGTGTGCTCAAAATGTGGACTTAGGGCTGGGGTGACCAGATGTCCCAGTTTTTTCCCCGACAAATATCTGTAAAACACTAATACTTTTTGTCCCAATTTTCAACATTCCCTACGAAATTGTCCCGGTTTTCTCCATGATTAAATCAACAGTTGTTTTCAGTGGTTGCATAGACGTTCATCAAGTTCTTTTCATGTAAACATGCTCACCTAACCAATGGGAAAACATCAACAAATGCATAGCGTGTCTGAATTCAACGCCGAGGCTGATGTCTGTCAATCAGTCGTGGCCTGCAGGCCTATGTATAGATTGATTGATTGATTGATTGATTGATTGATTGATTGATTGAAGACTTTATTAGAAGTTTGCATAGGAAAAGGTACAGTTTCATGACGGTACAGTTCACTGGTACAAGGTCTACTAAAAGGAGATCCATGAAAAGACTACGCTTATTTCCACAGGAAACCATTTAAGTATCTCATATAACATTGAATGACAGACGAATAGAACACAGTACTATGCAGTAGATATGTAAAGAAAAGAAAAATGAGAGAACAAAAAAAAAAGAGTAAACCGTAAGTAAGTAAGTATATACAAAGAAGGGGCAGGGGAGGGGAGGGTTGGGCTAGGTTCGTTTTTTTTTTTACCAGTTGCGAACGGCTGCTGCCTGTAAGTGGTTTTTCAGGGCAATTTTAAAGGATGCTAGTGATCCACACTCCTTTATGGCCTTCGGTAAGGCTTTCCACATTTTGGTGGTATAGCATTTGGGTATAGAGTTTGACCATTTGTTGGTTTTGACTCTGGGTTGAAAGTGATCTGTGGCGCTGCCTCTGGTGTTGTAATTATGGACATCCTTAATGTTTATAGTACGTAACACCCTGTGGTGCGTATACATGTGCTCGTGCATGGATGCGTTCGACGAACGCGCACATTGATTTGAGGGTCCCGGTTTGAGGGGCTGATTATAATGGCCAGCCTAGTTGGCGCCCACAGAATGAAGCAATAAGCCACAAGAGACACGTGGTTATTGGTGTTTTATAACGAATGAGAGGCGTGGTGAGACACGAGGCGAAGCAGAGTGTCTCCAACCCTCTCAGCCGTTATAAAATACAGGTAACCACATGCCTTGCGTGGCTTATTGCTTTTCTAAAACGGTTACAATATGGCAACATGAAAAAATCATAGACATGTACCAATTAGAACTGTTCTGTTTCACTAATAATTCACTACAAGGTCTGCAAGAAAGTAGTTCCCAGCTACAAGAAAGTAGTTCCCAGCTTTTTTGCCAACAACACAGGTGCAGATAATTGGTGCACTGTGGAACACTCAAGGAAGGTTAGGCAGGAACAGACAACACCCGGAAGTTGGCACACCATGGGACGCCGCCATGACACTTTTGGGTGGCGGAAGTGACAAAGTGCTCATAGACGCTAATGTTATTTTGGGTGGCACTTACGCCACCCAAAGTGTCATGGCGGATGGCCATGGAGCCTAAAATGACGTTGGTGACTGTTCTTGCTGAGACCTTCTTTGGGAACACTGTGGAAAGAACATGACGCACCTGGGTTCGATATAAACTGATTCAAGGTGTGGGTTACAGTCTCATATACCACAGCAATTAAAGGGAAACCAGCCAATCAGAATCAAGGCATGGAACTAGCCGTTTTAGAACGATGCTTTTTAACCCGGGTGTGAACCAGGCTGCCTGCCTTATAGATGGACTCCAGTGGTTCTCGTGTCTCTCTGTCAGTCTCATTACGTTTGTGTTTTGTGTCTCTGTTTTCTCTCGTCGTACCTCGTCTTCTATCTTCTCCTCGCCAACCGTCTCTGTGGTGTTGATGCTTAAACTGTCCTGTCCTGTTCTTTTTTCTTCCCCCTGATACCTTACACTCTCCTTTCCTGTCCTGTCCCGTGTCTGTGTATCTTGTTCCTTTTAATCCTCTCTATTTCCTCTCTGTGCCCGCCCCGCCCCCACCGCTCTTCTTAACTCCTTCAAAACGACCCCTCCCCTCCCCTCCGACCCCTCCCTAACCCACCCACCCACCCAACCCAACCCAACCCAACCCCAAAAAATAATATAAAGGGATGGCCCATAAGCTAGGCTCCGCCCCCTCGCAGTACTTCCAGAGAGAAGCAGCCAATCCCAGGGCTCAGAGCCACGCTCTCTCCTCCCCTTCCACAGGCTGAGTGGCCCCCCTACCATTCTGGTAAATAGACTTTTCTTTTTCATTCTTTTTTCTTTCTTCTTGTTTTAGTTTCCTCTCTCTCTCTTTTCTCTCACTCACGACTGTTACAACTCCTCTGTGGCCTGGTGTACGTGCTTGGTCTTCTTATGTCTTGTATGTTATTTTTGTTATTTTTGGCTTTATTCCCCCGGCTGAGACGCATTCTCTGTCCTGAATAATGCATCGCTTCTTAACTACAGTAGGCAACCTCTTAAGATAGTAACCTCTTAAACTAGCAGATCTACTGGCTCACAGACACGTCACGCTGACACGCGTGAGCTTTTAGATCGGCTATTCTTTTGGTGCACTAGCTGCCGCAAAGTGTAAATCACCTTTAGTAACCTTCATCCTGCTCTTATTTTTGTTCTGTCCATCCCTGCTCTTTCCTTTTTAAAAGCCAACTTCACCTGTATTTAAGGTGAATCCTCTCGCACTGGGAAAACTCGTCTAAAACAAGATAACAATAGGATTCACATTAAATGCCCCCCGTTATTTTTATCTCCTTTCCTTCCTTGCTCTTGACCTCCCTCCTATTTTCAGACATGCACTTCTTTAAACCTATTTTGCCTCCTTTTTACCCTGCTTTACCGTATTGTTTCTGGGCTGTTGTCTTCTTTCCAGGGATGAAAGGTTGATGTGTTTAACAACAGAAGGAAGGCTGTGGGCCCAGAGAACGTACGGGGGACGAGAATGATTTTTTTGACTTGTCGTTCTCTTTATTTGCAGCTCTGTTTAGGTTTCTTCAGAGGGAGATGTAGACGCTTTGTGTTGCGTCTGTAAGTGGGTGACTGTGTGTCGTTGTTTGGTGCCGTGCGCGTGTGTTATAGGGCATAGCGGTGGCAGCCATTGTGTTGTGCCGCAGATTGAAAGCCCATTATTCCTTTGCCATTGAGATTTCCAAAAGATATTTATATCTATATTTATAGGGTTAAGTATTTTAAGCCTAGAGCCAAGCTTTGCAGTCTCCTGGTGAATCATGACTATATTTTTTTATTCTGTGTCAAAAACTATACCCGTTGTTTTGCGTTTAAAAAATATTTTTTGACACAGAATCAAATGTTTTATATTTTATGGTCATTATTCACCAGTAGCCTGGATGACTTGGTTCCAGACTTTAAAGGACAACTTTATTTTTTACAACAAGGGTTCATATTTTAGATTGTAATTAGAGAAAAGAAAAGATGAGTGTTAAATGTTTTCATTTACTTCTTTCTATCATTTTAGCCAATTGGGTGGTTGGGGCCGGGGGCATGCGTGCCCCCAACCACTGAAGTGGCTAAATATGTCTTTTTAGACACAATAAGCCCCCAACATACACCGCATGGTTTCCTGTCATGGTTAGGCGTGACTTATGGGGGCTATAGTAGTGTTGCTGTAAATAATAAAGAATTTTTCGGCTCATTGTGTCTAAAGACATATTTAGCCACTTGCACGCATGCCCCCACCCACTGAAATCTAAACGATAGAAAGCAGTACATGAAAACATTTAACACTCATCTTTTCTTTCCTCTAATTACAATCTAAAATTATGAACCCTTGTTGTAAAAAAAACAAAGTTGTCCTTTAAACAATTAATATAAATATTTTCGGAAATCTCACTTGGAAAAAAATGAATGGGCTTTCTATCTGTGGCACCACAACATGGCCGCCACTGTCTGCTATGCACTGTTGTGTGTTTTTTGGACCTCTTTAGCATGATGTTGAAGTGCTGTTTTACCTCATATATGTTGAGTTTTACGACTGCTGGTAAGTCCTGTTTTGTGTTTTACTGATGATTATGTGATTTGACATGAATTTAGCTGACAGCGTCATAGAAAATCCTGGTTGGTGTTTTTGCCGTTGGTTTTGTGGTCTTTTACTGTGTTTCTATCGTTGGCATGAATGAAGTGGACTCTGGAGACAAATGTATACTTCATCATAACGACCGTAGCTCTCGCCAAGAAATGTTAACAACAAATAATACATCGTTGTCGGGTGGAAACCTCGTATCTCCAAGTTTAACATTTGTACGTTCTTTCGCAAAGTAAAGCCCTTCTTCATCATACAAGGCTGTCGCACAAAAGTAGTTTAAATCATTTTTAAAATGATAAATGCAACAAGGTTTTTACCCGACAACAACGACTAGCTGAACGCTGCTTTTAGGGCTGCGACTAACGACGTCTTAGCGATTATTCTATTGATTACTTTCCAGATTTATCAAATAATCGAGAAGCAGGTTTTCTTTGATAATTTGGTTTGACGAATCGACGCATAAAACCTAAATTGAATTTGTTTTTTTACCTGACTAATGTCGATTAGTCCAATTAACCACTCAAGCCCTATTGAATACTTCAACTTACGACTGTCACACTGTCGCATCGCTATTTTTGCTACTCGCTTCTTTTTTTACGATTTTGAAAGATTAAAAAACTAAACTTCAGGGTGTACACATGGAACCAAATCGAACTGTACAGGTCCATTGGTTCAATTTGTACACTCTGAGTTATGGGGGGTTATTAAAACGTTTGCAAACCACTGTCTTACGTACGTGAACAACGCGATCGTACAATGAAGTATAAATGAGGATTCAGGATTGCGTGAACTGTATGTCCATACCTCCATCAGATCACCATTTATTGTCACCCCCCCTCTCTCTCTGTCTCTCTCTGTCTATCTCTATGTCTCTCTCTCTCTCTGTCTCTCTCTCTCGCTCTCTCAGCAGCCCAGGGGAAGAGTAGGAGGCAGAGTGTGTTGTTTTAGTGTTGGTGGGGCTGAGATGACGACACTAGGAGGACAGTGACGCGCCCAGCTGTCAGACCCTGCCACACACACACCGAAGGAGAGACACACACACACCCTGACACACACACACACACACACACACACACACACATGCACACAGACGCACACACACACACACACACACACACACACACACACACACACACACACACACACACACGCATTGAAGGAGAATAGAACAAACACAGTCACACTACAATAAAAAAAAAAAGTAAAACAAAGAAGATACACTACACAGGACTAAAGACTGAAGAAGAATTTGTACTTGAGAAACAAAAAACAAAGCAACTCAACGCTAGAGACAGAAACATGGAGGAGAGGAGAGGAGCGGAGCATGAAGACGACAACAGAAGAAGAAGAGGAGGAGGAGGGGGAAAACACTGAAGTATCCTCCTTGCTGCTACAGTACTACTACTACTACTCCAGCTGCCCACAAGAGGGCAGTGTTTCACACGTGGGACTGACTTGGTGGTTTGAATAGAACTTGCCGTTTTATCAGTGAATAGAAGCTGTGAGGTGGAATTGAAACTAGCGCCCTGCGGGAGGCGCCAGTGAGTGCGTGGGCATGTCTTCTAAAAAAAAAAGGGGGGGAGAGAGAGAGGAAGAGTGGAAGTCTTCCTCTCCTGCCTCTTTTTCTTCCTTTTTGAAAAAAATGGACTGTTGTTGTACATAAAAGAGACTGAGCTGTAGAACTCTTGCTTTTTTTCATATCACGCCTCAGCCTGAATCCCAAATATTTGCACCTCAACCCCCTTTGCCTCACCTCCTAACCCTTTATTGCGTACATCATTTAACAACAGGCACACACACACACACACACACACACACACACACACACACACACACACACTAGTGGTGGGAACTATCGTTCGTTTCAGAGACTGGAGTCATTCGGTTCCTGTTCACTAAACCGTTACGTTCCAATGATTCGTTCACCTTTTCAGCGCTTCCGACGACTCCTCCCTCCTCCTCACGTATGTAGTTGTTAGTCCAATGACGAAAGACGAAACGTGTGTCTCTTTGGCCAGTCAAAATGTTGCATTTTGGCTGGACCTCACGTCACCAGGCTTTCCCACATGGAGGACAACCAACGACTCTCGGAACGACTACTTTTGAAGAAGAGGCCGAGTTCGTTCCTGTACAACAAAAAGAACGTATCACTACGAACGAATCGCTCGCGAACGTCACCGCATCCCACACATACGCAAACACACACATACACACACACACACGCGTGCGCACTATTGGTTCACTTGAACGTTAAAAAGAGTGTGTAGACCTTTGCTCTCATTGGAGTTTACAGAGCTAAACTTTAGCACCTTATTGTCCAGTAATAGAGGTTAGGGTGGCTGTCATTGCTTTTACCTCATCGGTCACTCAGGCTAAGAGTAGGGATGCTACTTACGTACACGCTAGAAAACTAGGACAACAACACTACTACTACTACTACTAGTACTACCAACCAGAGAAACGGACACAACGTCATTCACTCTTGGCTCTTTTTCCACTACAAGAAGAACAAGAAGCCCACCGTAATTTCGGTGGTTCTGGGTTCGTTTCCGTTATGCTGTGGCTCACTTTTGGGGATAGGTTCTCGGAACCTAATTTGGGTCCTGCTTCAGGTAGCCTGGAATCCAGACGGAGGCACTCGTTCAGCGTTAGTTCTTTTTTTCTTCCCTTTTTCACTTTGCTTCACCGTTTGGCAGTCTTTCCCTTTAAGCCTGACATCAGCTGTGAGGTAGGCAAGTCACTGCTGATTGGATAGTGCTTAACGAATCACAGTAGATTTGTTTTTTGTTTGTTTTTTTTACACCAGAAGGCTCTGACCCTGTCCCGGTGCCCACAGACCAGAGCCATCTATTGGAGAGTTCTATTGGGGTTCATGTAACTTGAAATGTCACTATTTCACAATAGACGCCAATGCATTCCATAAACTTCCAGTTCAGTGCTTTGCCACTATTCGCCTATACAGAAGTCTATGTAGAAGACCTGGCACAATGAGGTGGCACAACTCTGCCACAGACCATTACTTTAGAAAGCTCTGGTCCCGCCTCATCCCTCCCCCACAGACTGATCAGAATCCCTGGCTCCTCCCTGGTGTCAATTTCACGTAGGATGTACTGACCGGCAGACGGTCTGGATTCCAGGCTACTAGTACTGCTCGGGAGCTGGTGCTATAACCCTGGGCCTCTTGGAATCCAGGGCTCAAAACGTATACTTCCAAAATAATTCTAAAATAGTGAAAAAGATTGTCGATCTACAAGCTCACAACGCGGCAGTTTTTTATTGATTTTTTGGACCGTGTTCTCTCACTTCATGGGTGCTTCTGGTTCTAATGGAAAAAGCGTAAGACAAAAAACCATCACAGAACCTCAAGGGTTCTGGCTGACTTTTGTTCCATGACACCTTGGTAAAGGAAAAGAGCCAGTTGAGTGAAGGCATATCGGCCGCTTCTCCATTTATTACACGCTGTGACTCACAACAAACTAATAAGAAAGGAGGACATAGTTGTTTTTTTGAACGGTTAAAGGACACTAATGCCACACAAAGATATAAAGTCTCACTCCGGTATATCCTAGGAAGTCGACCTTGAAGGACAGACAGAGGGGTTTGAAAATGGAAGTGTACAAAGACTCACCTGCTCATACTTTAAAGCCTGATTTAGGTTTTTCCTTGTACGACCACTGTCGCTCGCCGGAAAACAACGTGTTTTCGGGGCAGAGCAAGCGACAACCAACGTATAAGCCGAAGTCGTAAGTCGGGCTTCAGACGACACCCCCTTCCTCGTTTTTTGCCTTGACTCTAATGTTGTCTTTTAATTGGTCGTGTGCCGTAGCAAATTGATGTACAAGTGTTAACATTGAATTTATTCTCTTTGCACCTGGTTTGTTAGAATCATGATGATTATTATTATTAGTCCACTTCGACGACCCTTTCTCTTAACCTTCTCGCCGCGTGACGGAAGGACGTTTTTACTAATTTTTTTTTAATCTATTTTCTTTTTTTTTGTACATATGGCCATTCTTTTTATTACTTTGACCTTTTACGTAATAATGTCGAGACGCATGGAAAAATATATCCCAGGAAGCGGCTCTCAGTCGCGTCTTGTGTTCCCGCAGGCAGGGGCGTCACACCAAATTCTGGGCCCTGGGTACAAGAAGGATCCACACACATTTTGTGCTTTACTATTGAAAAATTATGTTTCTATGTCAGTGGTGCACAAACTTTTTCATGCTATGTGTATTTGGCCATGGACCCCCATCTCAAAATATTTAGTTCCAGGGACCCCCCAGAAGCGAAATCTGAGTTACAAATGTTCGCTTAAAAAAATACATACATTCAAAGATTTGCACACATTTTCACGAGTTTTCAAAAATAGCAGATCTACACGCTCGCAGCGTGGCACTCGGTGCCGCGCTTGTGAGCTTGAATATCTGCTATTTTTTCAATAGCTAAAGCATAAAATAATTAAGGCCCCTCCTCCACCTTGGGCCCTAGTAACCCAGTCCCACTCCCCCCCCCCCCCTTGTGACGCCCCTGTGTTCCCGTAGGCAGGGGGAACGGCTGGTGATTGACTGACTGGGGGGACGTGTTGCACATTCCTTGAGCTCAGGACTTAATGGGTTTTAGTGTTTAGTTTTATGTTGGATGTCGTGGTTGAGGTACAGCAGGTCCCGTGTGTCTGTCCCCCCCTCCCCAGAAGAAACAAGTGTGTTGGTGACCATATTATTATCCCCCTTAGTTTTAACGTTTAAACTCTTGTTTAATACGCGTCTACGTCATTCATTTCTGAAACCCCTAAGCCCAATTTATACTTGTACCCGTGTGACGGATGTTGGACACCGGAAATGGCAGATCTGCAAGCTCACAGCTGTGAGCGCTGCAGATCTGCTGTTTTCCTGCATTAGGACGTGTCGCGCGGTGAAGTATAAACGAGGCGTTAGGATTTTAGAAGGCGTTTTTTAGAATTGACCTCAGGTCTAAATGGGTTAAAAAGCTCAGACTGTAACAGTAATAATAATAATAATTGTACAGTCACGCCATTCTCTGTGGGTCGGGCTATATAGAGCAGCGGTTCTCAATCTTTTTCATGTCAAGGACCCCCAAATAATTTATATATTTGACCACGGACTCTCTGAACATATTTTGTGCCAGGAATATCCAATCCAAGATTTGTAGAACATCTATTTTCAAATGGCCAGAGTGGTTAAACTGATTTGGATGATATTAACACATCTTGCTGGGGACCCCTGGAACCCGCCTCAGGGACCCCTGGGGGTACCCGGACCCCACTTTGAGAACCCCTGCTATAGAGGCTCTGTAGTCACGGCGGTGTCGCTCACCAAAAATAATAACCGATCTTAACGAGCTTAAAGGAGTAGTTCACCCCCAAAATGACTTTCTATTGATTACTCATGCCATGGAGAGTAGAGTTCAATAATATGTTTGGTTTTTTGTCGCATTCCCAAGACAAAAATGTGATAACAATAAATTTACCCCCATTTGTTCCGGATGGGGACCCGTTTCGAAACGGGTCCCCATCCGGAATCAATGGGGGTAAATTTACTCGAATCAATTTTTTGTCTTAGGAATGTGACAAAAACCAAAATATATTATTGAACTCTACTCTCCATGGCATGAGTAATCAATAGAAAAAAATCATTTTGGGGGTGAACTACTCCTTTAACGTTTGTGGCGTCGTGGTGTTTTTGGCGTGCGACACCCTCGCATGACTCACCTGTTCGTTTGTTGTCCGTTGATCATGTTTATGTAGACGAACACACAGATGTATTTCATTGGTATGTGAAGTAGCTGCCATTGTATGGGTGTGTGTGTGGGCCGATCTGGAGACACCAACAAATGGTCCCTGGGCTAGACCTCACTAAATAGAGGACCCCTTTGGAAAACGAGATGCTGCATCTCAAGGAGCTATCATTTCAATACATTCTGACACATTCTGATTGCTCCTACATAACCTATACGTATTTGTAATCTTTTAATCCGGGACAAACATGAATAAAAAATTGCAATATTAGGAAGAAGAAAAAAAAACGTAAGATTCCTAAATTCTTAAATCCTAACTTAGGTCTTCTAAATCCTAGCAGTTTTCTGAAAAACGTGTTTCTATATCAGTGGAGGTTTTTCATGTCAAGGACCCCCAGAATTTGTATGTATCTGGCCGTGGACCCCCAGAAGCAAAGATTTGAGTTACACATGTTCGCTTTAAACAATACATATATTCAAAGATTTGCACAAGTTTTCACGATTTTTCAAAAATAGCAGATCTACAACCGTGAGAACCAGCGCTCAGGGGGCCCTACCTTGCGTGCCGCCGCCTTACCCCTTAAATGCCTAAAAATAGTGAATATAGCTGATCTACCTCGACACGTTGTGAACTTGTTGATCGGCTTTTTAAACTATTTGAAAACGTTCAAAATAGTAAAAGAAAAAAAGAAAGTTTGGCATATAAGGGGCAAGGCAAGATGGGGCCCGATCTTCGAATGGATTTGGAGAGAGGGTGGAGTGATCTATAAAGTAGCTGAGTCTGTATAAGTCAGGGGGAAAGTGTGAGAGTTGGTAGCAAGAGATCCCTCGCTCTGTATAAAACTAACGTGTACATGTTTGATACAGCTATTAATTTTCCTTCTGTTTTTTCTTTCATATTATTTCTCCTTCTCCAAAATTCATAGCAATATTTCTGTATCCAGTTAAAGAGTAAGGAACTGAAAGCCAAGTTATTTGGACGGTTATTATGATCGCAATTGTTGTCTTCATTTAAGCCTAAATGTATGATTCGCAAAAAAAAAGAGAAAGAAAATGGCATGTAAATTGTTGCACATCAACAAAGATGTGACAAATCCAATTTGTGAGAGATGTTGCTGCACTTGCTGAATCATAACGTCGTTGTCGGGTGGAAACCTTGTATGTCGTTTTGCATTTATCATTTTAAAAATGATTTAAACTAGTGAAAACAGCCGATCTACAAGGACACATTAAAAACTCGGAGATACAAGGTTTCTGCCCGACAGTGACGATAACTTAGGCCTTGAATTGAGGAGGGGGTGACTGTGAAGATCAAAGATCAAACTGTGAGGACTTGACCAAAATGATGAGAAATAACATGTTCTTTCCTTTTCATTTTTTTTGCTGTTAAACATGCTGGATCCTAAAAGCTGGAGGGTTGGGGGAGGGGAGGGGAGGGGGGGTTTCTTGGAGAAGAGGAATATAACATAGTGATTATTCTGATTTTATTTGTATTTTATTTTTTACCAATGAAAAGCCATAAAAGCTCATGATATGAAAATGACAAAAAAGGCTTGTTTGCGTGTGAGGGTGTGTACCTATGATTGAGCACAGACCTTGGAGAAAACAAGAAAAACTAAAAAGGTTTGTGTACACCTAATAAAAGATAAATAAATAAACATCCGATTTATGTATTTTTTTTTGTTGAATGTCGTCTCTGTCGGGTGGAAAGAATTAAGAGGAGGAGAGGACACTTTTCCCCGACCAGTCGCTAGTGGACCAGTCCACTTACAAAATTAACCCTCATTACAGTATATACATTAGTCCCTTGGTGGTCTACTCTATACTTGGTCCCCTCCTTTTTCCCCCATCTACAGAATCTCTCAGCTGAAAATAGCTGATCTACAAGCTCATGGTGTGTAAAAACGATTGTAGATACTGTATTCCGAATGTTCTGCAATATTATGGTTCGTATTATATGAACCAATATTATGTAGCACAAGATCAAACATGTATTTTGGCTCCAAACCATTCACTGATTTATATTACAACCTAACAGTAGTATTTTTTAATGAACTAATGAATAGCCTATCTAGAAGCTCATAAAGGACTTGTAGATTGGCTATTTTTGCTATTCATGTGTGCTTTGTCAGAAGGGGGTCTCCAAGGAAAACTGTCTGGGAACCACTATTTCAGTAACGTGCGTGCGTGCGTGGTACATGTCATATCTGTCTCTTAAGGCCGGCTACAGACCTAAAGGCACAAAAACGAGTGCGTGTCGTGGGGGGGAGGAAGTCGAGTGGTTTGAAGTCGAGTGCGAGTCGTGTGGTGTTGTGTGGTTGCGTCCAACTTGCTCACGACTCGCACTAGACTTCAAACCACTGGACTTCCAATTCCATCCGCAATGCATTGTGCTGTCTCTGCCCCCCGCCTCCCCCACACAACTCTCACTCAACTTGTGCGTTCCAGTCTGAGTGCAGCTTAAGAATGCTCTAATATGGAGATGACGCTCATGATGCGTGCCGAATGTTCTGTAAACGTATGACATGAAAAGGGTCGGTAGAGGTCAAGTGGTTAATTTAAATCAGGTTAATACCGGAATACTAATAAATTATTGATTTCAGCTGTTACTGTACAATTCCAAACATGACCTGCTTTAACATTCTATCAGAGTACAGCAAGGTAATGTCTTGAAAAAAGTATTGGTAGCCTACTCTACTCCACCTTGACTAACACCTCCGACCCCACTGTTGGAAAGACAAAACTACACTACTAGGCTCAAGTTGGTTTTGACAGCAGGCATGTGCAGATCTGGTTAATGAGAGCTAATGGTTCTATGATCAGATAGCCTCCTGTAACATGTACTTAGACTGCCATCCTGTGGAATAAATTGACACTGCACTAATATGACAAGTGAACTCATAGCACTTATCTGTATAATTCTGTTCTTATTTTCTCCTTTCTCAACTATTATAAAAGCTTTTACTATAGAGCGTCGCAGCGGAAGTGGATTCCTGGGGTCACTTAATATTCCCCATTCATTTTCGCCATAGAATTTTACAAATATATTTATAACAATTATGTTAAGCCTCGAACCAAGCCATCCAGGATGGAGGTGAATCATGATCATATAACCTTTGATCCTATGTGAAAACATATTTTAATATTACATTATTTGATATACTACATTTAATAACTACCCTTTGTTTAGCGATTTTCAAAAATTTCTTTTCATAGAAAAGACACAGAATCTCCCCATACACACAGAAAATCTGAAATTAGGTGCGTGATACCACACTGAACTACGCATAATCAAGTGAATACTGGAGATGTGGCGTAATGGCATGGAATTCTACACAAGAGAGGGCAATTATTTCAACATAAGATGCTGCATTCAAGTTCAGACAATTCTCTTGAATGCTGCCTTCAGGTATGGCTTGGAAAGAGGGGATTTGCATTTCTTTCACCAAAGTAAAAACTGCATTCATGGTCTGGAGAGGGCACTTTTTACAGACAAATAAAAGCGTGATGTGTATCGTATCGCCATTAAATGTATTGTTACACCCCTACAAAATAGGCATCATTTACCGTTTGTAGAGTATATGGGCATAACTTTGTCCATTAATCTTTACGGTCTATGTACGAGACCAGGAGCAGAGAATGGAGACATGCAGACCAAGGCAGTGGTCAGATGTGAACCTGTGTCCTTGTGCCTCTTGGACCACGTGGCCTGTCTGAGACATCCACAACCAGGTTTGTTCCATTGAAAGTGTTGCTGGAAGAAGTTATCTTGTGTTTTAACTTGCGATTAATATGATTTTCATTTTTTTTAAGATTTGTTTTTGGGGCTTTTATGCCTTTATTTGATAGGACAATAGACTGACAGGAAATGGGGGGACAGATGGGGAGTGACATGCAGCAAGGGTCGTCCGGATCGGGAATCGAACCGGCGACGCATCAATGCCTACTGTATGTGGCAATGCCTATGTGGTATGCGCCTGGACCATTAGGCCTGTGGGCGCCCGCAATTAATACGATTTTCACTTATGTGAAAACTAAATCCTCATCATTCCCGACTTGTAAAACCACACAAATAGCAAACCTTTGTAGGACAATATTGAGAGACACAAGTGGTCATTTTAGTTGAGATATTATTTATTGACTTCCCAGATGTCGAGTCATATTGCAGAAGAAATGTGGTGTGCTGGAAACATCCATCAACCACCACTTTATCATGTCGCAACTTCAGCACAGGGTACCCACACATTTTTACCAATGAATTTCCAAAACTTTTCCAGAATATTTAAACCAATTTCCAGGACTATATAACAATCATTCAGCGCAATAACAAGTCTCTTACTCCTATGTGCAATGTCGAAGACAGGCAGTGTAGCAAAAATAAAGCATGCACGCCGCAAACGAACCGTGGCGTGCATGCGGATCGTGCACGATGGACACACACGTGCCCACATCAAAAGGTAAGAAAATCGACGCAGGGAACCCTCGAAATCGATTTATGGTGGCAGTAAATGAGTTAACAAAATCAATAACCAAAACAATGCTTAGACATTTTTTCCAGGACCTTCCAGGACCCTTGATCAATTCCAAAACTTTTCCAGCACTGGAAAACATTTTTTTTTAACTTAAAATTATTTCCAGGAATGTCATGACCGTGGGAACCCTGTCCGCAAACATTACTGATGAATTTCAGTTATAAGTTAGAGGGCATTGTATTTGATTGGTAAATTAAACTATTACACAACAAAAACAATGCTATATTCGCTATATTCCGTACAACAAAGTATACTAATAAGTTATTGGAATAATGGGTCTACAGTTTTCCATCTGTTCTCAACCCCAGCCCAGAGGACACAGACAATCTTCTATTCTACAGCTAGTTCACTGCCTTCATCTGGTGTCCCTGGTCTAACTTACTCCCAGATTTGGCAGCAAATCAGACGCACTCCGTGTCCCCAGGACCAGAGTGTAGTGATGTTGCCACGGCCCTCCATAGACACCCCAACATCACACATACTGTACAACGCCCCTCAGGAAGAATGTCAAACATGCCGCATAGGTTCTGCTTTCTTGGGACAAGAGCTGGGTCTGAACTCTGAATGAGGGAAAGGCTCATGAAAAAAGACATACGTAGGTGTCCTGGTAAAGAAGTGAGTCTCCAGAGCCTGACCGTACAGAGACAAGGTTGGGGGAGGTGTTTATCTGCAGTCGTTGGTACCAGATTTCCTCTTCGCTGCCAGGAGGTGTTTGGGTTTGAGGTTGAAGATGAGTCGGTCACCTTTCTTCCATGTTCATGCCTTTCTGCTGGGACTTCTTCATCATCTTCTTCACCTTCCTCGCCATCTGAGAAATCAAAACAAGTCGTCAAGCCTCCACTGCCTCTCAACACGGAATCAGGGATTACTTAAAAGAGACGAACGCCGCCCACGTTGCGTTTGATTTGAACCACTTTAACCATGATTTTATGCTTTGACTATTGAAAAATAGCAGATATACAAGCTTATAGCGCGGCACCGAGTGCCGCGCTGCGAGCTTGTAGATCTGCCATCAGCAATCCATCACCACATCAGAGATCTGCAGGGCCTCCTGGTGCTGTACCTTAATGAGCACATTCTGCAAAGCAACGTCACAGCGGGCTCATGTACCAGTCCAAAACCACTGATAGATTACATTGCAAGATTTTGGTTTTGTAATACCAACCAACAACAATAGCTGATCCGGTTAAAACTTCCATGACCACAATCAAATGTATATATCAATAAACCAAAACCAGTCAAAACAGCTGGCACATGACAACGTCTAACTGAATCTTTCATATTTAAATTGATTTGTTGAATACAGCAGATGGGACCATTTGCCTTTTCAATCTGGCAGATTAAAAACAAAGAAGAATAATAACTCCACCAGGGGCCATATGTATCAATGGTGAGCGGATAAGGATTATGAGGAACTATCTACACAAATATCACCATGTATGAAAGGGAAACTTGACATCAGATGGTGAATGAACAAGTATAATAGTCTTTGTTCCGAGTTAAATAAAAATGTAATAGCAACATTCACGTTCCTACTTTTTGGTGTATTCGACTTGAGGCACATTTCGCTGACTTGGAAATACATTGCATTCTGCACAGCTTGATTGCAGAGCCCGTGGGAAAAAGTGAGTATAGGTCTCAGATAGTGGTAAAGGGTTATACATCAGGCTTCAGCGTGGTGCATGGTTTATCATCATAGACCATACACACTTACACGGTTTATCATTTTACTGGTGTACAAATGAGCATTATTAAGTACCGGTATGTCATATTTTGATGACATGCATAGTTACATTTCAAAACTGGTGAATTGTGTTGCTTCTTACTAATGCTTAAAAACAGGCACCATTCACCGTGTAAAACTGAAATGTACAATATTCAATAGCAGTCTGATTTACTGATATCTGTCCACATATTCTGCTGGCAGTGTATGCAGACTTTTAGGCAGTGTGTTTTGGTCCAATAAAATTGGCTCTTGCATAGCAACATTCATCCATTTTAATTGGAGTCTTCTACTCAAGGAGGACAAATATGAATGCATTACTTTATCACCAATTATAGTTGAATGAATTAAGATATTTCTCATAGGTTCAATGCACTTTCCTTGCTGGTGCAAATAATTACGAATGAAATGGGCCGATATGTCCGTCAAAGAAAATCCCTGGACGTTGGTAACGATGCCAATGACAGCTGTTGGCACGGGAACCCAGGATTCTGTTCAAACTTTCATACATGTAGCCCACGGTATTCTAGTTTTTTTTCATGGTTCTAGTACCAGCAGCTTGTTTACATGAGCTGAAAATCAAAATTCACAGAAAAAAGGCACAAACCAACAAACTAAAATGTTGTACACCTCAATTAATGGCCATTCAAATTTCAAGTCAACTGGATCCAAAATAAGTGTAATTTTGCACGTTGCAACACTAGAGAAGGGGAGAGGACAGTAGTGTGTGTATTCTGACCTGTAGAGTAGCGTACAGTAACGACTGCAGATTGTTGAACTGGATTCTGTCTGAGGTGCTCTGAATGTGGGACTAGAGAGAGAGAGAGCGAGAGAGAGTGAGAGCGAGAGAGGGAGGACAGGATGTTAACATCGTTAAGACATGAAATGGTGTCACAGCACAGATGCTCAAATGATACCACGACAGCAGCAGAGGGAGGATTTCTTCGGAGGGAGAGCCAGGACAGAGCTGCTGCCATCGTTCAGGAGTAAAATCTGATTTTAAATGTGTGTATTCGACATGGACTCAAGGCACAGTTCACAGACATCCATGCATCATTGCATTTTTGTAATTTGCATTGCAATCCGCACAGCTTGCTGGCTAGTGCCGTAGGAAGAACTGCGTACTGTATAGGTCTCAGATAAAGTGGTAAAGGGTTATACATCAGGCTTCAGCGTGGTGCATGGTTTATCATCACAGACCAGACACACGGTTTGTTTGTATCATTATAATGGTGTTCAAGTGAGCATTTGATGTTGTACTTTCACTTATTTAGTTATTTTTAACTTCTTTGAAAATAGCCGTCCACAGTAGAAGCTCATGACATACTGTTCCATTTCTTCTATTATTGAAGATTTTTGAAAAAAGAATTAATTCATTTCTTCCATATTGCCGGCCCAACCACTCTCTCGATTTCCATCTGTTGAGTCCTTTCCCTCCCCTCTTACCTCCATCTGTAGGACCTGCTGCAGTCTCTCCATGATGACCAGGGTGGTCTTCTGGACAGCAGGGTAACAATCCTTGGTGCTTGTCTTGACAATCTCCATCAGAGCCTCATAGGCTGCTGAGTGCAGGTTGTTCTGGTGGCCGTCAGGCCTGCAACACACAACCATCAGTGTCAAGCCAACTGACTAAAGTTCAAGAAGCCCAGGACGTTGATTTTCATGCATTATAATTTAACTTTGTACGTTTGGGGAAATGGTCGTCAGTAGGCCTATTATCAAGTACATCTCGAGTCATTGTCAACGAGCAAGGCATGCCAGACCACCTCCAATATCTTAATATGAACTTTTAGGAGCAAAGCAAGCGGTGCCTGCTTAACTCATCTAGTGCCGTTTGCGTGATGTCACGCAATAAGTACTAGAGTACTTACAGTGCCGAATGCGTGATGTCGCGCAAAAAGTAATAAATTACTGTAACGTTGAGTACATTACCGAGTAGAATGGCCGGATGTCCGGAGACGAAAATCCGCGCTGATTTGTCATCATCACGGCTCCACGAGCACACAATAGTCATCCCATAACATTGAGGTGGACGGCCGATCTCATCTTTAATGTCCATTATCTCAAAACAACACTTTAGAAGCGAAGATGGAGGCAGATGCTCGCTTATATAACACATGTATAAACGCTCCATTGCAATCCAGCATGGCACCACGTAAACAATGATCGGTTCCGGCGCACGACCCGATGACGTCAGACCGGAAGTGATCACGCTGTGGCACTTCTGGCTTTCAAAATAAGAGAGTGCAAGCGGATGGAGCCTGCGTGAGGCACTCTGGACATCATTGCGACCGAAAATCGCGGGCACAAAATGAGTTAACAACCCAACAATCAAAAGATTTGCTTCATGAGGTTCAAACAGACGAGCTCTTCCCCTCCATTCTTTTATGGATTTAATAAAGAGATAGTGTGTCACAATGCCAACCACTAGCATAATTTGTTTGGTTATTTTAATAACTTCATAGTTGACGTGTCACCTGCAACAGAAGCCAGGTTCAAAAAGCACAAATACTTTGAAGGCCAAATTTGCGCATGCTTTGCCGACTTGCCCAAGCGCTATCGCATTGTCAATTACATTCATCGAAGTGTGCCGAATTTCATATTTAATGCCCCAAGCTTGCTGTAGAACGTAGTGTGTAAGTCTCAGATACAATGGTAAGAGTTATACATCAGCTTTCAGCGTGGTGCATGGTTTATCATCACAGACCAGACACACTTACACGGTTTGTTAGCATTACTACAGCGTGATCATTTTATGTAACATTTTTATTACATTTTTATAGGTGCTCCATTTAAGACATACATATTTACATTTCATATTTTATCTATTGTTTTTGGTGAATCGTTCAGGAAAATAACTGTAGATATGAATTGAATAAACACCCTTGTTTGCAGACACTATTGCCAAACAGAGTGTCTCCTCTGTAATACTGTCTGGTTTGTAATGAAAAAAACAAGAACATTCACTATAGATAATGAATGTTGGATGGAGAGAAGGAGACAACAGGGTATTGAAATACAGAGAGAAGCTCCCGTTTCAGTATCTGCAGGCGTCAGTGTTTTAATTTAAGACTTTGAGACCTTTTTAATACCACCTTGGGTGAAATCAATTTTGCGACAAAACTATTCATCACTAAATCCATGCAAGTCATAGCAAGGTCAAAGTATGGATTGGTTGGAGGGGGTACATTTGCAGACACTCTGTATGACACTTTTACTAGGTAAATCAACACTTGATTATTTGTTTTTTAAAACAAAGGTTTAAGGCCATTTCATATTCATAAGAGATGTGTTTGGTCTCACAAACCGTTTGAAAATACAAACTACCATCCCATTGTATTGTTGGGCACCGGGAGACATCAAAGAGTTTGACGAGTTGGCACATCGTGGGCATCCCACGAGTTAACAAGAGTAACAGTGTCATGATTTCTGGAAAGAGATGTTGAGCTCTGCTGTACTGGAATGATGGCAGAAAGCCCAGTCATCTCGATAGATAGATGGCACTCCATTAAAGAATTATGTTTAGTTTTTTTTGTATTTTGGGTGACCTGCCCTTTAACACTTTGAGTGCCAGCCCCCCCTGCCCCCCGTCCCTTACCAGTGCCACCATTAGGTCCCATTCATTTCTGCCCCAATTCCAGGGAATAAATTGGAAATGATCCGATATTCACATCGGAACAAAAATGGGAGGTTTGGTAAAAGAGGATTTCGGTGAGCGGTTTTGGAGATAGGTGCTCGAGAGTGCGCACTGCGCAAACCAGTCAATAACCTCAGAAATCTAGATTCTGAGATATTTGAGTTCAAAGAAAAAAAACTTTAGGAAGCCATAGCAACAAATTGGTAAATGGTAACGGAACACAAGTACCCTTGACAGAAAGAATGACATGCCTACTTTCATTATGTGCAAAAAAAATTAAAAAAATATTGTACCATCGTCTAGTTTCAAGGGGGCAAAGTGAAAAAGTATGAAATGACTCAGAAGGTAGAAATTGCCTTACATTTTGATAGAACTATGCACTGTGAATTCACTGTGTTTTTACCTGGTCTAGAAGGTCAGGAAGACAAAAAGTCAGAAAAGCGATGTCAACCTTTTATTTTATGGCAACATCGAACCCTAACCCTGGTGAGTACCTCACACATCCAGCATGAACATATTTATGTTCAACAATATTTACAAATATTTCCAAAAAAAAAGAAATCACAAATATGACTTCACAAAAATAAAATATAACTGGATAAAAGTAAAATAAAATAAATGTGCAGCAAGTAAAGAATAAATAAAATAATATAAAAGTCAGTACTGTACTGTACTGTATTCTCAAAAAAAGGCATTCAACAAGCCAACATTCAGGAGTCAAAGGCACCACAAATAAAGGTCAAAGATGGTACTGTTCACCGTGTGTGTGTGTGTGTGTGTGTGTGTGTGTGTGTGTGTGTGTGTGTGTGTGTGTGTGTGTGTGTGTGTTTGTGTGTGTGCGCCTCAGGTACCTCAAAATGGCCTGGTACCTGTTTCTTGCCATTGTTCTGGGAAAGTACGGCATGCAATGACAGAGTTTTTTGACCAGTGCATGGCAATCTCCGCCTTGTGAACGATAGCTGTGAGGAAGAGAAGTCCCAGAAAGTTCTTCAGCTCCCCTAGAGTGACATTGGTCCAGGCAGCGAACCTACAGTGTGTATGACCTATGCCTGACTCCTCCGCTCTCGCTATCTCAGCCATCATACTGTCCTCTCCATCCTTCCTCCATCCAGTCAGACTCCACGGGCCCTGTATATGATAGAAATAAATAAAAAATACTAAATGATCGTGCTTCTGTATAATTTGTATGTTCTTTAGCAAAGGCTGTCGCACAAAAGTAGTGAAAACAGCAGATCTACAAGCACATAACGCCTCGCGGTGCGAGGCGTTGTGTGCTTGTAGATTGCACATACAGTATGAAACAGAGCCGATACCTTTATGTAGGAAAATAATGCTGCTATGTGTACCCTGTATATATATAAAATGTCACAATGCGACATAGCTCTGTAAAATGAACAATGCTGTACCCCCTCCAACTGTATATATGTTCCCCATTTTCAACTGGTTTTTATATTGTATTTGTTATACTTGCTTTGGCAATGTAAACATATGTTTTCTCATGCCAATAAAGCTCCTTTGAATTGAATTGAATTGTATAATGTGGACCCAAAAAAATGCACACAAAAAAAAAAAAACAATAGCAGGTCAGGCTTATTGATTGATTGAAGAATGTATTAGAAAGAGGTGGTAAAAAAAAGAACCTAGCCCCACCCTACCCTCCCCTTCTTTGTATATACTGTTTGTTTAGACTTACTGTCTTTTTTTGTTTTTCTTTACATATCTACTGCATAGTACTGTGTTCTATCTGTCTGTCATTCAATGTTATATGAGATACTTCAATGGTTTCCACTTTCCAGTGGAAATAAGCTTAGTCTTTTCATGGATCTCCTTTTAGTAGACCTTGTACCAGTGAACTGTACCGTCATGAAACTGTACCTTTTCCTATGCAAACTTCTAATAAAGTCTTCAATCAATCAATCAAAGTAGGCTACAGATGCATGGCTCATTTCAACAGGAACCACACTTTATGCAGCTCATACAGTGGTGTGTTCTAGACTCATATTTTATTGTTAGTTACTAGTTAGTGCCTAAAAAGGAGATCGGCTGTTGTTGTAGATCGGCTGTTTTCACTAGTCTAAATAATTTCAAATGATAAATGCAAAACGAGCGGTTTTGGACATAAAAAGTTTTCACTCCCTCCATCACGGAGGTATAGAGGCCGACGCCGAGCGGCGCCATGCCCAGGAGGGTCTCCCAAATCGGGCTTGAGTTGTGGAGGGTGGTCGCTAGTGCTTTGGAGGTTCCAGGGCGAGCGCCCCCACCCCGGGGCTCGCGATCAAACCTTTTGGGAACCACTGTTCTATACTAGGCTGTGATGTGATGTCCTTGGCTCATTATCGCCAAAATAAACAATGTTCTACTTCTAACGTGAGTGGCACGTAGTATGCAGTGAAGAATATAGCCTAAAATCAGCGTTTCTGAATGTCGACTTTACAATGAAATGGATGCTTCTCTCGTTTGGGTCGGGACCCATTTGTGAGTCGCGGAGACAGTTTTATGGTTTATGGGCCATATATTTCATACATTTTGATACATTATACAGCACTTATCTCATATAACATTGAAAGACAGACGTATAACAAAGTGAAACGTAGAGAACATACCGCAGCACAGCTCAGCAGTGCATCCTACAGGGCGCGCGGAGAAACCGTAGCAATCGGTGGTCTGTCCCTGGCAGCATGCATGCCTCGCCGTAGAAGGAGCCCTTCTGGCCGCCAGAACCAAAATCGAGGCCGTGGATGTACCAGCGGAGGTCCTCGCTGATGAACCGATCGCCCGTAGAAGGAGCTCTTCTGGCCGCCAGAACCAAAATCGAGGCCGTGGATGTACCAGCGGAGGTCCTCGCTGATGAACCGATCGCCCGTAGAAGGAGCTCTTCTGGCCGCCAGAACCAAAATCGAGGCCGTGGATGTTCCAGCCGAGGCCTTCGCTGATGAACCGATCGCCCGTAGAAGGAGCTTTTCTGGCCGCCAGAACCAAAATCGAGGCCGTGGCCCGTGGGTGTAGCAGCCGAGTACCTCCGTGATATCTCTATCTCTCTAAATAATACTAAATCTAATGATTTTATAACTAATTCTAGCTCATTCTCTCAATATATCTCTCTCTCCCTCTGATTGCTGTGTGTCCCGTACGGTAAAAGTCACTGAACTCTTTGAGACTCTTGTTTCTGGGGGGAACCGGCCAACCAGCATGCTTGAATTTGGTCACATAAGCGTGTGATGTCATGCAGGGGCGTCAATTGGGTATGGCAGGGGTATGCAGCTGCCATACCTTGACAGGGGGAAATAATAAAAATGTACTTTTCATCGTGCCTGTTGCTAAGGTATGGCAACATGACTGGTGTCTTCACCAGACACCAGTCATGTTGCCATACCTTAGCTTGTTCTGAACTGACGCCACTGAATTGTCATGCATGACGACCGTCCCATCGTCCAAAAGGGCTGTATCTTGGTTACCGCATAGATCCAACACTGTACTACTGTAATATGAAAAAAAAGCATCTGGCGTCATATGACGCCAATATTATTTTCTGGCATCATTGCCAAGGTCGTGTCGGACGTCATATGACGCCCTGGCACTGAAAGTGTTAAAGCATGATGTTAACAGGAATGGTTGAGAAAACAGGAAAAAAATGTTTTTTGTATGGGAGTTTGTCTGACCCGTCTGTCTGACCCGTCTGGTCTCTAGCAGTTTCTGTACGATGATTTAGAAGGAGGAAGACAGGAAGTACGTGGCTGGCTCTTCCTAGTCGTCAGCTGTGTCCGTGGCCTCGTAGGCGGCCTCCGCCAGACTGGAGAACACCTGGAGGAGGAAAACAACAATTCATTCCATTGCATTATGTATAGCTTCCAGCCAAAACTTCTTACATTTCAGCATGCATGCTCCCATCAGTGCAGAGCAATGGTTTCTGTTCTCAGCGGAACCATGTGCTCCCTGTACAAGAAGGGACCTACTCCTGCATTTCCTTATTTTAATTTCAAAACTGTTGGTTGTTTTGCTGTAAATCTTTAACAATTCTGTAATGCACAATGCATTAAATAATGTGTTATGGTTGCGTAACTAACAGATTCAAATTCCTTGCATCGGCAAATTCACTTCAAGTCTTGTGATTGCTAGGTAATTTTCCAGTTTGTGATTAATTCTTTTTTTTTAAGATTTGTTTTTGGGCTTTTTATGCCTTTATTGGATAGGACAGTAGGCTGACAGGAAATGGGGGGAGAGATAAGACAAGCGGCAAACGCCGTCCGGATCAGGAATCGATCCGGCGACGCCGTCAGGCATCAATGCCTATGTGGTATGCGCCTGGACCAGTAGGCCAGAGGGCGCCCCTGTGATTACTTCTTTGGTCTTCAATGCACTTCTATAGTTAGCCAGCATTCAATTGAACATAATAGTCATTATAGTTTCAAATATGCTATGACTGTAGGTCTACAACTTAACAAACTCAAGTAACATGTAGCTGTGCCATGAGATTAAGAAGGAATTACATATTTAGTTTTTCTTCAGTCTTTCTGAGCTGTATTGAAGGTCAAATAAGTTAAAATACCTCAGAATAATAAAGTCCATTTCATAGAACTTTAAAGGTATTTTTATACTCTGATTGATTGTAACCTGCACACTTAAGACAAGGTATTAATACATTTCACAAAAGCATTGAAGTGTTGGTGTCTTGTCTTGGTCTCAGATACAATCGTTAAGTTATACATCACAATTTCAGCATTTGGTGCATGATTTATCATCATAGACCAGACAACTCACCATCATTACTAACTTTTCGTTTATAACAAAACTTACAAGGTACTGACCACCTTGTGGTTTCTGTGATGTATGGAATGTTTGTTATCTCAGCAGCAAAAACCTAAAACGCCTGGCAGTTTTTATTCAGATTACCCAGCTTTAGCCCCTGTTGAACAGGAAAGGCTTTCGGTAACATGACATCGGTTGTCTCACACTACAACAGCAGCTGTAACTTGACGACTACAAGCCCAGCAAAGCAAGGGTGTTGTTGAATATTCAACCTAAACCTATGCCACTGGCAGAGGTCAGAGGTGCTATGCAACAGTGGTGCTTTGCATCCATGAGGACACCATGTCCCTCGTTCCCAATGAGCTTTACTTCTCGTTATAGTAGCATTTCACGTCGTCATATAGCCATGTCTATTTTATAATTACAGCGTACAAGAACCGTGTCTAGTAAGGATAATGTTTAAATATGTTATCATGGAAGCTTCAGTGTTAGGCTGTCACAATTATCATCATAATCGTTATTATTTTGCATAATCCTCATAATTGTTTTCATGTTCAAAATCTTTGAAAGAAAAATATGAGGAAAAAGCAGATTAGTTATTTACGTTATTTGTTTTAGTTTTTTAAAGTATAAAATTATTAATTATTGTTAAGCCCAGTAACTCCACAGTCAGTACACCAGTTACTAGTTAACTAGTAGTTTTGGCTCTGTGGGCAGGTGCCAAGTGCTTCTGGCTAAAGGAAATCATCAATTCCATAAAGCTTGTCAACCTATGGAAGCACAAAGTGCTTTAAAATCCCTGGTAGATGGCTGTGTTGACTCTGAACTTGATAAAACACAGTGGACTAACACCAGCAATACAATGCAATGCTGGTTTTGCGCCACAAATGTAACTGTATTAGAGAAGAAAATGAACTTTTACACAATATTCAATTTTTTGGGATAGACCTGTATATGGTACAATGCAACTTAAAGCCAAGGTGTGCAACCTCTGGTGGACAAATATGCAGCCAGAAATATACTGTACATTTAGAAAGGAACATGAATTATATAAACATTTATACAAGTAAAAGCCCACACACTGACTAAATTCACCCTATTTTAGGATGCATAGAAATGTAAATGATACAAACGCCTCTTTGCTGATTTTGTCAGCATGCAGGCCTTATAAAATGTTATGACCTTAGCACCCAAACGTTATTCCTGCAATCCAACCACAACCATGTACAGTTAAGTCCTAGCCTGGGTTCCAGCCCCACTCATTGCCACCCCTTGGTCACGCAGTGTGGGAATAAGTCTGAGCAACACCAGCTAGTAAAGTCCTTCCTACAGTATAATGAGGGAAAACTGAAAGTGGAGTCCAATTTATCTGTATAGCCAAAACTGATGCATGGTCAGTTTTTGAGAACTCATGGATTTTTTTGGTTTTGTTGCATTCCTTTGCCAATAATTTGATCTCCATAAGCTGTCTCTTTGTGTCTCCATAGGGACTCACTGCTGGTCATCAAATTATTGGATTAGGAATGCGACAAAAACTAAAATATATCCATGAATTCAAGTCACCATGGGGTTTGTAATCGATAGAAAATATGTTATTTTTGGGGTAAACTACTCCTTTAACCACTCACATGAAAGGTAGAAAAAGGAGAGGGGAAGACTTTGTGTTTTAATTTAACTTACGTCCAGCTTGGGGAAGTCGTGAGGATTTGGCTGAGTCTGTCATGGTAGTTCTGCTGTATGAATTTGACTTTGTGCATGTAGAAGCATCGAATGCGATGGACCATGTAATGTTTGTGCACCACTGTGGGAGTCTTCCGCTGCGTTTTAGATCAAGTCAAGTCGATGAAATCCTGTATGGAGGAAGGAGAGCAGCATTAGATGGGTGACAATGATGCTTGTTGCTGCCCCGGTGAACAACTAGCAATGCAGAACAGCAGCTACCACTTTATGTCATGGTTAGATGATTTACATTTTAATCTTAAAAGGAGTTTAAATCTGTAGTTTCCACTTTTCCAACATTTTGCAAGCATAGGAGTGAGCTCATAACTGCTGTTGGTATAGAATATAACAAAATGTTATTGGTATTGGTTATGCTCTTTAATTCTCTTTGCTCTTTTTTGCACTCCTTTCTTTAAATCATTTTACTTTTTGATGTCAGTATTCTGCTATTGTTATTATCTATGCTGTTGCATTGAAGACAAACCAAAATAGGTTTTCCTCTTATGTACCCATAACAAGAATTGACACAGTCAATATATATGCTGGTGATTTTGTGACTTGACTGGACAAGAGAATGAGAAATGTACTTGTCCAGAGGACACTGTGCCTCAAAAAGTTAATGTGAAGTCCTGCTACTAGCTAGTCCCTACCCTGTCAAGACGGCTGCCTGGGGGAGGGGCAGCCCAGTGTGACAACAGCCTTGCATCCCCCATTGTGTTTGAGTGTGTGTTAAAAAAACATTGTATATATCCCTGCTCTGCCTAAACGTAATCTTGGTGTGTGTGTGTGTGTGTGTGTGTGTGTGTGTGTGTGTGTGTGTGTGTGTGTGTGTGTGTGTGTGTGTGTGTGTGCGCGTGCGTGCGCGTGTGTGTGTGTGTGCGCACTGTTCCAGCAGCCCCCCCCAGTCCTTTCCCCTAGATAAGAGCCCAGAGGAATGCCCCTTTCTCCCATTCTCTCACAGCCTGGGGTAAACTGCCCTGCCATTGGCCCTTAACATTAGCCAATCCTACTTACTAGTTCGGTTACCATGTGCCATGGTTCAGCCAATAGGCAAAAGGTGCCCTGAAAGTCACTCCACAAACTCACCAAGATATTGAGCTGGTTTTCACCAGCTAAAAAAGATGTAACAATAAAGAACAACCTTGATAACTAGTCACAAGTGGACAAAAGACAGACAACTGTGGCACCCACAATTGGTGTAATAACGTCATTTTTAATCGTTTTAATTTAATGTAGTCTGTAGGCCTATAACAATACTGAAACAGTTGGAACACAATTTTTAAAACTGAGTATCTAAATTCAATGTTTGAGTCCGTTTGTAGTTAGCATGCCACAGGATCTTTATTGATGTTTGTTTGTGTATGTGTGTGGCTATTATATACGCAAGATAATTCAACATCAATCGGGGACTCTACAACACAGTAAGGCCACTGTTCCCACTCATTCTGTGAATATTACTACTATTCTGTGTAATGTCGTGTCTGTTTTCCACAGTATTGCACAGCACTGCTACTGAATACATGACGGTCAGGCTAGCACTGCTACCAGCCTACCACAACACGTGTCTGTGTCTCAGCTGAGCTCTGACAACTCACAGCAGGCATCTCTAAACCACATAAAGACTGTTCAAATTACTAAACCAAAGCAGCGGTATCACCTCCGACGGGTTCCGAAACGCCAAAAGGGGTGAAGAACGTACCTTTGCGGTGGGAAGCACCATAATCTTCTTGAAGTTACGAAGTGCCATGTTGGTCTGCTGACAGCACTGGGGAAAGGAAGGAATGCTGCTCCGACCGGCTCGCAGACGTCGGCTCTCTGGTCGTGCAATCCGCGTCACCAACAGAGACCTCGTGGTCTCTGCTCGCCAGGGAGGGGGGAGTCTCTGCTCACCCCCATAGACTTCCCATTCACTCAGTCTCTGATCGGCCCTCCCCGTCCCGAGAATCTGCTCTCGTTTGCCTATCCCCGCCCCCTCCTTCCTTCTCTCCCTGCGAGTTTGGCCATTGCCTCTGGACGCACGGTTTTGCGGAGGGGAAACGTCGTTATTATGTTCTCTTTGAGCCGGCAGGCTCCAATAACCTTTCCGATTTTAGGATCGATGTGTTTTGGACGAAACCGAGGCTCGGATCTTTTGTTTCCCACTGCCTGGCTGTCTGCTGTCTGCCACAGTGGCAGAGATGGACTCTATTGGAGATGAGGGGGAGACAGACAGAGGAGCACGGCAACACACAGAGGGACTGTAAGTGTATATTGACAACGAAAGAACAGTAAACACGTTTAACGTCGTCTGTGTAGACAGTCGGATATTTTTAGATTTTTTTATTTTGTCATCTATGGTCCAACAAGGGCCATGCTAACAAATTAGCGCCGTTAGCATCGCTAGCTAGCGCCGTTAGCATCGCCTATTTACAATGGCATTTGGGCCGTGTTTTTGGTGCATTGAACCCTTCCCTGGCATGGAAAAGCTAACGTTTTGATGCTTAAGTGTCTTGGTTAGTTGGTGAAGATAGTGGATTACTTTTTGGATTGATCTGGGATTTGATAAATGTGTACTGGGCTGACTGAACACTGGTTTGTTGAAAATGGCAGATACACAAGATCCACACATGATGCATATAGGATTTTTAGTAGCTAGCTGGTGTTCAAGCCATGTTAAAAATACAAATAAAAAATCGAGGGACCCCTGGGGGTCCCCAGACCCCAATCTGATAGAAAATAGCAGATCCACAAGCTTGTACATCTGCTATTTTCAAATATATGATGCATATAGGGTAGCTATAGTGGCTAGCTGGTGTTCAAGCCATGTTAAAAATACAAATAAAAAATCGAGGGACCCCTGGGGGTCCCCAGACCCCAATCTGATAGAAAATAGCAGATCCACAAGCTTGTATTTTAAATAGTTGAGGGATACAGGGTGTCTAGGTGCTGTTCATGCTATCTTAAAAATACAAAACACAAAAGACCCCAGTCTGAGTGAATAGCTGATCAACAAGCTTGGAGATGACCTATTCAGCTATTGTATTTGTATTTTGTGATCACCTGTAGTAATCACTGAAGTTGGTGATTTGACTGCTTTCATACAAGTAATGTATTTATGCATAATACCTGCATTCACTTATCATTATAATACAATCAAGCAGATAGCCCTGTGTTTAGATATTCACATGTTTTCTAATGTTTAATGTTGATCTGATCTGAGGTGTAACAACTGTACAGCAAACCAGGCCCTATCAGCTTGTAGATCTGCTGTTTTCAAATAGGTAAATAGTTATTCTTTTGACATATCTATATTAACATTTCACTAGACATGGTGACAAATAAGCAAAACCAAACAGCGATCGTGGTGGCACTGCCGTAACATTGTTATGGCACGGAGTTCAACCCTCTGGATTGCTAAAAAAAAAAAAAACAGCTGACAGTCACCTATGTGTTTTTGTGAAATGTTTTCATGAAATGTCAATTCCAATTCTATGGGCCAATTCTATAGTTTAATTTTCATACATTCAGACAACTCTGTGATTAGTGACAGTGGAGTAACACTGAATGACAGTTGTATACTGAGCAACAGAATATACATATTGTATAATGTTGCCCTGCTTACTGTCACATTTGTCTTGTTGCATGTTTAAATGACATGTCAAGACAGTAAAGAAGCTGTGTTCATGAGTTCCCAAGTTCTAATTTTTCTCCACTTGGGGAAGGCAGACAACATTATGTGTGTGATATAGCAAAGCTATATTAATTTGACTTTTTTAACTGTATGAGAGAAGCCAAAAAGAATGTCATTGTACCTGATTATAACTGCACCTGCATTTAAAGAAATGATCTCCTGCTCAGTAGCCATAATTCCACTGTCTGCCACATTTTCACAGATAATCTCTATGATGATAGAGCCATCTCTAGACAGTGCCGCAAACTTTATGCTGCAGATTCAGTATCTGCTCAGGTCCTGTCAAGTGTGCACTTTTTAAAGCAGGGGTGTTCAACAGGGGGTCCGGGACCCCTAGGGCAGGGGTTCCCAAACCTTTTTGTCTCAGGGAACCGCACCCCATAAATATTTTTTTTAATCCGAGGCACCCCTACATTATAATTTTCACTCCCAGCACCTTATATTTATAGCATATCGTCTTTGTCCAAAACCGTTCGTTTTGTATTTATCATCTATAAAATGTACTAATGTACTAGTGAAAACAGCAGATCTACAAGCACACAACACCTCGCGATGCGAGGCGTTGTGTGCTTGTAGATCGGCTGTTTTCTCTAGTTTTGTGCCACAGTCTTGTATGATGAAGCAGGGCTTTGCTTTACCAAAAGACGTACACATTTGAAACTTGGAGATACGAGGTTTCTGCCTGACAGTGACGATATTTTAGTGATTATGTTGTGAGGAAAACGTTGAGATAATAGTTAGAACTGACTGAAAATAACTTTGTACTTCAAGTTTAAAATTACACTAAATATTTTTTCAAGTGTCCAAATAAATTCCAAATATTATCAAATGATCTCGCGGCACCCCTGGACTGCTGTCACGGCACCCCAGGGTGCCCCGTCACCCACTTTGAAAACCCCTGCCCTAGGGGGTCCTCAGAGTTACTTCAGGGGATCACTTGAACCCTAGCATCCCTATTCTTTTAGTGGAACATTAGCCCAAAAGTAGCAGATCTATCCGCTATTTTTTGGCACAGAGGTTTGGTGTAGAGGGAAAAGAAGAGCAGACTAGTAGGTATTGATTGTTCAAGTGGTTACATTTATGAAAATACACATTAATCCAACCTACACAGATGATAGTGCTGTCAAGTCGACACTGTATAAGAAATAATCCATGTACATTTTTTATCTGAAACACAATTCTACACGATATGTAGTGGGGGTCCCTGCTTCATCTCTCTGAGCTAAGGGGTCCTTGGCCTGAAAACGTTGAAGACCCCTGTTTTAAAGCATTCTGTACTCCCATGTATCAAGCTTTCTTATGGTGTACTTACAAGAAAGGTAGCATGAGGAGGCATACATTTGCCTACAGTGATGTTCTGAGGATTCTACATAAGGTCCCTAGATGGCATAGCGCAAGTCACTTGTTCCACACATGTGAGGCTGTCTTGTCTTAAACATTCAATGTATGGTATGTCACACCTGGAGCAATATACAGTAATATACAGTAGATATTTTAAAAAATCTGTTTTTCTAATCAATTTAAATATTATTATTTTAAGGGACTAGTATGTAAAAAATAGCTGATCAAGCCTGTAGATCAGCTTTTTTCAAATAGCTGATGTATAAGCTAGCTGATGCAAATGTTATATTAAAGATCATTTGCTAATGCATTTTGTGATCACCTGTCAATCAGTAATCACTGAGTTTGATTGCATCTCTAGCACATACACTTTGGGCTTTGGACTGATAGATATTGACCACATGTTTTCTAATATTTTATTTTGATCTGGGGTGTAACAACTGTATTCTCACATGCAGCCACAACATGGTCTCTAAAAGCAAAACAGGCTCTGGTAGTTGAGTGATCTGTGATACAACAACAGTGTTTGTGATATTATAGTAATGCGTTTTTTATTGTCATGACAATATTTATATCACCCAGACAGCTGTGTAATTACACCCTTAAACAAACAGTATAAGTGTACATTTGAGTTTCATCTATCTATCTATGTACCGTATCTATGTATCTACCTAGATATAACAATACTTGGGGCCCTTAGAAACAGAGCCAACACGTGGATCCTGGGGTGGTGGTGGGAGCACTAAACTGTCTATCTATCTATGATCTTGTCTTGGATGGATGTAGTTTTGGAACCGCTTCTTTTGAGAAAGTACATTTTACGTAATTTTAAAATCAACCTTTCGGCTAATTCACTCGTAGGAATTACATTAAATGTTGACAGACAACAGGACATAGGTGAAGCAGTAAGCAGACCACTGCGGTTCCAGGCAGAAACCTGGTGGGAGCACAAAACAAGAATTGACACAGTAAATATATATAGAGTATGCCTTCTACACTCTTGAGACCCAAACTTTACCGTATCACATTGTGTATTTATGTTTTTCTTTCACATCATCTCATGCTTAAGCCCAGGTTTGAACTCAGAACCCTCCGATCATGTCAATTCAAATTACATGCAAATATGAAACCAGTGACACCTCCCATATGCTGATCAGGGACCCTCCCATTATTGATTTCGGCGAGCAAAGACCCTCGGCCAATCGCCTCGCGCGCGGAATGCACTCCGGTACGCCTCATCGCCGCTCGCAGAGGAGCTGAGGGAGCGGGGTGTAAGAGTGTCCCTGCACTGCCTCCTGGTGGAAATGTGTGGAACACATATAGTTTGGAAAATATAGAAAATAGCAGATCTACAAGCTCACAATATAGTAGAGGAAAAAATAGGCCAGAAGTTGACCATACCCCTACCCGGGGTAGAACAAAACGCGACATAGTTTTTTCATATCTTTAGGATGTCCCTTTCATGAAATGGATTGTCCCGAGTTTTGCTTTTACTGCAAAAGTCATGAAATTGATCCATGAAGGGACTCACCACATAAGCAAAAAAACGCCTATCCTGAAAGATGGAGTTCCAAGTCAAACCTTTGTCATTTTCTACCTGCAGGTTGTTTTCACCTCATACTTGCACAGAAGGTCTACAGGTAGTGTCCTTACATCCCAGAACAATCAGAATGCAAAAATATGGTTCTGTTTTGAATCTGCTTGCTTTTATATAAGGACCTTCTATAGGCGGAAATGACATTCCTAAGGAAAATTCCCCTGTAATCCTTCTATAAGGGGTAGTACAAACTATGACAAAGTTTTTTCATAACTTTTACTTGTCCTCTTCATGAAATGGATGGTCAGTAGTTTTGCTTTTACTGCAAAAGTCATGAAATTGATCCATGAAGGGACTCACCACATAGGCAAAAAATACGCCTACCCTGAAAGATGGAGTTCCAAGTCAATCCTTTGTAATTTTCTATTGCTGGTTGTTTTTACCTCATTCTTGCACAGATGGTCTACAGGTAGCGTCCTTAAATCCCAAAATAATCAGAATGCAAAAAAGTGATTTACCAAGAAAGGGCAGAAATATCCCCACAAGTTAATCATACACCATTTCCACTTACTGGTAGGGAAGGAGCTGGAAACAAGGGCCTACTACAAACTTGATATCCCGGTATCAATAAGCTTTGGGCTTATCAAGCTTGTTATTAAGCATAGCGGCCCATGACATCATGTTTAAATAATCAAGACAAGAGGCGATTAATACATTGTTACAGTACTATTCATAATATATAGCCATTTAACACTTACTGCACACTAATGAATGATTTTCTAAAGATATTAAATGACAATATTTTTTACTTTTGTCAATTCTCATCCTCATAGACAAACTCAGACTCACAACAACTGGCCAATGCAAAAAGATACCAGTTCTGTTCAGAATCTCACATCTCACATCTTTCCACAAAATATTATAAAGCGCTCAACAGTGGGCTCGATAAAAGCCCATGGGTCAATAAGCAGGATCGATAAGGTGCTCATTATCAATACAAATTAACAAACTCCATTCAGATTGTCAATAGGGAATACACCAACAACCAAAAATAAACCAGAAGAATATGTCATAATATGCTTGTATTGTGAATCAGGAGTTTTTCTATATATGTGTGCCATTCTTACTGCATGCCAAATAATCAAACAGCAGCTTTTTCTCATTTTAATTTATTTCGTTTATTTCTTTTTCAATATTTTCATATCAACAACTAATTTGAGTGTGAGGGGGACTGACCAATTTGCAAAGCTGGTCAATGGATACAAAGCTGTGATCTCCCAAATTCAGACATAATTTTGTCAGGAGTTTGTTCGTGACGTAATCGGCTGTGTATCTATTGGTCAATGGCTGGTCAATGGATTAATTGAATTCAAGTCTTACTATTTATGTTATGGTAATAAATATGGTATGATGGTATATATTATTATAATATAAACGGTAAGAAGGAATTCAGTTCCCAGTGGATTACAACCAAGGGCCACTACAATGCTCTACAGTCAAGGCTGGTCCACAAGGCACAAGCTGGTATAAAAGGATTGTGTCATTTCTTGTTTATTTTAGTTTACAGGCAATGTACTGTAAATACAGGAGCAATATTATGTACAACACAATCCCACAGAGAGACATTGAGGCACGTACTACTTTGACTGCAACAATCCTTATCATAGCAGTAGAGTTGGGTGAGGTCTCTTACTGCTTGGTGCAGGCTATTTTTTGAACAGGACAGGCTTTAGTGATGTATCCTTTAGCATCCAACCCTTCCCAACTGGATTCCACAAAAGGGGTTTGGGGACATGATTGTGGCACCATATACTGTACCAGTTTGGTACATAGCCTGTTGAACATTCAAAAATATCCTCAGTGGGAGGCAGGTGTGAGACTGGCATGTCTGTCGTTGATGCAAGAATACAACGGAGCTCATCAAGACTAGAACACACCTGGCCCTTTGCCTTCTTTTTTAGGCCATAGAGAGTGAGGGCATATTGTCTTGAACATCCTGAAGCCTCTGGTAGACTATCTGTCAAGCCAAAGGTTCTCAGACCCTGACCTAATTTATATGTACAGTACTATGGATATACTTGTGTTGCTCGCCTACTATGTCAGTCAACAACTCCTTGGAATAGCTGCCATTTTCATGCATGCTGGTCATGGGATAGACAACGATACATCCCAATGTCTGATATTACAAATACATTGGGAGTGGCTTTGTGTGAGAGTCTTCTAGCACGGCACGCATTGACTGGATGCAATGCAACAAGCAGCCTGTTCAGAATAAGCAATAATACAGCTTTCAACAAGCTGGCGAAGCACATTCATGAACTTCAGGATCTGAGAATCTTTGGCTTACTGCATGCCAAATAATCAAACATTGGTCAGTCTCCCTTACACTGCTCAAAATAGTTGTTGATTGAAAAAGAAATAAATGAAAATGAGAAAAGGCTGCTGATTATTTGGCATTAAGAATGGCGCACAAAGTGTAGTGTATTCTACTGAATATAGGCTTACATATATAATGTACTGCATTTAAGTCTGAATACCATAGACTGCTTATAGAACAATATGTTTGCTGCTTTTGAGGTGAAGAGAATTAGGCCTTGGGATGGGTGCATCTCTCCACTCCGACATGTCTCCTTTCCGACATGTCTGCATTCCGACACTAACCCTATCTCTACCCCTAACCCTAAACCTTAGGCCCATGGGAGTGTCGCCACTCCGACAATAAGAAGTCCATTTCGGAGTGGCGACATGTCGGAATGGAGAGAGCCTCCCCCTTGGGATGTAGGGACACTACCTGTAGACCATCTGTGCAATATGAGATGAAACAACCAGCAGGTAGAAAATGACAAAGGATTGACTTGGAACTCCATCTTTCAGGGTAAGCTTTTTTATGGTGGGTACCTTTATGGATCAATTTCATGACTTCTGCAGTAATAGTAAAACTACTGACCATCCATTTCATGAAGAGGACAAGTAAAAACACTGTCAGGGTTTATACTACCCCTTATAGAAGATTATCTCCAGGATCACAGGGGATTCTTCCTTAGGAATGTCATTTCCGCCTATAGAAAGTCCTTATATTAAAGGCTGCAGATTCAAAACAGAACCATATTTTTGCATTCTGATTGTTCTGGGATGTAAGGACACTACTTGTAGACCATCTGTGCAAGTATGAGGTAAAAGCAACCTGCAGGTAGAAAATGACAAAGGATTGAATTGGAACCCCATCTTTCAGGGTAGGCGATTTTTGCCTACAGTATGTGGTGAGTCCCTTCATGGAACAATTTCATGACTTTGGCAGTAAAAGTAAAACTCGGGACAGTAAATTTCATGAAGGGGACATCCTAAAGATATGAAAAAACTATGTCGCGTTTTGTTCTACCCCTTATAGAAGATTATCACCAGACTTACAGGGGAACATTCCTTAGAAATGTAATTTCCGCCTATAGAAAGTCCTTATATAAAAGGCTGCAGATTCAAAACAGAACCATATTTTTGCATTCTGATTGTTCTGGGATGTAAGGACACTACCTGTGGACCATCTGTGCAAGTATGAGGTAAAAACAACCTGCAGGTAGAAAATGACAAAGGATTGACTTGGACCTCCATCTTTCAGGATAGGCGTTTTTTTGCCTATGTGATGAGTCCCTTCATGGATCAATTTCATGACTTTTGCAGTCAAAGTAAAACTTGGGACAATCCATTTCATGAAGGGGACATCCTAAAGATATGAAAAAACTATGTCGCGTTTTGTTCTACCCCGGGTAGGGGTACCTCAAAAACTAAGGCTCTTTTTTAGGATTTTTTCCTCCTCTAATACCTCACATCGTGAAGCATTGTGAGCTTGTAGATCTGCTATTTTCAAATGGCCGAAATGCATACAGGGTTGAAGTGGTTAATGTATGTTTTGTAATAGCCCTGAATACATGACTATACATGATATGATAGTCATGTATTCAGGGCTAGTTTTGTAATAATAATCAAAATCTACCAAGTAGCCTAATAACTAAAGTTAAAAAATAATAATAAAAAATAAAATGTAGTGGAGTAAAAAAAGTACAATATTTGTCTCTGAGATGTGGCACATAAGTAAAAATGGGAAATACTCGAGCAAATTACAAATCATTCAAAAATTGCACAGCACTTTTATGACCCATCATAAAATCAAAATATAATACATGTAGGCGGCCTACTTTCAAAGTGTTTCAGCGCCGTTGCTCGGTGGTTGCTATGGTGGTTACCAAAGCAGTATAATCAGAGAGTGGTGCCACCGCGGGGTCAGAAACAGCGCTGGTCACGTGGTTCATTGTCACTTTACACCTCATAGACTTCAATGCATTTTGTAAACTTCCGGTTCGCCGTTTGTCACTATACGCCAATAGATGTGTGCGTAGAAGACCTGGTCCCATGAAGTGAACGGGAGTGACGCAACTCTCCATTCTAGGGCTCTGGTGGTTACTATCTAGACCGTCACGCGCAGAAAACGCACCCGAGCGGACCAATGAGCGTGACGCGCGACAGCGCGTGCTAGCCGCGCGCACGCTGATTGGCTCTGCGCTGCCACGCAGGGCGTAAACCCGTGGTCAGAAACTGAACGCGCAGTTGAGCGGACAGAGCGGCGGCGCGCGGCAGCAGCAGGCAGCAGCTGAGAGCTGATCAACGACAATATCATCACCGTCTGACATCAACAACATAATATGTCGAGATCAACAACATAATGTCACTGTCGGGGTAGAAACCTCATATCCCCAAGTTTCACATTTTGAGTTTTTTTCTTTCTTTTGCAAAGTAGCCAAACCCCCTGCTTCATCACACAAGACAAGTCACACAAAAGTAGTTAAAACAGCAGATCTACACTTTTTTCACTAGTTTAAATCACTTTTAAAATGATAAATGCAAAACGAACGGTTTTGGACTTGGTTTCAACCCCACAACAACGATGTCGTCGACGTGCTCCGGCCTCCGACCGTCAACTTGAACTTGTCTGGAAGGGATGGATGATGCAACGGCTTGTCTTTCCAGCAGAGGGCCCTCCAAGTGTAGGAATCAACCGACGTTGGTCAATGACCACTAGAACCTTGAAATTCACTTTTGGACACAACATGCAGGTAAATAGTTTTATTTGTTTGTGTTGTTGTTAGGAATTCGGCACAATAATTACGTTTTATGGTTTCTATGTGTGTGGTGCTTGTGTGTTTAGTGTTTACATTTCATAAAAGTAGCCTAATCTAGCCTCGGAGGCCAGTCAGGCCACAAAGCACCGTCGATTTTTCACTGTTTATCGTTAATTTGCAATCGTCTGGGAGACGGTTTTGATCGTGTCATATTTAACTGTTAAATTAGCTTAGCTTAGCTTAGCTTAGCTAGTAGCAAGCAGTTGCTGCCTTGTTTTGTTGCTTAACAACAAACGTTATTATTTTAAACAACATTAATTAGGCTAATAAATGTTACTGTCAGTGAATAATATGTATCCAATATGAACGTAATACTTTCAAAAAGTCGAAGCAGCAGGCCGTTGCTCGGTTGCTATGGTTACCGCACCTGTGCATGTTTTTGAACTTGGGCCGGTCGGCTTGGACCAATGAGAGCGACGCATGACGCGGTGACGTCACATCGGTGGAGGTTCGGAAAACTTCGGGTAAACGGTAACGTCACAGCAGTGAAGGTTCGGTAAAACTCGGGTCACGTTCGGTCATGTTCGGCTTTAAACCGATCTGTGCTTTAAACCGCAGCGTCTCTCTCCCGGTGTTGCCATGTCCGCTTATTATGAGCGACGTTGGACTTGTTTTTCTGTAAAGTGTGTAAATTATTGTTACTTGTTTCGTTGTGAGCTTGTGTAGATTGCATTTTATTTTCAAAGCGTTAGCGTTTCAGTGGGCCGTTGCATGGTTATGCTATGTGCAGTAGCCTACGTCATTTCATGTGGCCTGTAGTCGCTTGTTTTCCTGTACCCGGTTGCTTATTTCTCCAGCAAAATCTGGCAACAACACTGAGAACACGATAGCCGCGTAATGAAGGGAAATATGGATCTGCTCGTTGGTTTAATCCACTGGTTCTCAAACTATGTCATGTCAAGGACCCCCAAATTGACTATTTCTTTTTTAATTTGAAAATATATGACAGGGACCCCCATAAGAGAAGACTTTTACAGCTCTAGCAGTGATTCTAAACTATTTTAATTTCATGGACCTCCAGTTTGACATGCATTAGGCTACGGACGGACCCCCATTTAATGGTAACCGTATTTCTCTAAATAGCCTAACCAAGTACATTTACTTAAAGGAGTAGTTCACCCCCAAAATGACTTTTTTTCTATTGATTACTCTCGCCATGGAGACTTGAGTTCATGAATATGTTTGTCCATGCATGCTTATTTATTGAAATGGCTAAAACGCTAGTCCTTTCTGGTTCTCCAGTGAAGTGGTGTAAAGTAACTAAGTACATTTACTCAAGTACTGTACTTAAGTACACTTTTGAAGTATTTGTACTTTACTTGAGTGTTTCCAATTTCCAATTCTTTAACTTCTACTCCATCTGGGAAAACTTTAGTTACTAGTTACTTTTTGGATGTAAGTTATAATATTTTAAAACACACATTAAACACTTTAGCCATGTTTTATAGCAAGGTTGTTTGAAAAATCTACAGCGTTGTGAGCTTGTAGATCTGCTATTTTCAAACATTTTGTACTTTTAATTTTGGTACTTTTAAGTACATTTTGATACCAATACTTTCATAATTGTACTCAAGTACATTTTGAATTCTGGACTTTTACTTGTAACAGAGTACATCTACATAACAGTATTGATACTTTTAAAAAGTAAAGTATGTGAGTACTTTTTCCACCACTGCTCTCTCGTTCCTAACTATCATTTATCTGGGGACCCCCTAGAACTCCCTCAAGGACCCATGGGGGTCCCCGGTCCCCACTTCGAGAACCAATGAAGTATGGAATGAAGGGAAAAGTTTCTACTTGTTTGACCAGTGGAGGACGCTAAAGTTCTGTAAGTATTGCAAAATGTATCACTTTCAGTTCATTTTATTTTTAAGTATCATGTTAGAAAAATGGTAATAAAAGTTGTGCTGTTAGACTTTTTAGTTGTTTAAGATCTTATTAATGGTTGGTTGTTGGACATGGTTAAATAAGTTTGAGATGGTATAGATCTTATTAACAGTTGTTTTTTTGTTTGACATGGTTAATTTGTTGTTGAGCCTAGATTGATAATAATAATAATACATTTTTATTAATGCATGATTACATTTTTAACAACGGTTTTCGTGTTGTAAGTTTTAATATGTTATGTACTGTATGTCTTGTAATCTGTACCTAAGTAATTAATGTTTCACTTTTATCTGTATGTGCTGGTGCTATACTGTCATATATATATGTGTTTTGCGCTTGGTGCTTGTAGCTTGATAACAAGGTAAGTGGGATCTAATCTCTCCTTATGTAGGTGTGATCTAGGTAAGGTACAGTATGAAACAATGTCCACTTAATTGTATTGTTTTCAAATGCATATTTGATTGTGTGTTGTGCTTGCTGTTTTTAATGTGTTTTCTTACAATCATTTCATTTTGTGACTTGTGTGTCATTTTACAGGCAGAACCTGAAATAGAGAAGAAAGGAGGCTGAATGATGGAAGAGGAGTATTGACATTTTGACGAGAACGTGAATATGGCGAGAAGTCGAGGTATTAGTTCGATCTGAAGGCATTGAGATCATTTCCATGCATCAGACAAGGTAAGCTAAAAGCTGATCTCTGACATGTTCCCAAGGCCAAAGTTAATTTTAGACGAACACTTTTATAATGCCTCCTTCTAGCTTGATAACAAGGTAAGTGGGAATTAATCTCTCCTTATGTAGCTGTGATCTAGGTAAGGTACAGTATGATACAATGTCCACTTCACTGTATTGTTTTCATATGCATGTTTTATCCAGGGAACCTCGACGACACCTGAGTGTGTGTAAGAGTAGATGGCCCTCCTCTCGACATTCAAGGACTGTCGCGGTTCCCTCCTCGACATTCAGGGAAACGCGACGACACCTGAGTGTTTGATGGAGCTGAAGGGCTTTCTCACGCCATCCAAGGAACCTCGCCGACACCTGCCCTTTTCTCAACATCCACCCTATTTCATTGTGTTTTACGCTTGGTGCTTGTAGCTTGATAACAAGGTAAGTGGGACCTAATCTCTCCTTATATAGGTGTGATCTAGGTAAGGTACAGTATGAAACAATGTCCACTTAATTGTATTGTTTTCAAATGCATATTGGATTGTTTGTTGTGCTTGCTGTTTTTAATATGTTTTCTTACAATCATTTCATTTTGTGACTTGTGTGTCATTTTACAGGCAGAACCTGAAATAGAGAAGAAAGGAGGCTGAATGATGGAAGAGGAGTATTGACATTTTGACGAGAACTTGAATATGGCGAGAAGTCGAGGTATTAGTTCGATCTGAAGGCATTGAGATCATTTCACTGCATCAGACAAGGTAAGCTAAAAGCTGATCTCTGATATGTTCCCAAGGCCAAAGTTAATTTCAGACGAACACCTTTATAATGCCTCCTTCTAGCTTGATAACAAGGTAAGTGGGAATTAATCTCTCCTTATGTAGCTGTGATCTAGGTAAGGTACAGTATGATACAATGTCCACTTCACTGTATTGTTTTGATATGCATGTTTTATCCAGGGAACCTCGACGACACCTGAGTGTGTGGAAGAGTAGATGGCCCTCCTCACGACATTCAAGGACTGTCGCGGTTCCCTCCTCGACATTCAGGGAAACGCGACGACACCTGAGTGTTTGATGGAGCTGAAGGGCTTCCTCACGCCATCCAAGGAACCTCGCCGACACCTGCCCTTTTCTCAACATCCACCCTATTTCATTGTGTTTTACGCTTGGTGCTTGTAGCTTGATAACAAGGTAGGTGGGACCTAATATCTCCTTATGTAGGTGTGATCTAGGTAAGGTACAGTATGAAACAATGTCCACTTAATTGTATTGTTTTCAAATGCATATTTGATTGTATGTTGTGCTTGCTGTATTTAATGTGTTTCCTTACAATCATTTCATTTTGTGACTTGTGTGTAATTTTACAGGCAGAACCTGAAATGGAGAAGAAGGGAGGCTGAAGGATGGAAGAGGAGTATTGACATTTTGACGAGAACTTGAATATGGCGAGAAGTCGAGGTATTAGTTCGATCTGAAGGCACTGAGATCATTTCACTGCATCAGACAAGGTAAGCTAAAAGCTGATCTCTGACATGTTCCCAAGGCCAAAGTTAATTTCAGACGAACATTTTTATAATGCCTCCTTCTAGCTTGATAACAAGGTAAGTGGGAATTAATCTCTCCTTATGTAGCTGTGATCTAGGTAAGGTACAGTATGATACAATGTCCACTTCACTGTATTGTTTTCATATGCATGTTTTATCCAGGGAACCTCGACGACATCTGAGTGTGTGTAAGAGTAGATGGCCCTCCTCTCGACATTCAAGGACTGTCGCGGTTCCCTCCTCGACATTCAGGGAAACGCGACGACACCTGAGTGTTTGATGGAGCTGAAGGGCTTTCTCACGCCATCCAAGGAACCTCGCCGACACCTGCCCTTTTCTCAACATCCAGCCTATTTCATTGTGTTTTACGCTTGGTGCTTGTAGCTTGATAACAAGGTAAGTGGGACCTAATCTCTCCTTATGTAGGTGTGATCTAGGTAAGGTACAGTATGAAACAATGTCCACTTAATTGTATTGTTTTCAAATGCATATTTGATTGTTTGTTGTGCTTGCTGTTTTTAATATGTTTTCTTAGAATCATTTCATTTTGTGACTTGTGTGTCATTTTACAGGCAGAACCTGAAATAGAGAAGAAAGGAGGCTGAATGATGGAAGAGGAGTATTGACATTTTGACGAGAACTTGAATATGGCGAGAAGTCAAGGTATTAGTTCGATCTGAAGGCATTGAGATCATTTCACTGCATCAGACAAGGTAAGCTAAAAGCTGATCTCTGATATGTTCCCAAGGCCAAAGTTAATTTCAGACGAACACTTTTATAATGCCTCCTTCTAGCTTGATAACAAGGTAAGTGGGAATTAATCTCTCCTTATGTAGCTGTGATCTAGGTAAGGTACAGTATGATACAATGTCCACTTCACTGTATTGTTTTCATATGCATGTTTTATCCAGGGAACCTCGATGACATCTGAGTGTGTGTGTAAGAGTAGATGGCCCTCCTCTCGACATTCAAGGACTGTCGCGGTTCCCTCCTCGACATTCAGGGAAACGCGACGACACCTGAGTGTTTGATGGAGCTGAAGGGCTTTCTCACGCCATCCAAGGAACCTCGCCGACACCTGCCCTTTTCTCAACATCCAGCCTATTTCATTGTCTTTTACGCTTGGTGCTTGTAGCTTGATAACAAGGTAAGTGGGACCTAATCTCTCCTTATGTAGGTGTGATCTAGGTAAGGTACAGTATGAAACAATGTCCACTTAATTGTATTGTTTTCAAATGCATATTTGATTGTTTGTTGTGCTTGCTGTTTTTAATATGTTTTCTTACAATCATTTCATTTTGTGACTTGTGTGTCATTTTACAGGCAGAACCTGAAATAGAGAAGAAAGGAGGCTGAATGATGGAAGAGGAGTATTGACATTTTGACGAGAACTTGAATATGGCGAGAAATCGAGGTATTAGTTCGATCTGAAGGCATTGAGATCATTTCACTGCATCAGACAAGGTAAGCTAGAAGCTGATCTCTGATATGTTCCCAAGGCCAAAGTTAATTTCAGACGAACACTTTTATAATGCCTCCTTCTAGCTTGATAACAAGGTAAGTGGGAATTAATCTCTCCTTATGCAGCTGTGATCTAGGTAAGGTACAGTATGATACAATGTCCACTTCACTGTATTGTTTTCATATGCATGTTTTATCCAGGGAACCTCGACGACATCTGAGTGTGTGTAAGAGTAGATGGTCCTCCTCTCGACATTCAAGGACTGTCGCGGTTCCCTCCTCGACATTCAGGGAAACGCGACGACACCTGAGTGTTTGATGGAGCTGAAGGGCTTTCTCACGCCATCCAAGGAACCTCGCCGACACCTGCCCTTTTCTCAACATCCAGCCTATTTCATTGTGTTTTACGCTTGTTGCTTGTAGCTTGATAGCAAGGTAAGTGGGACCTAATCTCTCCTTATGTAGGTGTGATCTAGGTAAGGTACAGTATGAAACAATGTCCACTTAATTGTATTGTTTTCAAATGCATATTTGATTGTTTGTTGTGCTTGCTGTTTTTAATATGTTTTCTTACAATCATTTCATTTTGTGACTTGTGTGTCATTTTACAGGCAGAACCTGAAATAGAGAAGAAAGGAGGCTGAATGATGGAAGAGGAGTATTGACATTTTGACGAGAACTTGAATATGGCGAGAAGTCGAGGTATTAGTTCGATCTGAAGGCATTGAGATCATTTCACTGCATCAGACAAGGTAAGCTAAAAGCTGATCTCTGATATGTTCCCAAGGCCAAAGTTAATTTCAGACGAACACTTTTATAATGCCTCCTTCTAGCTTGATAACAAGGTAAGTGGGAATTAATCTCTCCTTATGTAGCTGTGATCTAGGTAAGGTACAGTATGATACAATGTCCACTTCACTGTATTGTTTTCATATGCATGTTTTATCCAGGGAACCTCGATGACATCTGAGTGTGTGTAAGAGTAGATGGCCCTCCTCTCGACATTCAAGGACTGTCGCGGTTCCCTCCTCGACATTCAGGGAAACGCGACGACACCTGAGTGTTTGATGGAGCTGAAGGGCTTTCTCACGCCATCCAAGGAACCTCGCCGACACCTGCCCTTTTCTCAACATCCAGCCTATTTCATTGTGTTTTACGCTTGGTGCTTGTAGCTTGATAACAAGGTAAGTGGGACCTAATCTCTACTTATGTAGGTGTGATCTAGGTAAGGTACAGTATGAAACCATGTCCACTTAATTGTATTGTTTTCAAATGCATATTTGATTGTATGTTGTGCTTGCTGTATTTAATGTGTTTCCTTACAACCATTTCATTTTGTGACTTGTGTGTAATTTTACAGGCAGAACATGAAATGGAGAAGAAGGGAGGCTGAAGGATGGAAGAGGAGTATTGACATTTTGACGAGAACTTGAATATGGCGAGAAGTCGAGGTATTAGTTCGATCTGAAGGCACTGAGATCATTTCACTGCATCAGACAAGGTAAGCTAAAAGCTGATCTCTGACATGTTCCCAAGGCCAAAGTTAATTTCAGACGAACATTTTTATAATGCCTCCTTCTAGCTTGATAACAAGGTAAGTGGGAATTAATCTCTCCTTATGTAGCTGTGATCTAGGTAAGGTACAGTATGATACAATGTCCACTTCACTGTATTGTTTTCATATGCATGTTTTATCCAGGGAACCTCGATGACATCTGAGTGTGTGTAAGAGTAGATGGCCCTCCTCTCGACATTCAAGGACTGTCGCGGTTCCCTCCTCGACATTCAGGGAAACGCGACGACACCTGAGTGTTTGATGGAGCTGAAGGGCTTTCTCACGCCATCCAAGGAACCTCGCCGACACCTGCCCTTTTCTCAACATCCAGCCTATTTCATTGTGTTTTACGCTTGGTGCTTGTAGCTTGATAACAAGGTAAGTGGGACCTAATCTCTACTTATGTAGGTGTGATCTAGGTAAGGTACAGTATGAAACAATGTCCACTTAATTGTATTGTTTTCAAATGCATATTTGATTGTATGTTGTGCTTGCTGTATTTAATGTGTTTCCTTACAACCATTTCATTTTGTGACTTGTGTGTAATTTTACAGGCAGAACATGAAATGGAGAAGAAGGGAGGCTGAAGGATGGAAGAGGAGTATTGACATTTTGACGAGAACTTGAATATGGCGAGAAGTCGAGGTATTAGTTCGATCTGAAGGCACTGAGATCATTTCACTGCATCAGACAAGGTAAGCTAAAAGCTGATCTCTGACATGTTCCCAAGGCCAAAGTTAATTTCAGACGAACATTTTTATAATGCCTCCTTCTAGCTTGATAACAAGGTAAGTGGGAATTAATCTCTCCTTATGTAGCTGTGATCTAGGTAAGGTACAGTATGATACAATGTCCACTTCACTGTATTGTTTTCATATGCATTTTTATCCAGGGGACCTCAACGACACCTGAGTGTGTGGAAGAGTAGATGGCCCTCCTCTCGACATTCAAGGACTGTCGCGGTTCCCTCCTCGACATTCAGGGAAACGCGACGACACCTGAGTGTTTGATAGAGCTGAAGGGCCTCCTCTCGACATCCAAGGAACCTCGCCGACACCTGCCCTTTTCTCAACATCCAGCCTATTTCATTGTGTTTTGCACTTGGTGCTTGTAGCTTGATAACAAGGTAAGTGAGACCTAATCTCTCCTTATGTAGGTGTGATCTAGGTAAGGTACAGTATGAAACAATGTCCACTTAATTGTATTGTTTTCAAATGCATATTTGATTGTATGTTGTGCTTGCTGTATTTAATGTGTTTCCTTACAATCATTTCATTTTGTGACTTGTGTGTAATTTTACAGGCAGAACCTGAAATGGAGAAGAAGGGAGGTTGAAGGATGGAAGAGGAGTATTGACATTTTGACGAGAACTTGAATATGGCGAGAAGTCGAGGTATTAGTTCGATCTGAAGGCACTGAGATCATTTCACTGCATCAGACAAGGTAAGCTAAAAGCTGATCTCTGATATGTTCCCAAGGCCAAAGTTAATTTCAGACGAACATTTTTATAATGCCTCCTTCTAGCTTGATAACAAGGTAAGTGGGAATTAATCTCTCCTTATGTAGCTGTGATCTAGGTAAGTTACAGTATGATACAATGTCCACTTCACTGTATTGTTTTCATATGCATTTTTATCCAGGGAACCTCAACGACACCTGAGTGTGTGGAAGAGTAGATGGCCCTCCTCTCGACATTCAAGGACTGTCGCTGTTCCCTCCTCGACATTCAGGGAAACGCGACGACACCTGAGTGTTTGATAGAGCTGAAGGGCCTCCTCACGACATCCAAGGAACCTCGCCGACACCTGCCCTTTTCTCAACATCCAGCCTATTTCATTGTGTTTTGCACTTGGTGCTTGTAGCTTGATAACAAGGTAAATGAGACCTAATCTCTCCTTATGTAGGTGTGATCTAGGTAAGGTACAGTATGAAACAATGTCCACTTAATTGTATTGTTTTCAAATGCATATTTGATTGTATGTTGTGCTTGCTGTATTTAATGTGTTTCCTTACAACCATTTCATTTTGTGACTTGTGTGTAATTTTACAGGCAGAACCTGAAATGGAGAAGAAGGGAGGCTGAAGGATGGAAGAGGAGTATTGACATTTTGACGAGAACTTGAATATGGCGAGAAGTCGAGGTATTAGTTCGATCTGAAGGCACTGAGATCATTTCACTGCATCAGACAAGGTAAGCTTAAAGCTGATCTCTGACATGTTCCCAAGGCCAAAGTTAATTTCAGACGAACATTTTTATAATGCCTCCTTCTAGCTTGATAACAAGGTAAGTTGGAATTAATCTCTCCTTATGTAGCTGTGATCTAGGTAAGGTACAGTATGATACAATGTCCACTTCACTGTATTGTTTTGTCTATCCAGGGAACCTCGACGACACCTGAGTGTGTGGAAGAGTAGATGGCCCTCCTCTCGACATTCAAGGACTGTCGCGGTTCCCTCCTCGACATTCAGGGAAACGCGACGACACCTGAGTGTGTGATAGAGCTGAAGGGCCTCCTCACGACATCCAAGGAACCTCGCCGACACCTGCCCTTTTCTCAACATCCAGCCTATTTCATTGTGTTTTGTGCTTGGTGCTTGTAGCTTGATAACAAGGTAAGTGAGACCTAATCTCTCCTTATGTAGGTGTTATCTAGGTAAGGTACAGTACCAGTAAGGCTCCCTAATCGGGAGATAAGCGACCGTAGGTCACTTATCTCCACAAATAGGGCAAAAATGTGTTTTGCCAAAATCTTCCTGATCCATGTTGATGACATGAGTGTAGACATACTGTGTAGTGATTTTCGTGATTTTAGGGCAAAATCTGTAGGAGCAGTGTCCAAAAATGTGTTTTTAAAAATCGGCCTGGAGGTGGCGCTATATGGGACAGATTCATGTTGATGGGATGAGTGTAGACATACTGTGTACCGATTTGCGTGATTTTAGGGCGAAAATTGTAGGAGCAGTGTCCAAAAATGTGTTTTGCAAGAATCGGCCTCATGGTGGCGCTAGAAGAGGGCCATGTGAGAAATGAGGGGTGGGGTCTCCGCGCCGGCAAGGCGGACGAATAGGTACCGGCCCCGGCTGTCCCGGTCGCTCCTAGCCGGAGTTACGGCATTTTATGTGAGCTGCAGTGTAGGGGGTCCTCCACTGGGGGCGCCACCACTTTTGCATCCGTTCTGGAGCACCAGGAGTCGGTGGTCCCCGGCAATTCCCCGTGAGCAGCCCCGTTGGGGTGGTCATTTGGTCATGTTTGCGCATTTGGTCATTTTTTACATCTGGGGGTCCCCCAGGGACCTGGGGGTCCCTGGAGCTCCGGGGGTCCTTGGAGGTTGTAGTTTGGCAGCCAAGGAACGTGTGTGCAAAATTTGGCATGGATCGGGGCAACGGTTGCGGAGATATAAGCAGGGGAAAAGTGTGACGTGTGAGGTGTGACAGACAGACGGACGGACTGACGGACACTTTGTGGTGGTTTTGATAGTAAAGTGCGACCTACGGTCGCAATGAAACAATGTCCACTTAATTGTATTGTTTTCAAATGCATATTTGATTGTATGTTGTGCTTGCTGTATTTAATGTGTTTCCTTACAATCATTTCATTTTGTGACTTGTGTGTAATTTTACAGGCAGAACCTGAAATAGAGAAGAAGGGAGGCTGAATGATGGAAGAGGAGTATTGACATTTTGACGAGAACTTGAATATGGCGAGAAGTCGAGGTATTAGTTCGATCTGAAGGCATTGAGATCATTTCACTGCATCAGACAAGGTAAGCTAAAAGCTGATCTCTGACATGTTCCCAAGGCCAAAGATAATTTCAGACGAATATTTTTATAATGCCTCCTTCTAGCTTGATAACAAGGTAAGTGGGAATTAATCTCTCCTTATGTAGCTGTGATCTAGGTAAGGTACAGTATGATACAATGTCCACTTCACTGTATTGTTTTGTCTATCCAGGGAACCTCGACGACACCTGAGTGTGTGGAAGAGTAGATGGCCCTCCTCTCGACATTCAAGGACTGTCGCGGTTCCCTCCTCGACATTCAGGGAAACGCGACGACACCTGAGTGTGTGATAGAGCTGAAGAGCCTCCTCACGACATCCAAGGAACCTCGCCGACACCTTCCCTCTTCTCAACATCCAGCACATTTCATTGTGTTTTGTGCTTGGTGCTTGTTGCTTGATAACAAGGTAAGTGGGACCTAATCTCTCCTTATGTACCGTAGGTGTGATCTAGGTAAGGTACAGTATGAAACAATGTCCACTTAACTGTATTGTTTTCAAATGCATATTTGATTGTGTTTTGTGCTTTCTGTTTTTAATGTGTTTCCTCATAATCATTTCATTTTGTGTGTAATTTTACAGGCAGAGGCTGAAATAGAGAAGAAGGGAAGCTGAGTGATGGAAGAGGAAAATTGAATTTCTGATGAGAACTTGAAGATGGAGAGAAGTTGCGTATTAGTTAGATCTGAAGGCATTTGAGATCATTTCACTCCATCCGACAAGGTAAGCTAAAAGCTGATCTCTGACATGTTCACAAGGCCAAAGATAATCTCAGGCGAACATTTGATATTTGATATGGGGCCGCCCTAGTTTTGTGGTTAGAGCACACGCCTTTCCCGTCGTGGGTTCAAACGCAACCTGGGGTCAACGTCAGCATGGAAATACGGTCGCAGCCTGGGGTCGACGTCAGCATGGAAATGCGGTCGCTCCGGGCCCTTTATTGTAAATCGGTCTGGATTAAGAGTGTCTGAAAATATGTTCTTTGAAATGTATTTTAATGTGTTTGTATCCTATCGTACATCAAAGCTATAGTGTGTATAGCTTTGAGTGCAGATTATTGATGTTTGGATTTCATAGACTTTTTGGAATAGGTTCTTGGTTTACCTAGGCATTTGATATGGGGCCGCCCTAGTGTCGCGGTTAGAGCACACACCTTTCCCGCCGTGGGTTCAAACGCAGCCGGGGTCGACATCAGCAAGGAAATGCGGTCGCAACGGGCCCCTTATTCAACGATATAAGTCCACTTAACTGTATTGTTTTCATATGCATGTTTTATCCAGGGAACCTCGACGACACCTGAGTGTGTGGTAGAGTAGACGGCCCTCCTCTCGACATCCAAGGACTGTCGCGGTTCCCTCCTCGACATTCAGGGAAACGTGACGACACCTGAGTGTGTGATAGAGCTGAAGGGCCTCCTCTCGACATCCAAGGATCCTCGCCAACACCTGCCCTTTTCTCAACATCCAGCATATTTCATTGTGTTTTGCGCTTGGTGTTTGTTACTTGATAACAAGGTATGTGGGACATAATCTCTCCTTATGTAGGTGTGATCTAGGTAAGGTACAGTATGAAACAATGTCCACTTAACTGTATTGTTTTCAAATGCATATTTGATTGCGTTTTGTGCTTTCTGTTTTTAATGTGTTTTCTCATAATCATTTCATTTTGTGTGTAATTCTACAGGCAGAGGCTGAAATAGAGAAGAAGGGAAGCTCAGTGATGGAAGAGGAGAATTGAAATTCTGATTAGAACTTGACGATGGAGAGAAGTTGCGTATTAGTTAGATCTGAAGGCATTTGAGATCATTTCACTCCATCAGACAAGGTAAGCTAAAAGCTGATCTCTGACATGTTCACAAGGCCAAAGATAATCTCAGACGAACATTTGATATTTGATATGGGGCCGCCCTAGTGTCGTGGTTAGAGCACAAGCCTTTCCCGTCGTGGGTTCAAACGCAGCCTGGGGTCGACGTCAGCATGGAAATGCGGTCGCAGCCTGGGGTCGACGTCAGCAACGGGCCTATTGCCGACCATTTTCCAAAACGTACAAAGTTAAATTATAATGCATGAAAATCAACGTCCTGGGCTTCTTGAACTTTAGCCAGTTGGCTTGATGTTTGTGTATTGCAGGCCTGACGGCCACCAGAACAACCTGCACTCAGCAGCCTATGAGGCTCTGATGGAGATTGTCAAGAAAAGCACCAAGGATTGTTACCCTGCCGTCCAGAAGACCACCCTGGTCATCATGGAGAGACTGCAGCAGGTCTTACAGATGGAGGTAAGAGGGGAGGGAAAGGACTCGACAGATGGAAATCGAGAGAGTGGTTGGGCCGGCAATATGGAAGAAATGAATTAATTCGTTTTTCAAAAATCTTCAATAATAGAAGAAATGGAACAGTATGTCATGTGCTTCTACTGTGGACGGCTATTTTCAAAAAAGTTTAAATAAATAAATAAGTGAAAGTACAACATCAAATGCTCACTTGAACACCATTATACTGATACAAACAAACCGTTCAAGTGTGTCTGGTCTGTGATGATAAACCATGCACCACGCTGAAGCCTGATGGATAACCCTTTACAACTATATCTGAGACCTATACACACTTTTTCCCATGGCACCAGCCAGCAAGCTGTGCGGATTGCAATGCAAATGACAAAAATGCAATGATGCATGGATGTCAGTCTGAACTGTGCCTTGAGTCGATGTCGAATACACACTTTTAAAATCAGATTTTGCACCTGAATATTTGATTATGTTTTGTGCTTTTTGTTTTTAATGTTTTTTTCCTCATAATCATTTCATTTTGTGTGTAATATTACAGGCAGAGGCTGAAATAGAGAAGAAGAGAAGCGATGGAAGAGGAGTATTGAAATTCTGATGAGAACTTGAAGATGGAGAGAAGTTGCGTATTGGTTCAATCTGAAGGCATTTGAGATCATTTCACTCCATCAGACAAGGTAAGCTAAAAGCTGATCTCTGACACAAGGCCAAGATAATCTCAGACGAACATTTGATATTTGATATGGGGCCGCCCTAGTGTCGTGGTTAGATGCGGTTGTAACGGGCCCTTTATTGTAAATCGGTCTGTATTAACAACAATAATAAGTGTGTGTGTGTGTGTGTGTGTGTGTGTGTGTGTGTGTGTGTGTGTGTGTGTGTGTGTGTGTGTGTGTGTGTACAGATGCAGTGATCTATGAGGTAGAGGATCCACAGCAGGTGTATGATGATGTGGACACCAACCCTGACACCACAGCTGAGCTCCAAGACGACGTCCAACCTGGAGACTCCATGTACCGCCTCTGGATGAAACTATCAGTCTTAGTGCTAATATTATTATTATTGGCCTTATTATTTTATTTTACTGTTTTTAATTTGTAATTTTATGCTTATTCTTTATTTCCCTAGCGCCGTTGTCTTTAGAAAATAATGACATCAAAAGTCCAGTTTTGAACAAAACAGAATAATGGCAAATAAGCATGACCTTCTATTCAGTAACAGTTGTGCTATGTCTGTATTTATTTAATTTGGTTAACACTTTACAAACTGGCAGGTTCACACAAAGTGACAAGCTGTTTTAGACGTGTTTTCTGTTCTGAAAATGAGTAGTTAAATTTTATTGCCACTGTATACAATCTGTTCCATTGAGAAGCACCTGTGATTGTTAAAAAAGAAAGGAAAAATAAATCCTTACCAACAAGACTTTAGATGATTTTATAAGACTTACATTAGATACTGTATGCTGGTGCTTTGAAGATAGTGTATGCCTCCATGACATGACATGAGTGTGTTTTTGTTTGTAAAAATGGTATATATATTTTTTCTTTTTTTTTCTTCTTTTTTGAGGACATAATATGCATTAAGTTTTTGTATGACAAGTATACTTCCCTTTACAAAGCCAGAGTGCAGTTCTGCATTTTTGGTGAAAAATAGTTACATAATTGTTGACTGTTTTATCTTGAGACAAAGTTTCTGTTCAGTTTATCAGAGTTGAAAATTGCAGTTTACGAGAAAACCCAACTCAAAACTAAGGCAGACTGCAGTAACTTATGGTTGGTTTTCTACAAGCTGGTTTCAGATCAAATGTTACTCATTTAAAAAAGCAGACTGTCTTTTTTTCAAATTCCTAATGAAAACATATTTTTTATACAATTGTGTTGTGTTTGTACAGCAGTGACATCTATTTTCTTCTTCATGTTGGAGTTTATTTTACAGTGTTACTATAATCCATGATGTTTTCTTTATTTTACTTTGAAGTTTTTTGCTTATTAAGTTATTATTTTTTAGCAGTAGTAGTATTATCATTAGTCTTATATTTACATTAAGAATAATAAAAACAGATATATATCTACAAAGTTGTTATTAATACAAGTTAATAATACTCATATCAACCCTTGTTGTAAAAAAAAAGGTTGTCCTTAAACTTGTAGATTGGCAGTTGTTTTTATTTTTTGAAAGACAAACTGTCTGCTACTCTCACTCGGTAGCAGACTGTAGATTAAACGGTATTAATGTTGGTATAATCAGGTAGGCTATGACTATAAGTAGGTAGTCAAAGTGCACTTGCCCTTTTTCACAGAGGCTAGGCCCAAATAAACGATCTCTCCGGTGTACATGTCAGTAAATAACAGTCAATCCAAAGTGGATAATCATTGTATGGCACTGTACTGAACCCCATTTCTGAACTCTGAACACTATTTGTTTTTCTTAGAAAACTACACCACCTGCAGGACATTTTGAGTACAGCACCAGGCTTAGCTCAGAGTTAATTAGTGCCAATATAGGGTATATGGTTCAGCTTTGTCACTAGCTTCAGTCTAGCAGTTCAGTTTGGCTGCAAACACACACAGCTCTTCAGCCTTGGGCAACATATGTCTGTAAGTGATGTTTGTGGTTGTTTATTATAACTTTTTCTGTATAAGTGAACTTACTATACCTACCTGTATTTACCTACCTGTTGATGTGGTGCTTTTTTGTAATATTGTAGATCGGCTATAATTTATGATACTGTAGCTGTACTCTGAAGACACAGTACTCTGAAGACACAATGTCATACAGTATACTCACCTACATACCTACCTGCATACCATATGCTTACCTTTATGTTTCTGCTAACCTGTAAAAAAGAAAAAGAAATGTAAACATTTAAATAAGAAAAGCTTATGTTTGATGTTATATTACTGTATATGCAGCACACTAGAGTGCTTTATACTTACATTTATAACTGACAGAATGTTTCTGTATGTTTCTATGTTTTGTCAGTTTTACAGTTTTCAAGTAAAGGAACAGTTATGATTCAAGACTGGACTTTTATTGAAGTTGTTCGCTAGCTGTTTATCTGTTGTTGAGCACACAACAGAGAGGACAGTATAGTAAAAAGACATCAGCGCAGCGGGCGAAGACAGCAAACTAAACTGAACATTAAACTACTAAAGCACAATGCATCGGCACACAGGTGCACAAAGGGAACCACCCATTGATGAAAGGAGCAAAATGGAGCAGAATGTCTATGAGACAAGATCACAAGTTAACTCAGCAGCGACTTCAAAACGATCTAACACTTCTGCTGCAACCAAAGCCAGAGCCAAAGCGGAGGCAGCACAAGTGAAGGTCAGATTTGCTGAACGAGAGGCTGAACTCATGAGACAAAAAGCTATGATGGAAGCTGAGCTGTATGTTTTGCAGCAACACAAAGAGGCAACAGCTGCCTCCAGAGAGGCAGAAGTGTATGAAGCGGCAGCAGATATGGAAGAGTACCGGCGTGATATGTTGGCAGAGATGAAGGAAGAGGACGCTGCTCAGCGCACCAAAGACTATGTTGATAAACATTCTTTGGAAGAGCACAATCTACACAATCTTCCAGACTCTCACTTGCAGTCAACTCCATTCAACATGGCAACACAGGACTTAACACAGCAGCTTCATCAAATGCACTTGACGCCAATCCACAATGCTGCAACACAGCAATCAACACAGCAGCTTCAGCCAATTCAATCCCCCTCAGTCAACATTGCTGCAACACAGCAACCAACACAGCAGCTTCACCAAGTGCAAGGGACTCAAATCAACACTGCTACCCAGCAGTCAACCAAGCAGCGTCATCCAAACTACACTCAAGCATTCTCTGCTCCAAGATCAACACATGCCAATAATGCCCAAAGTCTGACAAACCGCATGCCCCACAACCAACACGATGCCTCCTCTTTACACCAGCACACCTTACAGGCATCACAGAATGCTGATCTTGTACAGTACTTGTCAAGAAGAGAGATCGTGAATTCAGGTCTGTTGCAGTTTGACGACTGCCCGGACAATTACTGGGCCTGGAAGTCATCTTTCCAGCATCTTACAGCGGAACTACAGGTGACTTCAAGAGAAGAGCTTGATCTACTTGTGAGATGGTTGGGTCCTGAGTCCTCTCCTCAAGCAAAGCGTATCAGGGCAGCGCACGTATACAATCCAGCAGCAGGAGTCCAGATGATATGGCGACGGTTAGAGGACTGTTATGGCTCCCCTGAAGTTATAGAGCATGCCTTGCTAAAAAAGATCGAGAACTTCCCCAGAATAACAAACAAAGATGCTCACAAGCTAATGGAGCTTGGAGACATACTACAAGAGGTAGAAGCAGCCAAGTCCAGTGGCCAGTTGCCTGGGCTGGCATATCTTGACACAGCAATGGGAGTCAGACCTATCATAGAGAAACTTCCCTATGGTTTGCAAGAGAAATGGATCGTACAGGGCTCCAGATATAAAGAAGATAAGCGGGTCTCATTTCCTCCCTTCGAATTCTTTGTGTGGTTCATTACCAACCAGGCGAAGATACGTAATGATCCGAGCTTTGCCTTCTCTATGTCTACTGGCTTACGGACTGAACCTCCGGGAAATAATGCACGCAAGATACCTGTGACCGTGAGGAAAACCGAAGTGACGTCAAACCCCACCACTGCAGAAAATGCAGAAGACAAGCAGCAGGAACCCGATAAGCTTTGCCCAATCCACAGTAAACCACATCCATTGTCCAAGTGTCGAGGATTCAGAATGAAGTCCCTCGAAGACAGGAACACATACCTGAAAGAAAATCATATTTGCTTTCGATGCTGTGGTTCCACTGCACATATGGCCAAAGATTGCAAGGCAACGGTTAAATGCAGGGAGTGCGACAGTGAGAGACATATCTCAGCCTTACATCCTGGGCCCGCTCCCTGGCCTACAGAGGTGCTCCCTACTCAGAGAGAGGATGGCGGGGAGCACGAAACAAATGAAGAAACGGAAATCACAAATAAGTGCACTGACATCTGCAACAAAGCTCCCAGGCCAAGGTCCTGTGCCAAGATCTCTTTGGTGAGTGTTTATCCAGCCAATGACCCAGATAACGCTCATCAAATGTATGTGGTCCTTGATGATCAGAGTAACAGATCCCTGGCAAAGCCAGAATTCTTCAATCTCTACGGCATTCACAGAGAGGTAACGTCTTACACGCTGAAAACATGTTCAGGTGTAATAGAAACTGCAGGGAGAAAAGCAAACGACTTTGTGATGGAGTCACCTGACAAGAAGACAAGAGTAACACTCCCATCACTCATTGAGTGCAGCAGGATCCCAGATGATAGATCTGAAATCCCTACTCCTGAGATCACAGAGCACTTCCCACACCTAAGGCCCCTCAAAGATAAGATACCTCCTCTTGATCCTAAAGCCCCTATCCTTCTCCTACTGGGCAGAGACATCTTAAGCGTGCATAAGGTACGTGAGCAGCGCAATGGCCCAAACAACACACCTTATGCACAACGGCTGGACATGGGCTGGATCGTTGTCGGAGAGGTCTGCCTTGGAGGAGTTCAGAACCCGGCGAACGTTAATGTCTACAAGACAAATGTGCTACCAAATGGAAGAGCATCATTCCTAAGCCCCTGTAGTAGCACTATCTACCTGAAAGAGAAACATGAGTTCTCAGCTCTGCAACCTTCCAAAACCACCGGTAACAAAGACTTATTCCGGACGAGAATGGATGACTGGCTCATCTCAGTTTCGGATGAGGTCTCTGCAATCGATCTCTTGAGGCGCTCTACAGAAATGCTGGCAGAGTCGAACCTAAGGCTCCACAAGCTTGCCTCAAACAGCCCTCAAGTCATGGAAGCGTTCCCTCAAGAGGACAGGGCTAAAGATTTAAAAGATCTCAATCTGGATGCTGACAACGTACCTCTTCAGAGGAGCCTAGGATTAAGTTGGAACTTGTCGACCGACAGCTTCACTTTCCAAGCGTCCCTGAATGAAAGACGAGGGATTCTATCCACAGTGAATAGCCTCTATAACCCGCTTGGGTTTGTAGCCTGTAAAGAGCTGCAGATCGACTCAAATGACCCACAGATCAAATCCTACCTGACGGACCAAAGCTGCACTTGGACATTTATCGCACCTCATTCTTCCCACATGGGAGGAGCGTGGGAACGAATGATAGGTGTTGCAAGACGGATCCTCAACGCTTTGCTGCTGAAGACACCCAAAATACGTCTCTCTCATGAAGTGCTAACTACACTTATGGCCAAAGTCATGGCTATAATGAACAACAGACCCCTGGTTCCGATTTCCTCTGATCCTGAGGTACCTGAAGTTCTTTCACCAGCCAGGCTTCTTACGCAAAAAGCAAGTGTGACGCCAGCACCTCCTGGAGACTTTGAACTGGGTTGTCTCTACAAAAGCCAGTGGAAGCAAGTCCAGAGTCTGGCGGATGCCTTCTGGAAGAAATGGAGACAAGAGAACCTCTCCACGCTGCAAACTAGAAGAATATGGAAAGCAGACAAGCCAAATCTCCAGGAAGGGGACGTTGTCTTACTCAAGGACAACCAAGTGAAACGCAATGAGTGGCCAGTCGGACTCATTGTTAAGGCCATACCCAGCGACGACAAGAAAGTGCGCAAGGTTACAGTAAGGACAATCAAGCAAGGAACTGCAAAAGAATACTTGCGCCCAGTCTGTGAAGTAATCTTGCTCTTGTGACAAAGGACAATAGTGGCACGAATGTTATTATGCCAGGCGGGGAGTGTACTGAACCCCATTTCTGAACTCTGAACACTATTTGTTTTTCTTAGAAAACTACACCACCTGCAGGACATTTTGAGTACAGCACCAGGCTTAGCTCAGAGTTAATTAGTGCCAATATAGGGTACTGTATATGGTTCAGCTTTGTCACTAGCTTCAGTCTAGCAGTTCAGTTTGGCTGCAAACACACACAGCTCTTCAGCCTTGGGCAACATATGTCTGTAAGTGATGTTTGTGGTTGTTTATTATAACTTTTTCTGTATAAGTGAACTTACTATACCTACCTGTATTTACCTACCTGTTGATGTGGTGCTTTTTTGTAATATTGTAGATCGGCTATAATTTATGATACTGTAGCTGTACTCTGAAGACACAGTACTCTGAAGACACAATGTCATACAGTATACTCACCTACATACCTACCTACCTGCATACCATATGCTTACCTTTATGTTTCTGCTAACCTGTAAAAAAGAAAAAGAAATGTAAACATTTAAATGAAAAGCTTATGTTTGATGTTATATTACTGTATATGCAGCACACTAGAGTGCTTTATACTTACATTTATAACTGACAGAATGTTTCTGTATGTTTCTATGTTTTGTCAGTTTTACAGTTTTCAAGTAAAGGAACAGTTATGATTCAAGACTGGACTTTTATTGAAGTTGTTCGCTAGCTGTTTATCTGTTGTTGAGGACACAACAGAGAGGACAGTATAGGCACTGTGACTGCAGTTGCTTCATTTTGCCATGAGATGGCAGAATTGACCATCAAAGCCACCACATCATCATGATGACTGGTACAGGTCAGAGTACCAGAGATAAGGATGGTCCTTCATGCAGCATCAGAAAGGTTGATGAAGTTGTACCTCATCATATTTAGAGCCCACTCTTTAGTGCCCACTCTTATTTAGTCCCCACTCCTATTTAGTGCCCACTCTTCTTTAATGCCCACTCTTATCTAGTGCCCACTCCTATTTAGTGCCCACACTTCTTTAGTCCCCACTCTTGGTTGCATGAGAGTTCAAATCACTCAACAAGGCTGTATTGCTTTGACTGACACATAACACAACATGCATCCACAATGGAGTAGATTAACAAATCCTCCTAAATGAATGCAAGAATGTAAACCACATGGGATGACTTATAGATCAATGACCAATGAAGTAAAGTTACGTGTCAGTGTTCATTAATCTCCAGGTGGAATCTATCTTCATAGATACAGTAAAGGTAACTTTACTGTGTTCTTTCTTTCTTTCTTTCTTTCTTTCTTTCTATTAAAAAGATCTTAAGAGTCCATAAAATATCACCTCACTGTCCTCTGGGGACCCCCCAAAATCATGTGGGAACTCCCTTAGGGATGCCGAACCACAGGTTGAGAAACACTGAAGTGTAGATTGGGGTGCCACTGTAAAACATTGCATCACATTGTGGCGGCCTGAAATTGTCCCTGAGCCATCGGTTTCCCCAACCCCGCAGTCCGTTGAGTCACAAATGATAATAACGCAGCATTTACTGTATATGCCTGTGAATGCTAACCTGGTGAATGCTAACCCTAACCTTAACCCTGAAACTAACCCTAATCCTGAACGGACTACTGGGACCTTGAAACAACGGAAACTCGGAATATCAAGATTTTGCCAGCCTGAACGGGTGAACTCTGCGTAGACTGTTGGTTACTGACCCCTCCGAGTCCTCCTGTGGGTTTTTGTGTTTTTACGGTAGTTTTAAAGTGAAAAAAGTAAGTGAATCACTTTACCCCCTTGATTTCTCTGGTCTGTCTCAGTTTACCCCAGTGCTGGGGTAAAGTGAGACACAAGACCACTTTTTTCTTTCATATTTTCACTGCCTTTTGTCTTGAATACATTCGGATAACTTCCTTTGTTAGGAAACATCCCACATTACTGGGAAATGTGTACATTTTTACTGATATATCTTTTAGTTCGCCTAGAGGGGAGGAAATGTAAAAAGTGTCTCAGTTTACCCAACTCTCCCCTACACGGGCAATGCCGTGATGAATTGAATTGTGTTTGTTTTGAAACATTAGTTACTAATGTAACTGGTTCCTGGGGTAATCTGATTTATGATTTGACTTGAGTTATATTTTGTTTTCCTTTTTTATTTTGAAACGTGATCCCTTGGTTGGTTTATTGTTTTTGCATTTGAAGAACTGGGTTATGATGAACTTGAACTTGTGATGATGATGATGATGTGACTTTTGGGCTGGTTGACAAGTTTCATTCACTAAATAGGCCTATCTGAACTTGAACTGATGTGTGTTTGGTTTATTTCTCAATAAGGGTTAGCCTATATTTCATATATAAATCCTTTGTGCGGTATTCACCAATGGTTTAAACTGCAGATGAGGAAGAAGTATAAGAATATTTCTCTGACAGACAGAGTCTACCTGGCACGGCTTGGTTGTTACAAATGGGAGCAGTGTAATAGAAAGTAACTTGAGTAAAGTACATTTACTCAAGTACTGTACTTAAGTACAGTTATGATTTTTTCTTTCTTTCTTTCTTTTTACTTTACTGGAGTATTTTGAATTTTCAATAGGCCTACTGCAAATATATATAGAAAATATGGCAATTTTATACTTTTACACTACTAAATGTATTGGAAGTTTAGTTACTAGTTACTTTGTAGATGTTGATTATTATTATTACAAAAGATAATGACTTCAGATCTTAATTGCCTATTTGGAAATGGGTGATCTACAAGCTCTTAATGAGTTGTGTGATCTCCTATATTCAAATTATTTTATATATTTTGAAAATCTTAAAAACAGGAGTTTGATAATACAGGCTTATAATTGTTCATTAGTGATGAAATAGCTCTTCTAATAAACCATGACGACTGATAATGATTAATATTTTAAGAAATATGACTGAGATCCACGTTAACAGGACCATACAAAGCATCACATTTGAAAATGTCTAAAAGTGAATGTAAATATTGGAACAACGTTAATGTGTAGTACCTATTGTAGCACTACAGGGGGCGTCAGGCTGAGGGAAAACAACTCTTCATGCAACTCTACCAGCTCCTGCAGGGAGGAAACTGTACAAATATGAAACTTTAATGTTACCATTATTGATGCCAAAATAACCATGACTGTTAAAGTGCACTTTGTTAACCAGCTTACACACAGCTTCCATATTCTGGGGGAACATTAGCCAAAGATATCCGAGCTTGTAGATCTGATATTTTTGCAGAGCCAATTCGGGTCCAGTGTATGACAGACACGATAAAATACAATCTTTGAGTGTACAAATAGAACCATATGGGTCCATTTGGTTCCATTAGTAGCCTACACTCTCAGGGTTATGTAAAAATAGAACCATATTGGTCCATTTGGTTCCATTAGTATTAGTAGCTGGTTCCATCTGATTAGTCTCAGGGTTGTGGGGGTCCGTCGTCTTAATGCACACCAAACTGGGGCTCCTTGGAATAAAGTGTGAGAGCTACTGGTTCACACAGCACAGAATGTTAGAGCATTAAGACTCTTTTGTTCTTCATGGTTATAAGCAGTTAAAACCAAGAAACATTATCAAGATGATCCCATGTTTATTATTGTCAGACATCACATACAGTCTCTATAGTAAAGTGTTTATTATTGTCAGACATCACATACAGTCTCTAAAGTGTATTATTGTCAGACATCACATACAGTCTCTATAGTAAAGTGTAAAATGAGGCATGTAACTCCAGGCTGGTTTTGTAGTTTGTTTTCCAGTTCAGGTTAATAATAAACTACATCAGATTAAAAACATGGCAGACTAGTAGTCACCACAGCTGCACCAAACACATTCATAGTCAGTGTGTTAGATTTCCATAGGTGAGTCCAGAGCCAATAAGGGTCAATGTGTGACCATGACTCACTGACTTCTAGGTTCACCTTCATGTGAAGTCTGTGAGGGCGTGAGGGCTGTTATGTCCCTCCCTGCAGGAAATGGACTGGGATCATCACCACGCTGGACCAAATGGACTCTTATTAGTCCATTTGGTTCCATTTGTTCCAAACCTGGAGACTTGACATTCTGTAATTGGTTCTGATGATCAAAATAAAACCATTTAAATGGTGTGTAAAACATACAATCTCAAATATGCCAAGACCAAGGCCATGTCTTTGCTACAGACACATTTGTCTGTACGGACACATTGATGGAAATGGGGAGGTCAGTGAGGGCTCAGGCAGAGCTCTTCATGCACCCTTTATCTAAGTCAGCATCCATGCAGACTTATAAGGGAATTACCCACAGTTCATAGTGTGATGAGTGAGGATGAGGGGAATCCTCCAAACCTCAATCATTTAAGTATATGCTAATAGTACTGTATATTGCATGATGGTTAGAATGTCAACAAACAGTATGAAGAACATTCACAGAACATCCCACAGTGAATGCTTGTACCCAGGGCACAGAATTTAGTGTGAAACCCCTGTAATATAAATAAAGTGGATTGGATTCAACCTGAAGTAGAAAACACACTACAGAATCAGCCTATAGGTAGGGTGTCATTACCAGGGGACAGAGGGTCACTTCATTGCTGTGTCCCCAACCTGCACATTTGACATGACATGAAAGCACCATATGGCCTAAAACACATTTTAAATGACATGAAAGCACCGTGGTCTAAATAAAACAAGAACCCTACAACCAAACACCATGACGTAGATGGATGACGGTTGTTTAGACCAACACACTTCTCACGGTGTGAAGATCACAAGATAAATCCTTCTCAAAACCGTGTTCCACTTTTTAAAAAAAAGAAGAAAAAAACAGAGAAAAACATGTAACTCAGCAGAGATGACTGTCAAAACACCCTGTGGTTTATGAGTTTTCAGGTAAACCTTTTTTCCCCTTCAAAATAACCTATAAGGCAGCTCTCCACCGCACTGACGTCAACGGCGGTAAGTGTTAGAAAGGATCTGGAAATCAAAGTGGGGTCCGGGGACCCCCAGGGGACAGGGGTCCTTGAGGGGGTTCCAGGGGGTCGCCATACTAAATGATTTGATGGAATGGAACCAAATGGACCCTTGTGGGGCTGTAACTCTGAGAGTACTTGTACACTCTCAGTGTTATTATGGTCTGTGGTCTCAAAGTGGGGCCCAGGGATCCCCAGGGGGTTTCAGGGGGTCCCCAGCTAAAGGTAAATGGTGCATTTATATAGCGTTTATTTATATTCCAAAGCCCTTTACATAGATTGTGCATTTCATTCACCCATTCACACACAAATACACAGATGGAAGAGGAAACCATGCAGGCACCAACCTGCTCACCGGGAGCAACTCGGGGTTCAGAGTATTGCTCAACTACTCTTCGACACCAACTCTGGGGGACCCGGGATCGAACTGGGAACCTTGTGGTTCCCATCCGGCCACTCTACCCCTGAGCAACTGCCGCCCCTTGGAAATTGATGGTTAGGAACCATAACTCTTAGAGTGAACAAATGAAACCAAATGGACCTGTTGGTTCTATTTGTATTTTTCGGGACCCCCAGGGGTCCTTGAGTGGGATTCTCCAGCTAAATATTTGTATTTATCTTTTGACTTTTTTAACACCACAAATCTGGGGGTCCCTGGCACAAACATATTTTCAGATGCACATTAATTTAGGGGTCCTTGACTTGAAGGAGTTTGAGAAGCACTGGTGTAAGCTACTGTCTGTAACCACAGACCACACACACCTGCACCAAGGCACTGCTATCTTCACAGGAAAAGAAACACTCCAAAAATAGACCTGAGGCCCATGATGCTGGTTAATTTCCAGTATTCATTAAAATAGACTGAGCTACTCTCCCATGACTGCTTAATTTACAGTATTTCATGTAATTATTATTATTGTTAACTGAAAATGCATTACTCATGGTGATAGTGATTCTATAGACTAGACTGCACTGTACATCACTCCCTTCTGTTCAGCTTCAAGGATGTTATTAAACGTTGGCAACAACAATTATTTCTATAATAAATAATATTCATAATCAACCCTCGACCTGCCATCCACGTGTGCCCATCACACTAATTATGAGGAGTTATGATAACTGGCATGGCATTTCATGCCATGTGATATGGCATTGCATATGACATGACATGACATGACATGACATGACATGACATGACATGACATGGTGATATTTGACCACACACCTCGTCTTGTACAGTTTGAGGGAAGCTCTCTTTCCACTATGCAGAGAATGCTCTCTGCATAGTTCTCCTCTCAAAAACATGTGGTCACGCTGACGTATGTTATATCAGATTCTTTCCATGAGGTTGATTGACGCGTCCCTCCCTCCAGCAGTGTATGTTATAAAGCTCAGTGATCAGTGTGTGTCAGTGTCAGTCTAGTCATTATAAAGCTCAGTGATCAGTGTGTGTCAGTGTCAGTCTAGTCATTATAAAGCTCAGTGATCAGTGTGTGTCAGTGTCAGTCTAGTCAGGAGCTACAATGAGCTCCTTCCTGATGCTGCTGCTCTGCATAGCAGCCTGCAGCCCTGGGAGATCAGAAAGCAAGTCACACCTTTTACTTTCAACATTCATTTATTTGAAAAGATATTTTATGAACAATACTGTGTATAGTACATTACATGACCTGTTGTTGAATTTTGAAATGATAGTGTATGCATCATCTGTGGATCATTAGGTATTTTTAAAATGTTTTTCATCTTTTATTTCTGACTTCAGGAATCATAGCTATCATAGTAAATATTGGTTGTGCAGTTTGAGCCACCAGTTTTATAAAAACACAGCTTATAGAATCATGTTGTGGAAACTAGTTCTGTGAAAACGGCCTTGCAAGGCTTCAGTCATCTCTCAGACCACACGTCCCACAATGCATAGCGTCTGATGAGTGGGTGTAGATACGATCTATATGTGTGCGTGTCTGTGCGCACGCTAGGCTACAGATGTAAATCTTTGTGTTTTTATCTTTGGTACTGTAGGGCACTTGCACAGGTTGGTTGTGAGGGGCCTTCAAATGGCCGGCCTCTCCAAAAGGAGGGCCAAACAGTTAGCAAGGTCCTGCTCTGTATCAGCTATTATAGGAAGACGCTCAACTTGGAGGAGTTGTTGTTTCCTTTAACCATGATTGTTTTTTGCTGTGTTTGTCAAGTATGCCAACAATTATGTGCATTGTATTGCTACAACGTATGTAGCAATGTTCTGCCCTGTAGCGGTGGAGGTGGCAACGGGGCGTCTAGATAAAGTTATTAGGCCTGGATCCGACTTTAAGTCGACGCACAGGATTCCAGAAGTGTAGAGCTTATTCGCTCTTGTATCAAACTGGTACTCGAAACGTTCTTAGAATTTAATATATATTTTCTAAAGTAAATATGGGGGCGGCTGTGAAAAAAAGAGAAGAATAAAAAAGAAAAAAAGGGGGAGGAGGATAAAGATACCAAAAGGAGAGAGAAGAAAGGGTGGATGAGGTACAATGTGCGGTATCCTCCTCGTCAAGCTTGATGTTGGGCATTTGGACCTATACATGGAGAAATGGAGCCTAAACATGGACATGTGGTACAGAATGACTCATAGTATGTCATGTGACATCACTTCCTGTACAGACAGTCAAACAGACAGCCATTGACTCCGGCTTAACAATGGCTACTGTCTATGATGGTAGTCCCATATGACATGATGGACTGGACTATCTCCATATATAGTGTTCTCCACATCTCCATGTTTAGGCCCTATCGCTCACACCCTAGGTGGGGGTGGCAATAGGGCCTTTCTGTGTGGAGTTTGCATGTTCTCCCTGTGTCTCCTAGGGTTGATACCCTCACAAAAACATGAACAAACTCCCCCCAGAATGACAACAACTAGAATCATCAGAGAAACGCTGTGGTTGGCCAGATAGTCAAGAATTGGCGCGACCTCAAGGTCACGTGTCACCCTGAGGTCGCATTCCACCCTCAGGTGTCTTACTAGTTTATTAGTGAATAAATTTCCCCCATTGACTTATAATGGGAATTGCAAACACTCACATTCAATTATTCTTCTCTCACAAACCATAGGGGCTACAGTTTCAAAAGAGGGAGAGGAGGTTCATAATGCTTACAAGGATTAAATAAAAAATAATTACATCAGTCGGCCTCATGGTGGCGCTATAACAGCTCACTTTACGTTTTTGCTTAGTTTCGATAGTCCATGCAGTTTGTCCGTAACAGGCTTCCAAAGTTAGTGGGAGGGGCACGTTTCGCAAAAAATCGCCATAAATCACGAATGAAATGTGCAGTCTACACCAATTTTTTTTTTTTTTGTTATTTTTTATTTTCAGTTTTTTTTTCCAGACAAACAGGACTAACTAAGGTCTACACCAAATTTTAACCACAAGTCGCAGGTGGTATACTCAACAAATCCACAAAAGCATGTCTACTTCGACCCAGGGGGGCGCCACAAACGCGCAAAACGTAACCGTTTCATGGCAAAGCGTAACCGTTTCATGGCAAAACACGGTTTTCGGGGGGAACAACCCTCTCAAAACGAAACACAAACGATCTCAGGAGTGACGTGACAACGTAATCGCCTTGCAAAATTTGTGGGAGGAGACTACTTCTCAAAAACAAGTAACCATATCCTTACATCACAAACGCAGCGGTCCCGACGGTATCCGTCCCGATGTCGTCTTCCTCAGGCCCCAGCGTTTTCCTCGGGGTCCCGGTGGCATGCCCCGCTGCTCACGCCGGGGCGGGGTGGGCAACCACACTCGCAATTTCACAAATTGCATATTTTCAAGTTAGTGTGGTTGCCCTAACAGGGCAACACACTATAGTCCTGGGGAAACTTTATTCTAACAAGAGTAACCAAAAGTTTGGCACGCTACTCCTCCCACAGTTTTTGCGCCACACACTTGCACCATATGTCAAATTTACCGGCTTCATCGGGAATCGTGTGCTATCATTTTGCTAAGAGAAAAGTGGTATCGCTATAACATTTTGAGCAGTTTGTGAAACGCTTAAACCCGTTTTTATTCTGGGATTTTTTAGCAATTTGCATGAAACATTCTACGCACAATCTAAGGACCTTTATCTAACATGCCTATGAAGTGCACACAAAAAATAATAAAATAATAATAATAATAAATAGAGCTGCAAGCAGCGATAAAGTGGCCAAAAACACCTCAAATCATGAACACAGCCTGCGATGTGCATGAAATCGTGCAAGCACATTCCCACTAGGTCAAGGAACAGATGCCACCCTACTCACATTGGCCTGTTATAGCGCCACCAATGAGTCAACTTTTGCATAACACATTTTTGGAACAAAATGCCTCAAATCATGCATGCAGCGTCCGATTGCGTCAGTAACATCAGAGAGAGCACTGCCTGCGATCTTGACATTTTGTACTTTTATAGCCATCGTTTTCTGGCTTGAAGCGAGCCCACAATTGTTTCGAAGGAAAAATATTTTCTAGTTTATATTTATAATTGTTTCATTCACAGTATTCCATCGGGATATTACTGTAGTAGGTTGTTCAGACTCAGATGGAGAGAAGATGTATGGTCTGGATGGAGAGGTGATGGGGTACGCAGACTTCACCAAGAGGAAGTGGCTGGAGCCTCAGCCTGACTTCATGGATCACATCACCTACGAACCAGGTGCTTATCCCAATGCTGTGGGTGAGCTGCACCAATGCAAACGCAACATGGAGATGTCCCGCACTGCCATGAAGGACCTGACACTGGAACCAGGTTTATACAAATACTAAAACACAATAAAGTTTGAATGTTGAAATGTTTTCTAAATATTGTTTGTGTGTGTGTGTGTGTGTGTGTGTGTGTGTGTGTGTGTGTGTGTGTGTGTGTGTGTGTGTGTGTGCGCGTGCATGCGTGTGTGTGTGTGTGTGTGTGTGTGTGTGTGTGTGTGTGTGTGTGTGTGTGTGTGTGTGTGTGTGTGCGCGCGTGTGCGTGTGCGTGCATGTGTACTTGTGTGGGGGTAGGAGACATTGAAGTTTGAAGACATCATATCTGCGCATTAAATGTGATTTTCAATTACCATAACCAGTTGTGTTCTGTTATAGCTGATCCTGGATGGTGTGTACAGTATGTGACATCTCTGTGTGTTTGTGTATTTTATGGTGTGTACATTATGAGTGTTTGTGTATTTAATGGTGTGTACAGTATTGTGTGTGTGTATTTAATGTGTCTTCAGAAGCTCCTGACTCCATGATCTACACCAAACGCCCTGTTGAAGTGGGAGTGTCCAACGTTCTCATCTGTCATGTGACTGGTTTCTATCCTGCACCAGTGACCATCACATGGACCAGGAACAACCTCAACCTGACCCCTGACATCACCACCACCGTCCCATATCTCAAAGATGATGGAACCTTCTACCAGTTCTCCAGTGTGAGGTTCACACCAGAGCAGGGAGACATCTACGGCTGTACAGTCAACCACCAGTCACTGCCTGCACCTGAGACCAGGATATGGGGTAAGATCTTCACCAGGGGCGTACCAACCGGGGAGGTCACATACGTTTCGTCCCCCGTGGGCTGCGGACCACCAGTTAGGCCGCCGCGACGCTAGATTCCAAAAAAGGAGAGGAAAAAAGTCTCAAATGGGGCCGGCACTAGGACCACGCAGACGCTGGAAGAGGCTGCGGTCAGCCCTGCAGGCCGGGTTGAGCTGGGTCAAGAAATGTCAAGTGTCCTTCCCTATGCTCTTCGGCCAAATTGGTCCATGTCATGTAATTCTAATTAAAGGACAACTTTGTTTTTTTACAACAAGGGTTCATATTTTAGATTGTAATTAGAGAAAAGAAAAAGTGAGTGTTAAAATGTTTCCATTTGCTTCGTTCTATTGTTCTATTGTCTATTTTGTTTACCGTGCTAAAATGTGGGGCATGTGTACGCATGGGGCCATGCGTACAAGTGGCTAAATATGTCTTTTTAGACACAATAAGCCAGCAGTTTCTTTATTGCTATTTACAGTTACACTTCTAGCCCCCATAAGTCACATCCAACCATGAAAGGTTGCGTTGTATCTTTGGAATGGGCTTATTCTGTGTAAAATGACATATTTAGCCACTTGTACGCATGCCCCCACCACTGAAATAAGAATCTCTAAAACAATAGTAAGAAGTCAGTTAAATCATTTTAACACTCATCTTTTATATTCTTTAATTACAATCTAAAATATGAACCCATGTTGTAAAAAGCTAAAGTTGTCCTTTAAGTCCATTACTTCCTGTAAGTAGAGTTAAAAATAAAACCAGTTGCCTAATCATATTACGGGAGTAGCCTATCTTATTTTGAAATCCACCATTTTGAGAGGAAGTGCTTCTGCTTGTTAGTTATTGGCTACTTGGTGCAGCCAGTATGCAGCTCAATCATGTAAACATGACTCACGTGTGGACCAGTGTGGATTACAAGCTTTTGACTAAACTAAAGTTCATATTATGATATGAGAACAATGCTCCTTTGACTTAAACAACGTACACCCTTTGAAAGTTTGTTAAACTTTGCACGGCCGCAGCAGATTGGGTAAGGAGCTGGTTAATTACCTTCTGCTGGTTGGCTGTTGTTGTGCTGCTGTGATGAGAGCATAGATTGTAGAAAATATGTTATATGTTGAGAGGCGCGGTGCGCCAGCGACTAGGCTATACTCGATCCTCATCTCTCTGTGATACAGTAGTAGTTGTGCTCCGTGTGTACAATCATATACAGGAGTGTTATCAATTAAAATAAGCATGCATGTCGTCACTCGTCATGTAATTAACGGTTCATTGCTTTTAAAGGTTCGAAAGATATTTTGTATGGCTCTGTTGCACTGCACTGTTAGTCTATGTGCTCTAAATCAGTGCTGAAAGTTTCTCCTCCATTCTGTTTTTGCACAGTTGAAATTGGCTGCCTTAAAAATCCACATTCAAAGACGTATTTGACATGTATTTAATGGCTGGGCTGGCTGGGCTGGGCTGTGAAAACTGATGCTGTGTTGGGGCAGGTTGACTGGGCCAGAATATTTAAATGTGTGGGGGCCCGCGGTCCATAAAAACCCTGACCCGCGCATCACTAGTGTATGTGTGTAGTGTGCACGTATGTACATGCTGCATATAGTGTATATGTGTAGTGTAACAACTCATTGTTACACACCAGAACCGACCTGGAAATGCACACAGAAACCCAAAACAAACTGAATTTTCGGCCGATCCGAACAGCATTTTTCGGGGGGCGCCTGCGCCTCCCACGAATCATACTGAACTAGGCCGTTGTGGGTTGGGCCGGTCCAAATAGGACCCCCCCACCTGGGAACCTAACCGTACGCCAATGATCTTCACAATTAGAAGTTCAAAGAATAAAAGTACCAGACCAACCAAATGTGTACTGTACTGTACTCTAATATGTACTGTATGCCACAGTCATAATCGAAGATCCACAAGTTCACAACGCTTCGCCTCACAACATGTAATCTGCAATCTTTTATTTTTTGTAAAAACTATTTCCGTCCATACTTTGGTGCAGATCAGAGCAACAGGTGGCAGGTCTGCATGTTACGTTAGTGACGTCCACCTAGCCCACCGCCCGCCCGCCTGCCGTCGGTTGACCCACTGGACAATTGTAATATAGGGATTTAGACATACAATGTTTCTTTTAGGTTTTGGACTCACTAAACCACACATAATCTGTGCAATGTCACAGAAATTAGTTATACAAATCCATACCTGTTCGATGTTATGAGCACCCAAAGTGCAGATTTTGGGTTATGCACTGTGCACACCCCGAAGGTACTTGGTACCTGCACGACACGTACTATAGTTGATCAGACTGTCTGCTCATGGTAATAATCATTGCTCACTCACTCACACAGGGATTGTGGGGATATGCACACACATACACACAAACACAGTTCAGGTTCACACGTTATGTGATATATATTGCCGAAATGGAACCGAGGGACGAGGGAATTTGGACTGAACCGAATGGCCCCGAATGGCCCTGAGAAAAATACACATTTTCTAGCCCCGGCCCGAAATGGAGCCGAAAGTGATTGGATCCGACCCTAAAATGGAACCGGGGAAACAGACCCGATCTGGCAAGGTCTTTTGCCCGAACTGTGTCCGATGCTTTATATAATGCTTATTTTTTTACCTTTATTTTGTATTAGACTAATAGCCTAGACACTAGGGCAGGTGAGGTGAGGGACCGAGAGGTGAGAGCTAATGCGGGGGGTTGTGTGCGCCGTGCATCATGCAGGACAGTTAGATGTTCAGCTCAGTCCACAACAAACACCAACCTGTCCAGTGAGAGTGTTACTGTCCAGTCAGTGTCCACCGACGTTTTGCAGACTTTATATCGCCCGTCCCCGCAGACAGGGCCGGTTCTAGGATTCTGGTGGCCCTAAGCTAGATTTATTTTGGTGGCCCCCCAAAATCAGGGGTGAAAGTGGCTTGAAGTTCTTGGCGGAACTCCCAGAGATGAAAATCAGGGACACCTCTTGGCCGCGGCTGAATAAAAATCATAATGAAATCTGAAAATGAATGATAGTGATCCAATCATTTTGATAGTTTAATCTGTTAAAAAGACTGTCAAAAGAACCTACAGTGGCAAGTCCACACTTTTGAGTTTTACTTGCATAATATCCTATGTAAACCACACTTCACACCCAAATATGTCTGAGAAACGTTAACATTTCCTTCTTCTGCTGCGTGTTTTTAAAAGTGTCGCGAGTAGCCTACTGAAAACTTAATTTTATATTTTCATGCCCTGTGGTTTTAACAAGAAACATGGAGACTGCCATGCTCAACTAAAACGTTTTCAGACATCAGGATGAGAAAGCAAAGCAACCTAACCTACAGACATTGTATTGAATGAGAGCAGGGTGGAGAGCAACTGTGGTTCAACAAGACTGTCATTGATTTTTTTATTATGCATTGTAATTTTGTATTTACATGTTTTATAGGATATTTGTACGTATGTTTCTTCCAACATCAGCTAATGGGAAGCCATTATATCCCCTATATTGTGCACCAGCACCCAATGGAGGCAATGCATGCTACACAGGTCACAGGTTAAACTGCATGCTACACACGGACTAGGGAGTCAGTCGCTGCCAATGAAATTAGTGCTGAATTGTCAGATGTCATGGAAGCTGTGAAGAAGCTGTGAAGAACACACTGCTCTACTTCACCATTCTGAGGCTTGATGGATTTGACATTGTCACACATTTTTAAGTTATGTATCTAGTCAGGAGTTTTTACTTCTCCAAATTAAAGTTGTGTATCTAGTCAGGAGTTTTTACTTCTCCAAATTAACTGCACAGAGCTAGCTGACAATTTCAATGATGATGTCTGGGTTGTGAGCTGCACTGAATGTTAAGGTTCTATGCAAGACTACAATGCAAGAACCATTCACGTCTCTGTATGACAGAATGGAAAGCATTCCAGGAAAAACGAATATACAGTATGGGGTCCCTGCTTCATCATCAGCTAATAGGTCCTTGGCCAGAAAGACATTGAAGACTCCTTATCTACATAAAAGCAGAAATACTTCATCCAGGGCAGGTGCACAAACCTATCCATATTGTATATCCAGGGCCAAAAATCTTTAGGGGGGTCAAACTCCCCAAAATGCATAGAAAACTGCATGTTGGCACAGTTATACCTAACACTCCCAGCACAACCTCTGATGTGGCCTCTCTAGTGGTTGTGGCCCTAAGCGACCGCTTATATTGCTTATAGCAGAAACCGGCCCTGCCCGCAGATGATGTCCAGAAACATGCTCCATATAGGCTAAATGACGTCTAACCTCCATCTTCCAGGTGGCCTGGGAATTCTTTTTGCCGTTCTTTGACAAATTGTTCATGTGCCTGATTGTTTGTGGAAAGAAGTTTTTTTGTAGTCTTTTGTTACTTGTTAGTAGCATAAAGTGTATTCCTTTGACTCGGTGTGTAGCACAACAGTTAAACACACACACGCACATGCACATGCACACAGGAGTACATCCTATAGCCTGAGGGGCCGTAACCGTGACAACAGACACCGTGCGGGGCTGCACATGTGCAATAACGCCGAAAACTGTGGTCTATAGAGTAAAACAGAGTTTCAAACAGTGTGTGTGTGTGTGTGTTTCTCTCCAGATGTGGACTATGACCTTCGAGCTCCACCCAGGCTACCCAGCATGGGTCCAGATGTGTTCTGTGGGGTGGGGCTGACCCTGGGATTGCTGGGGGTTGCCATGGGAACCTTCTTCCTCATCAAAGCAAACCAATGCAACTAAAATGATTCAAACAGAGATAAAGTTGTTTACCCTTTTGCTGTCCCCCCCCCCCCCCCCATGTGGACCTCATGGAGAGACAGAGTATCCACCTATTTTAAGTTGATGAGACTGTCTGAGTCTCATCAACAACTGGCTGCCCTGCAGGTGAAATGAGAATCCAGCAACCTAACTGAAAAAAAAATAAAAAAAAATGCTTATAGTCAGGTCCGCAAAAGGTTTTTAATCATTTAGACCAGGGGTGGGCAACTTTGATGATGGCGAGGGCCACTATATCGTCACCTTCACTCCAGGGGGCCACATTGTATATTGCTATGTCCTACTTTGTCATTATCAAGTATCTCATACAAAAGAAGCAAAATTAGCTTGTAGATCGGCTATTTTTGCTTCTTTTGAATTGGAATCTGGATACATTTTTTGTTCTTTTTTAATTGGAATCCTGAAATGTAACATTTTGATTTAATTTCAAACGCATTTAGTTATATACTAATGTTAACTTTATGAACCTAAATAAAAAAAACAATGGACATAAAAAAAAAATACATTTTAATACTACTATAAGCAGGCATTGACACTAAGGCTTGCCCACCTGCCCTCGGCAGGTAAATAAAACGTCAGGGCAGGTGAGGATGCCTTTCAGGTTGCCCGACAGGGCAAGTGCTCATTTGAGAGGGGACACAAATGTCTATAAACACAACACGAGATATCTGTCTAAACACCTGAACGTGGCCAGTGTGATGTGTCTTCTGGTCTGTGGAATGTAAAATAAGAGCACTATTTACCTATAATGTGCTGTTTTTACTGTTGCTACATTTAAAAATATAAAATAACAAGTGTGAAACCATAGACATATTCAAGTATTTGGTATTTGGATTTGGAGGTATTGAGGTATGACATTTTATCGCACAGCCCCAGAAAGTAAAGAAATAAGTGTTAAATTGAGCGGTAATTAAAATCGTACCTATCATTTTATAATGGACAATTAACTTTTCGGGCAAGTGGGCATTACCTTCGGGCAAGTAGAACATGACCTGTACTTGCCCGATGGGCAAGTGCCTCTGAGACCTTAGTGTCAACCCCTGTATAAGCTTAAGCTACTAATTAAGATACTAATATAGACTGATGGAATTAAAGCAGGTCATGGTTGTAATTGGAACAGCTGAAATCAATAATATATCAGTATTCCAGTATTAACCAGTGGGCCGCATTAAGTGAAGGTGGGGGCCGCATGTGGCCCCCGGGCCGCCAGTTGCCCATGTATGGTTTAGACCTTTCGGCCACACGGAGCCAGCATTTTGGGTGCCCGACCGGTTCCCAGTGAATGAATTAATCTGAAGACGTTACCATCGCATTATCTCTGTGTGTACAACTCGCATATCTTCTGAATACGATGACATTTTAGCCCAACACTCCCCCCCAAACACAGAAGGAGTGTGTTTTCTTCATTTAGGTGGCTGAATCTCATCATCACATTCTGTTCTGCCTTGTTGTGTTGAAGACCTGCTTCAGTTTGTGTACTTTGTCGGTTTATTGTAGTTGAAGGTGACGTTTTTCTCTCTGTCAGACAATTGTTTGTTTGTACCTTATCAGTAAAAGAGTTTTCAGTTTGCCAACTTCCTTGTTTTTGAGTGTTTTCTGAACTTTGGGGTCCAACTATTTCCCCCCAGGAGTGAGAGTGTGACAAAACCGTTCTATTAGCACCTTTTTATATATTAACAGGCCTTTAGATTGTTTTGTTTATCAAAATATTTTCAGGGTTGTATTTGGTGAAATTTTAAACTAGAAATTTGCTTTGGTTTTATTAAGCCATGTGCAGCACCAACCTGCTCATCAGGAACAGTTAGGGTTCAGTGTCTTGCTCAAGGACTCTTTGATACACCGCCAGGAGGAGCCGGAATTGAACCGGGAAACATCTGCTCTACTTCCTGATCCTGAGACACTGACAGGAGAGGAAATATAACAATCACTCTCAGTTTTTCACAGTAAATACATGACATAATACAGTAAATACATAACAGTAAATACATAACTGTAAATACATAACATAGTAAATATATGTTATAGTAATAAATACTGTATAAATGTCAAATGTAGGCCTATTTAACATTTAAATTCAATTCATCTGAGTAGTTCTGCAATCATTTTGGTTTGATGTCTGCCTGGTAACAAGTGATGAGAGTGAATCGTGTCTTTTAATTGGTTGTTGTGGAGTAGACACCATTAAACAAGCGACATAGTGTTCAGTTCCATCAGAATGTCAAATGATCAACACTTCAACTAAACTCTGAAACATCTCAACTCATCAACACTTCATCTAAACTCTGAAACATCTCAACTCATCATGACTTCATCTAATCTCTGGCTCTGGTGTTTCATCTGTTTCCATCGAGCAGGTAAACTTGATTTATTTAATTGTGTGCTCGCACACTTTAGATATTGTCATTATTTATCTATCAGTCAGTCAGACAGACAGACAGTTCTCCTCAAAACTTGGGCACCTTTCTACTCCTACATACTTAGACAGAAAATGAAAATAAAATCAATGTGTTCAGCTTACTGTGGCGACGCGTGCTATTATTTTTTACAACAATTGGCCAAATGGTGGCGCTGTAGGAAGCCTTCGGAAGTGCAAACTTTGAACAGGTAGAGCTCATGCTCTGTTTGAGGTACAGCCATGAAACCTGTATACACGTATGCGTCTCCTTATGCCGAACAACTTTTACGCTCTGACTTTTGACCTCTGACCTTTAGTTCTCCCACCATTTTGAATTATATGAAAAACAGTAAAAATCTATCTCCTCCTGGGACACAAAACTTTTTTTTACATGAACTTTGGACCAATACGGTTAAACTGATCGACCAGATTTTTGTGAAACATTATTTTTAATAATTCACAGAATATTGCAGTTTTACGCAAATTATTCTTTTGCCTCTAAATCAGACATGCAAAGTTACATATTCATGGCATTTGGCAAAGATGTAGAGGGTTAGTCAAAATATCACTGAAACCAATCTTATTCCAATTGGCCAAAGGGGGGCGCTATACGAAGCGTTTGAAAATGTAAACTTCAAACGTAAACGGGCATAAGTCATGACTCGTTTTGTTTGAAGACATGCAACTTGCTTACACGCGTGCTTTGACTCAAGCGGAAGACATCTGTGTCTTTGTTAAGTAAGCTCCGCCCTTAGATTTTGAGCAGTTTGTAAAACGCTTAAACCCGCTTTTATTCTGGAATTTGCCCGTCACGTGCACACAACTTTTTTTAAATGAACTTTGGACCAATATCTAAAGATCTGTCAGATCGGATTTTTTTCTTTAATTGAAACATGCTTTTTTAATAATTCAATGAATATTGCAGTTTTATGCAAATTATTCTTCTGCCTCTAAATCATACATCTAAATTAACATGTTCATGGCATTTGGCAAAGATGTAGAGGGTTAGTCCAAATATCACTAAAACCAATCTTACCCCAATTGGCCAAAGGGGGGCGCTATATCATTTTGAGCAGTTTGTGAAACGCTTAAACACGTTTTTATTCTGGGATTTTTTTATTTTATTTTTTAGCAATTTGCATGAAACATTCTACACACAATCTAAGGACCTGTATCTAACATGCCTATGAAGTGCACACAAAAAAAGAATTATGATAATAATAATAAATATAGCTGCAAGCAGCGATAAAGTGGCCAAAAACACCTCAAATCATGAACACAGCCTGCGATGTGCGTGAAATCTTGCAAGCACTTTCCCACTAGGTCAAAGAACAGATGCCACCCTTCTCACATTGGCCTGTTATAGCGCCACCAGTGGGTCAACTTTTGCATAACACATTTTTGGAACAAAATGCCTCAAATCATGCATGCAGCGTCTGATTGCGTCAGTAATGTCAAAGAGAGGACTGCCTGCGATCTTGACATTTTGTACTTTTATAGCCATTATTTTCTGGCTTGAAGCGAGCCCACAATTGTTTCGAAGGAACAATATTTTCTAGTTACATAATAATTCACACATCAAATCTGTGTTGACATTATAGAGAAAATATTCATGTGTATTGATGACATTGTAATGTTCTGTTTCCAGATGGATTTCCATGGTATGATGCTGCTCGCTGTGTGTTCAACTCCACTGACCTGAAGGACATACAGCTCATCTACTCAAGGCATTTATATAAACGAGAGTTCCTCAGGTTTGACAGCAGGGTGGGTCAGTTTGTTGGTGCCACTGAGTTTGGTGTGAAGGAGGCAGAGCGCATGAATAAAGATCCTATAGAGATGGCTTACCAGAAATCACGTCTAGAGTCCTGCAAACGCCACGCTGGGAATTACTACTCTGCTGTTCTGAAGAAGACAGGTGAGCTGATCTCAGACTAGCACTAAACACTCAATCACCTCATAAACATTAACATGACATCATTATAAATCATTCATATTCAGAGATGATTAATGTTGCCAACGTGATTATAAAACATCTATGTTTGTATTGTATTTATTTATCTATCAGGGACAATGCACATTAATCAACACGTCAGTTTTCACATCAATGTAAATGGGCCAGAGTTTAGCCAGAAGTCTAATTTACATGGAGTCTGACAAAAGGCTTAAATGATTCATACAATAAAATGAATATGATGAGAGTTTGGAGATTTAAGTTAATCTGAGAAATGAACCAACGTGTTACGTGTAATAAATAATGAAATAGTGTAATATTGTATACATTACTGATGTATTTATTATCAACCTGTTGTTCCAGTGGTGCCCTTTGTGATACTGGCCTCAGAGACGCCCCCTGGTGGTGGTAAACACACTCACATGCTGAGGTGCAGCAGCTATGAGTTCTACCCTAAACGGATCCTGGTGACCTGGCTGAGAGGAGAAGAAGAAATCACCTCTGGTGTGACCTCTACTGATCTGCTGCCTGATGGAGACTGGTACTACCAGTACCACTCCTACCTGGAGTACACACCCAGGTACACACCTAATAGACACCTACACATAGAAATACACACCTCTACTGGTACTACCAGTACCACTCCTACCTGGAGTACACACCCAGGTACACACCTAATAGACACCTACACATAGAAATACACACCTCTACTGGTACTACCAGTACCACTCCTACCTGGAGTACACACCCAGGTACACACCTAATAGACACCTACACATAGAAATACACACCTCTACTGGTACTACCAGTACCACTCCTACCTGGTGTACACACCCAGGCACACACCTAATAGACACCTACATATAGAAATACACACTGTAATATTAATGACCTTAATTCAGTAATTCATTTATATTAACATCATCTTATATAGGCATACTTTAGACCTGTTTGATCACCACATCATATTATTGTTCCAATGACAATGATAGTAGATCTACAAGCATACAAGGGCATCATAGAAAAGCATCCAACCAGAGCCCTCTATAATAGACAAATCTTTGTTTATATCAAATAAGCCACTGTAAACTATATCTCTGCAGTCCGAATTATACAAGTTTTTAAAGCCACACAACACTGCCTCATCAATGTTGGTACGTTGACTTTATACGTTGTCACATACTGGAATGTGTCCTTATATTATCATCACTTTACCCTGGAGTTAGGAGGTTTTTATATTATCATCACTTTACCCAAACACAGCTCAATGGAGTAAAGAGGTTTTTATATTATCATCACTTTACCCAAACACAGCTCAATGGAGTTAGGAGGTTTTTTATATTATCATCACTTTACCCAAACACAGCTCAATGGAGTTAGGAGGTTTTGACCATTAACTCTTTTACTGCCACAGAATTGAACAAAAAGCTCAATCCACTGCCAGCTAAATTGAGAATTGTCGCTCATCTTTGAAGGCCTACTGGAGAAATTTGGTTTCGACTATAAAGACAACAATTATATGGCAACGAAGAATAGAATGTCTACTTTGCAACAGAAAAAGATTTCGAGTTTTTATCTTGTTCTGTTCATTAGCTAGAAGCTGCAGAATGTGGCCTAAAAACAGCTCTTTGAGAACATAAAGCTGAGAAAAATGCATTTTTGTGAAGAATACATTTTCAGGCAGAAATCTCTCTTTAGCCTTTTATTGTTGGCTTCAGTAACATCACACCTATGATCAGTGGTTGTTTACAAACAAATTCAAAAAAATAAAAACAAGAAAAAGTGTCTTTTTACACACTTTTAGTGTGTAAGAGAAGTAAGAGCAGTAGTAAGAGCAGTGCAGAACATTGACACAGTGACATGAGCTTCAGCCTGAATCCTGCTTCAGCTTTCAGGGTTCTCTTTATCTCACTGTGACACTACTGTGACACTACATGTCTACAGTACAGAGTGTATATGTGTGTGTGCGTGCGTGCGTGCGTGCGTGCGTGCGTGTGTGTCATTCAGCCTGCACAGGGCCTGGGGCTCCATTCTGTTTCACTCCAGCCAGGCTCCTCCGGAAGGGCTCCACCGGGTCTGCTGAACTCGTACACGAGCCCATGGTCGATCTGTAAATTATACAAATACATAATTACTATAAAATACATGAAAAATAGTACACCTTCAAGCTCACAACGCGTCACAGCAGAATGCGTGGAGGTTGGGGGCCTACTATTTTCATCAAAAGGCCGTTTTAGAAATGTCAACCCCTGCCTCTCTAACATTCTATGCACTTCCTGCTTACCACACAAATATATATATATATATATATATATATATATATATATATATATATATATAGTAATTATGTAAAAACAGCATTCATGGTCTGGAGAGGGCACTTTTTACAGATGGATAAAAGGGCAGGGGCTCAAGCCCCCTTTGATGTCTATGTGAGCATGTGCATGGTGCTAAGTCTGATTTACAGAAAAAAGTTTGTTTTTCCACGATGTGGAAATGAAGAAGTAGGCTCATCATCATCGTCGACTCATCATCTAAAATCATAGCCAGGAAAATATCAAATAGTTTATATCTAAACAAATCAATTTACAATTTTGACATTTAGCAAATGACTTACAATAAGTTCATATATAACATAAAATGCAGTTATAGTAAATAGTTACCATGCATTTACTGTCACAGTGAAATTCCCTTTATACCCTGTATACCTATATAAAATGTCACAATGCAACATAGCTCTGTTTACACAAAGCTGTACTCCCTCCAACTGTATATATGTTCCCCATTTTCAACAGTTTTTATTTGTAACACTTGCTTTGGCAATGTAAACGTATGTTTTCTCATGCCAATAAAGCTCCTTTGAATTGAACTGAAAAGCTACATCATCAGCTACTGATGATGATGATGATGATGATGATGACGATAAAAAGAAACCTCTCCCTCTCTCTCACACACATCGTACGCACGCACACACAAACTAAGCCAATAAATCCTAAATTCCCATCAAATAATCCTAGTAGGCTGTGCAGTGCACGTACACTACACGCGGTACGTGCACGCGCGTGATAGGAACTCCACGTGTGTCCTGAGTAGCGACAAAAACAAACCAAGCACGTGGATCCTAACTGCTTGGATCAAGTTACTGATCCGGTCCGGATACGGAAACATTTCTTGCATGTATGTGTACGTGTAAATAGCCGGATGCAGTAGGCGGGCTCTAGACCGGATCCCAATGTCGGAGTGGCAACACGTCGCAATGGAAAACCGTTACCCTATCTCACTGATCACTGACCATCCCCCCATCCCAGGCTTCCAGTTCCACACGGATGCTCTGTTATCACACAGTATACAACTATATACAGTATACAACTATACAATACATACATGCACTGGATTGGAAGTCTTACTTTGGACAGTAGAATCGTGGCCTCTGTTCTCCGAGGGGTCTCTACGCGGAAGCCATTCTTCATTGGCCAAATCGCCCAGTTCGTCTGTCTCTTCGCGGCGGTGGCGGCGGTACATGGGTCTCTGCTGCTGCGGCGATGTGAGCCCCCGGGCGGGGGGATCCATCCTACACGGGGGTCGAGCTCCGTCGGGATCGGTTTCCACAATATCACGAGGCTCTTGATCCACTTCTGGACCCCGGTTCTTCGCGACTGGCACCATCTTCAATCTTTTTATCTTCAATACCAACGGCTACAGAGATCTTTTTCTCTTCTTCATCATCATCATCATCATGATCATCATCACGACCACCACCACCATTCGTGGGCGCTGCCTGGTCCTGAGTCACCAACGCGGGTAGGTTTGTAATCCTAATTCTAACAAAGTTTGTTTCTATCCG